>NC_090930.1:111710367-112022568 GCF_040938575.1 Ambystoma mexicanum
GCATACTCTACCATAGTTCCTGTGCCGCTAAGGGCACATTGGCTTTCAGTATCAGCGCTGCTGATAGCACACGCTCACCACAGTTCTCATACCGCTCTGGGCACCGGGTCACGCAAGGATTTCCGTCGAGTGATACGGTGGTGGGCGAGTCTGCGCACATCTGTCGGCGGGTGCTGAGTTCCAGGCCCCACCTCATCGGGAGACTGTCACAACGGACGCTTCCCTGGAAGGATGGGGCGCGCACACTAGAAGTAAGGGCAAGGAGAAGATTCTGGAGGTGTTCGTAAAGATCTATTCGAATGCTACACTCCAATTTATGCCAGCCCAATGCAGATGCAGTGATTATGGCGGTCAAGCAGAGGCTAAGGCGATGGATTGCAGACTTTCTACCTGAGCTCCCTGTGCAGAGCCAGGTTCGGTACAAGGCAGTGCTTGCTTGAGCCAAGATAGTGGCTCGGGACATAATGGAGTTCACGGTGGCTCACAATGATGCAGCCGGGTGGGCCATCTGTATTGTGACCGATATGAGGACGACGGCCTAGCTCAGTGCCACCAAGTTCAAACCTGACGTCCAGGAGCATATTCTGGACCTTTTGAGGGGGGGAGGGGGCGGATCTGTTCATTCAACCAGACTAGGAACTCTATAAGAATAGTTGACTGCGAAATCCTTAACGATCATCACAAAGTCCTTCCCAGGGCATATAGCCAGGCGCTCCAAGGTTGTTCCTTTGGGGGCTTCAGGGCTTGGAGGAGAGATGGTCCAGACAACCGGACAGATCCCCGAGCCAGCACAGGCACAAGCCTTTTTTCCAATCCCCCTCCTAATCACGGTTCCATGTCATTTCATTGCGGGATGTTTTTCGCTGTTTTTTTTTTACCGCACATTTTTTTACGAATAACCCATCTAATTTTTTTACATTATTTTTGAGGGGTCCCCCTAAACCCAAACATCCACATTTCATATATAATTTTATAACCCCCACCCCCCAAATTAGATGGGATTTTTTTCGTAAAATAAATTTGCGGTGAAAAAACGTCCCGCGATGAAAGGACGTTGTACCCTAATCACCAGCCTCAGAGGGCCAGAAAGCATTACATAGCCATCCAAATCCACAAGTCTCCGGTAGGGGGATGGCTTGCCCTTCACGCTCACTGCTGGCAGACCTGGTTCTCGGACCCATGGATCCTCTCCATAGTTTGATTGGTGGTTTGGTAGCAAGCTGAGCAGCCAGGCTTATCTCAAGAGGGAATGTGAGCTTGTAAAGGTGTTACATAAAAGGTCTACAATGACAAGTATTCAGATACACCTATACTCAAGATTTCTTGGTAAAACACTTCTTATTTTATTACACAATCATTTATAAAGCATTCACTAAATGAGGCAACCAATAATCACAAATTATACTACAATACTGATTATTAAGCAGTTGAGCTACCTTGAAGTCGGAGCAAAATGGCATTGAAGTAGGAGCAAAAAGGCATAAGTTAATAAAAACGAATATTAGTTACTTTAAAACAGTGCAAATAGTTGTTCACCAGAGAAGTTGAGTCAATGCAATAGGTAGGCCAAAGTCAATGGCCTACACTCCCTAGGAATTCGTGGAACCGCCCTTAAATGTATAGCTTCATTCCTCAAAGACAGGCACCAAATAACGACACTCTCCAGCTTTACCTCACAAGCCCGACCAGTCGACACGGGAGTCCCTCAAGGAGCATGTCTATCCGCCCTCCTGTTCAACCTCTACCTGATCACCCTCCCACCAATAATTTGCTCACAAAATATCCTATGTTACAACTACGCCGACGACACTCAACTAATTCTAAAACTCCTGAACTCGAAACCCAACTCCCGACCTGACCTGGCATCCTGCCTCCTTAACATAGAACTCTGGATGACCCAAAGCCACCTCCTTTTAAACCCCTCCAAAACAGAAATCATGGTCTGTGGCAACTCCGATCTTCTTCCGCACCCACTACCCTGGCCACCCGCCATGGGCTACTCACCGACACCCTCCAACACAGTGAAAAATCTTGGATGCACCCTGGACTCCGACCTAACACTCTCGCGCCAAGTCAACAATGTCTCAAAATCCTGCCACTACCACCTCAAAAACCTTAGACGCATCCTTCCATACCTCTCATTTCCCAACAGAGTCTATGCGGTCCAATCAATCGTCATATCAAGACTCGACTATGGAAACCCCCTTTACCTCGGAATTCATGCCTACCAACTAAATAAACTCCAAAGAGCACAAAACGCGGCAGCCAAAATGCTACTGGCGCTAGGTCCAAGAGACCACATATCCCCATCCCTTAAAACACTTCACTGGCTTCCAGTAGCCCGCAGGGTGGCTTTCAAAACCTTATGCCTCTCCCATTGAGCACTGCATAAAACTGGACCTCAATATCTTCAAGACAAGCTAATACCTTACCACCCCACTCGCACCCTAAGATCAAGCTCAGCCGGCCTCCTAGTAATTCCAAAAACAAACTCAGTCAGGTTAGGTGGATCGTCATTCTCAGCCCTAGCCCCAACCCTGTGGAACTCGCTCCCATCCTACATCCGCCTAACTGAAGACTTAACGGCCTTCCGCAAACTACTGAAAACCTGGCTCTTCCCCTAAGACTAATCGGTTCCAAACTAGCTTCATCACAATAACACCGACCCAGCAATCGACCTGAAGCAAAAATGTACAGCTAAATAAACTCGAATGTAAATTAAAACTACAAACAGTACTAAATGAGCAATCTAATGAGGAGAGCGGATTAGCGGAGGAGAGCGGATGAGCGGAGCAGAGCAGAGGAGAGCAGATGAGCGGAGGAGAGCAGATGAGTGTGGAGAGCGGATGTAGAGGATTAATGCGGTTGGCAGATGATTGTGGAGAGCCCATGAGTGTGTAGGGCGGATGAGCGTGGAGGGCGGATGAGCGTGGAGGGCGGATGAGCGTGGAGGGCGCTGATGAGCGTTTGGGCGGATGAGCGTGGAGGGCGGATGAGCATGGAGAGCGAATGAGTGGAGAGTGGATGAGTACGGAAAACGGATGAATGTATAGAGCAGAAGAGTGTGTAGAGCTGAAGAGTGTGGACAAGTGTAGAGGATTAATGCGGTTGGCCGATGAGTGCGGAGGGCGGATGAGTGCGGAGGGCAGATGAGTGCGGAGGGCGGGTGAGTGTGGAGGAGCGGGTGAGTGTGGAGAGCAGATGAGTGTGGAGAGCAGATGAGTGTGGAGGAGCAGATGAGTGTGGAGGAGCAGATGAGTGCGGAGAGCAGATGAGTGTGGAGAGTGGATGAATGTGGAATGCGGATGAGCGTGGAGAGCATAGAGGACTAATGCGGTTGGCGGATGAGTGTGGAGGGCAGATGAGTGTGAAGGGCGGATGTGTGCGGAGAACGGACGAGTATGGAGATCGAATGAATGGTGAGGGCGGATGAGTATAGAGAGCGGTTGAATATGGAGAGCGGTTGAGTGTGGAGAGCTGAGGGGCGTGGAGAAAGGAGGAGCGATGAGAACGAAAAAGAGCGGAGAACGGAGGAACCTGCAGAGCGGAGGAGAGTGCAAAGTGGAGGAACGTGCAGAGCAGCCGAAGTGTGGAGAGCGTCTGAGTGTGGGGAGCGGAGGAGTGTGGGGAGCGACCGAGTGTGGGGAGCGACCGAGTGTGGGGGAGCGGCCCAGATGAGTAGGTGAAGCAGACAAGTGAGCGGCACAGATGAGTAGGTGAAGCAGACGAGTGAGCGGCACAGGTGAGTAGGTGAAGCAGACGAGTGAGCGGTACAGATGAGTAGGTGAAGCAGACGAGTGTGTGGTGCGGACGAATATGTGGAATAGATGAATGTATGGAGCGGATAAATACATAGAACTGACGAGCTCCATGTACTGACGAGTAGTATGGTCAGGGTGGACCGGATGAGTATTATGGACCACATGAGTGGGTAGTCCGGACGAGTGTGTAGACCGGATGAGTGTGTAGACCGGACGAGTGTGTAGTTTGGACGAGTGTGTAGTTTGGACGAGTGTGTAGATTGGACATATGAGTGGAGCAGACTTATGTTTGGAGCGGGCATGTGTTTGGAGCGGGCATGTGTTTGGAGCAGACGAGTGTGTGGAACGGGCATGTGTACGCAGAACGGACAAATGTACAAGGAGCAGATGAGTATAAACTGAGCAGATGAGTGTAAGTGGAGCAGACGAGTATAAGTGGAGCAGATGAGTATATATGCAGCAAATTATTGTATATAGAGCAGTTGAGTGTGAGAAGCGGATGAGTACAGAGCAGATGAGTGGCAGATGAGTGTTTGGTGCCGATGAACACATAGAACGAACAAGTGTACAGAGCAGATGGGTATGTAGAGCAGATGAGTACGATGAACGGACAAGTACGCAGTGCGGAAGAATATTGCATAAAGCGGATGAGTGTGTAGACCTGATGAGTGGGTAGAACAGATGAATGTACTGAGCAGATAAGCGTACAGTGGGGGGGTGTATACAGAGCAGACAAATATACAGAGCAGATGAGTGAGTCGAATACATGCGCGGGGTAAACTGGAGAACTTGCGCGAGAAGGGCAGGAGTCCAAGTGTATGGAATACTTGGGATCACACGTGGAGCACACTAGAGAATGAAGGATTGACTAGAACACGCATGGTTATCCAGAGCGCGTGAGTGGGTAGCGCAATCATGAACGCCTGAAATGACCAAAATGCTCAAAACGAACCTGACCGCTCAGAATTACACGACGTTCGTACTATGCCTTGGAATGCATAGAACCTTTGAAAGAGCATACCTCATATCTCACCCCACGCTTACTCTCTCCTTACACCACCACTCAACTAGAACACAGTGATACTATGACACCATTCGGTATAACTGTTCTCATATCAACATCTGCCGCTCACTACCCATCACTCTAAGTAAACATTTCTGGTCTCACACCCCCAGCCAGGCGTTCTCTTCAGGCCTAACGCTGCCACTCTTGGTCTGGATAATGCCGGCCTGATCGAACACATACTCCTGATCTCTCAGCCACCACACCTACCGCTAAGAAGCAGCTACCACAGCTACCACAGGAACTCAGCACCAGCTGCTCATATACCTGGTGCGCACATGCACCTTTGGACTCTCAATAATCCCTCTACTGACCAGAACTTCGGTTCCCAAGGGCGTTCAACCTGCCAGCGCCTTCAGACCATACCAATGGTATATAAGGCGCTATATAAGTGAAAAATACCATAGCATCCTTTTGTTTAGAACTGAGCCACTAATGGACCCATACTTACAAATGCTGTAAAGCTTGATTCACATGTGCATGCTCTAAAATGTGTGCTGGTTACTGTTGTCAATGAGCACATACTACCAGTGAGGCTGTAATACATCCTCTGCACATAGGTTGGGTATCAGGCTAAGTAATCCAGTCTTGAGCAGGTACTAGTGAAGGCAAGTGCATCAATTGGTGATATAATCAGAGAGCATGCTGGCACTGAGTGCTCAAAACTGGTCACGTGAGGCTTAACAGTAGGAGTGCTTGGAATGTGCATGAGGGGATTTTAAAAAGCAGTGGTTTCTGATGGTGTCTAGTCAATGGATTGAAAAAAAGGGTCGACAGGACAAAGGATCGACATCAAAGGGTGGACAGGACAAAGGATCGAATTTGATTTTTTACTTATATATTTTTTTTAGGTGTTCGTATAGGTAAAAAAGGTTTTTAGCAAAAAACAGGGGTTGGTGTTAAGCTTAAATCTGTGGGGTGAAGTTAGATTTTGCAAAATGAATGTTCTAACGAAAATATTGTGCATCATTTTGAGGATCTCACTTGCGATCAGGAAGAGTTAATCTGCATACTACTTAATAGCCCAGCAGTTATGGGGCTAAATAGATGGGCCGTTGTCTTTGGGAATGCAACAAAAGTATTACATTTATTTAAGGGCTGTGTAGGCGCCAAAGAAAAAAAGTTGCATACTGATTTCTGGGTAGTGGTTTGAATAATGATATTTGCCAACTCTCTGAAGGGATAAGAAGCCATGAAATCAACATATAGAGGATGATAGAGGAAATATTGCTGGATTGAAAGCCTCTGTCACTGTTATGATGGCTGAGGAACTGCTTTTAAGGTGGTCAGTGGCCATTGACATGATGAATTGAACCAGAGCCTGAGGTAAGCCTGAGGTAAGGAACTCGTGACGTGAAATCGATCGGAGGTGCACTGGTCCTCATCCAATGTTCAGTGGAGCAGTTTGTTCTAGATAAATGCTAGGAAGATATTTTGGAAGAGTGTTTGGCGTCCACATGGCAATGTCTTGGTACACAAGCTGCAGCAAGTACCAAGTGAATAAAAGAGAGGAGAGGAGAGACGTTCTTCTTAATGATTGCTTGACAGATGCACTCACTTCTAACTCAAGCCGATCACTCAGTTCGAAGCAATTAGCAAATGTATTATTGTGTATGGGAACCTAGGACCAACATTGGGACATGAGGGAAGTGAACCTATTGGGGGTGTGGGAGTGATACAATAATATTAAGAGTTTGGAAGTGTAGTATCCATCCCAAGGTGGATGATTTGATAAAAGGGTTGAGTACCATGTTCTGGAGGAGTGACAATCTAGAATTGAAAGAAAATATGGAGAGCATACCTTCAGTGTGTCGATAGCCCAGCTTTGATGTGACTGCGCTCACCAGAGTAGCACGATAATGGTCTGTTTGTGAGAATTGTGTATGGTTGACCCTGAAAAACTGCGACCACCACTGCCTCCGTCTGTCACATGCCTTATCTCTTGACCATCTTATTTCAGAGCAGCATCAAGAATGAAGAGTTATATTGTGTGGATTCAAAGTGTTGACTGCCTTTGTGAATTGGACTATCTAGCTCTGAAAACTCAATCAAATATAATCCAAAATGTAAAAAGCCCAAGTTAGTAAATTAGTAACTTTTACTAAACATGCATTGTATATTAATAATACTAATCACCCACACTTGCCAATGAAGCACATAGTAAATGCAGGCTGATTAGCTATCCTAGACAAAGAGGTTTTAAGACATATTCTCCTGCATGTCTCTGGGGTTGTTGGATGAGGTGATCACCGTGGCTGAGTACTCCCACCAGGGGAAATATTCTGGATATTGATGCTGTATTTAGGGGAGCCTATAGACCACCAAATCATGCATGACCTATCTTTTTTGTTAGGGAACTGTCACATGAAGCATGTCCATGCCAGGACAGTCACTGTAATGGATGTTACATTGCATACACATGTGTGCACCTCTAAAGTCCAGAATGACAACATTTCATCTCTTGGCCACAGACAAGCGTAACCGCGTAGGAATCGCATGAACTACGGGACTGCTCAAGAGAGTGTAAAGAGGAGAGCCGTAGGAATTGCATGAACTAAGGGACTGCTCAAGAGAGTGTAAAGAGGAGAGTGTATAAGGAGACGTGCTAGAGGGAACACTAAAGATGAGGGTATTTGTTGCGAGGAAGATGATGTTGGAAGATGTGTGGATGATGAGAAAAGTAGACCTTTTGAATAGAATGAGCTGCTATTTGGATGGTGGTGAAAAGAACCCGATGGCGAAGGTTGGCAAAAGCTGCGATGAAAAGGTGTACAGAGGAGGTCGTTTTGGTAGAGTTATCAGGAGAGAGGAGGACATAACATCAAACGAGAGGTTCGTAGGATTATTGCATAAGGGTTTGGTAGATGGAATAATGAATGCACACGAGGAGAGACACTGAAGTGAAGACGTAGGGAGCTGAGGAGATAGAGCATTACTCTTGGGAAAAGCAAAATGCCAAAGAGGACATTTCCTAGATAAACCCTACTTGAATCCTTTCACCACGATCACCTGTTGATCATACTCATCTTCATGACAGATAACTAGGGTTACACATGAGTGGTAATATCAACAGTACGAAATATCTGGAGAAACAGAAAAGAGGATGAACAGAAAAATACACTTTAATGTCTTTTGTGTGACCCAGGTGGGAAATGGGACCTAATCAGTCCCTATGCCCCAAGATAAGGTCTGCAGGTCAGATAACATGCATTGCCTGGGAATGGCACCTAGTCCCCATGTTTTCTACTTCAGCTTTGTAACATGGCAGCATTGAGACCGGCTTTTTAGTGCATTGCATTGCAATGCTTTCTGGTTTGAAAACGTCAAGTTGGCACAATGGTACTGAGTTATGGTATCAGAATCTTAAAGCTCAAGGGGACACTGTTGCCTTTTCTTTTAATATGTAACCATTGCAGCTAGCAGTACAATAGGCTGACATTTTCCATTCTATGTGCTTGTATAGAGGTCAGAAAAGCGCCTCAACATGGATCTGTCATTTAATTTGTGTATTCAAAGTGGGCAGGGTCCATTAACTCGAAAATAAAATGTAATGCCCTAGCCAGGGCTCTGATCTTGTCCAAGTTGGACTATTGCAACGCACTTTATGTAGGGACTACCACAGGACAGCGTTGCTGGGGGACAGAGTAGCAGGGCTTCGGCTAGGTCAGGGAATACCTTGACTTTGTTGCAGCATTTGTGATCAAAAGTTGGGGGAGGAGGAGCTGTAGGAGGAGAGGCTGGTATGCGGCTAGAGAAAGGAATGGCAGGGTGGTCTGTCCAGATAAGCGGTTTGGGACTGGATATAGAGACAAGGTCATAGGAGCTGAAAATCACATCAAGGGTGTGCCCACCTGAGTGAGTGGGGCCAGTGGTATGTTGGGAGAGGTTAGGTGCATCAAGACTGTCGACCAGAGGAAGGGTCATGGGGTTGTTGTGTCTATTGAACCAGATATTGAAATCTCCCAAGTGTGTAAGAGATGGGTGATTTACCTGAATGGTAGCTATTGAGTCACTGAGATTTTTGGCAAAATGTCTGTCGTATCCAGGGGAGCTGTAGATGAATAAGAAGCTGTGGGTGAGTATCGACAGAAGCAAGTGTTTTACTAGAATGGATTGCAAGTGTTGCAAGTCTTGGATTTGATGAATGAGATGGAGAGGATTGCCACTCCACTATCTCTGGAAGGTCTATTGTGGGCAATAAGCGAGTATCCAGGGGGGAAGGCCTTCTGTGCGACTGGAAGAAAATGGTTGGAGAACCAGGTTTTGGTGATAAAAATGAGGTTTTGATTGCCAGAGGATAGGAGGTCAGAGATGCTGTCTATTTCTTGCTACTGAGCAGGCATTAAAAAGGATGCACATGACTTCGTGAGGGGAGGTGGTTTTCGTGACACTCATCACAGGGAGTGCTCGCTGGACATGGGTGCATGGTGAAATGGGGGTGTGGAAGGATCATGCTGGGTGGTTGAGACTGGCTGAGAAGGGGTAGTGGGGGGACTGGATGCATGTGCACTTTGAGGGTCGGGTGAGAGGGTTAAATTGATGGGGGACAGGACGAGTAGGCGGGCAGTGGTAGGTATGTAAGAGGCATGGTGGGGAGGGCTGAGTGGGGATTGGGAATGAGGTGAGTGGAGCACTTGAGGTGTGGGGGGTTAGGCGAGTTGATTGTGTTTCGAGTCTGGAGGGTGCTGGGAGTTTAAGTTTACTGGGAGAGAAGTCAAGAGCAAGGGGGTGGAGACGGGGAGAGGGGGCAGGGGAGAGTCTGAAAGTAGGGGTGGAAAAGGATGGGAGGTTGGACCAATGGAGAAGTGGTGAAGTAGGGAGTGTCAAAGGAGATGACCAATCACTCTTTCTGCGTTTAGTGGGTTTTGTTGCCATAGGAGTGTGAGAGAGGGTCAGATGATAAGAGAGGGAAGAGGGTGAAGCGACTGTTCTAGAAAGGGTATTCAAGGGTGAGACAAGCTACTTTCAGAGAAGGGAAGGGATATGAAGGGGATCTGTGGGCAGGGTTTGAGGGGGGAGAGGGCAGCATGGGAGGTAGGGTGAGGAATTCCTCAGTGCGCACAAAAATGAAAATATATTTTATTTATATTGCGCTCATACACAAGTGTTTCAGAGCGCGACCAGGCATAGGGAGGGGAACAGTGGAGAACAAAAACAACAATCTTACTAGGCCGAGTGACATTAACAGCATGCAAGTGTATGGGAAAAGGAAAAGGGGGAAAGTACATGGGAGGGGGGAGAAGTGGAAAGTGCGGAACAGAGGAGAGAACAAAATAAACAGTAATAAGTAAAATAAATAAACAATTCAAGGCAATAGACCGTGGTAGTGCTAGGTTTGTCAGATAGGGTGTATCTGATAAGTGCAGATGAAAATTGGGTGGGGGACTGTATGAGTACAGATACAGTACCCAGTGCAAGGGGTTGCCCAGAGGCAGTGCAGGAGGGAGGCAGGGTGAACAGGTTCCTGGCCCTGAGGAACAGAGGTTGGCACAGTGCCAAGAGAGCAAGCAGATCAGCATGGGAGAAGAGGGGCAAAGGCAGAAGCAAAGAGGAAGGTCTTGAGCTGCTTCCGGAACCGGACATGGTTCTCAAGTTTCATGGTGGCAGGGAGGTTGCTCCAAAGGGAGGCCCCACCCAAAGACAGAGATCTATTCACAGCTCGTTTCTTTGAAAAAACTACTGACCCTGAGGGAGTTAGAAGAAGAGGAGTGAAGGGCTTGAGAACGTAGGTATTTACGGAGGGATAGTTGAAGGTATTTTGGACCCAGGCCCCAGAAAGCTTTGTGGATAATGCAGAGGGTTTTAAATGTAATTCTTGTATCCACTGGGAGCCAATTAAGGGATTTCAGGGCTGGAGAGATATGATCCCAGGGCTTGAGGGCAAGGACAAGTCTTGCAGTCCTGTTCTGTATTAGTTGTAAAGGGCGGAGAGTGGAGGCAGGTAGATTTAGAAAGAGGTTGTTGCAGTAGTCCAACCTAGAGAGAATCAGAGCTTGAGAGACATTGATCTTCTGAGGGAAGGAATGGAAAGGCAGAGTACCCCTAAGGAGATGCAGTAAGAATTCTGGCTTTTCAGAGACGTCATAGATGTGTGCGGATTAGGAAGGTGTGGAGTCATGGATGACCCAAGGTTCTTAGCCTCGCAGGTAGGGGTTGGAGGAGGGCCAAGGGAGGCCGGCCAGAGAGTGAGGGGAAAGGATTGAGAAGGGGTACCTATGAGGAGGATCTCAGTCTTGTTGGAATTTAGACAAAGATCGTTGGTGGCACACCAATTTTGAATAGCGATTAGGCAATCAGAGATGAGGGAAGGAGAGGAGGTGGCTAAGGGAGCCTGAAAATGAGTTGGGTGTCATCAGTGTAGCACTGGAAATGTGAGCAGAAAATGAAGATGCAGTAGGTGAGAGTTGACAGGTATTGGTTGAAAAGCCAAGACAAGAGGTTAGACCCCTGGGGAACACCACAGGTAGAGAGGGAGATAAAAGATAGGAAGGACACACGTTGGACCTGGGAGGGCCCATCAGAGAGGAAAGACGTCAGCCAGGCCAGAGCCTTATCGGTGATGCCCAAGTTATCACGTAGACGATTGAGCAGGATTGTATGGTTGATCTTGTCGAAGGCAGAGGAGAGATCAAGTAGGATGAGGACAGAGGGAATGTTGGAGTCAATGCTATAGATCAGGCCTTCATGGATGTTCAGGAGAGCAGTTTCCGTGCTTCTGGCAGCTCTGAAGCTGGATTGGTGGTCATGGAGAGAGCCAACAGAATCAGAATGAAGGTTAAGCTGAGAGATGGCCAGCTTTTCCAAGAGCTTACCCAAAAGAGAGTCATGGAAATTGGGTAATAGTTAGCTGGATGAGAAGGATCAGCTGTGGGTTTCTTGAGGAGAGGATGCGCAAAGGAATGCTTCAGAGGGGAGGGGAAATATCAAGAGGCAAAGGAGAGGTTGCAGAAATCGACAAGGGATTGAGGGGAGGAGATGGCAAGATGAGAGGAGAGGAGGCAATGATCATTCAAAGAGAGAGGAGTGGTGAGGGGATTAGAGATGGGAGGCCAGAGGAGATAAAGACACCATGTGTGTGACCAGCAGAGTGAGTTTGGCTGGAGGGGAGGATAGAGTGGGAGAGTGAATTGCAGAGGTCGCGAAAAGAGTGCAGATGAGGGAAAGGTAGAATCAAGATGGAAGTTGAGGTCACCGAGGAGGAGGAGTTGAGTGGTTGAGGCCAGGAGGGAGGAGGAAAGGTCAGCTCATTCAGAGAGAAAAGAGGTGATTTGACCAGGAGGCCGCTAGAGAGTAGCAACAGTAAGAGAGTGGCTAGGGGAGAGAGAGCCTGCAGACAAGGCATTTGAAAGTGGAGTATGTCTAAATGGTGATGATAGATGCAGGAATCCAATCAGGGAACATCAGTGCTACACCCCCTTTGGGCCGGGTGGATCTGGGGGCGTAGAGGATCTTGTAGCCATCAGGAAGGAGAGTGTCAAAGCTTGTGATAAAGCTGGTCGTGGACCATGTCTCGGTAAAACCGAGGACATCAAGATCAAGTTCTTCTAGGAGGTGGCAGATGTCAGAGGAGTGTTTGACAGCAGAGCGAGACAGCAGAGCGAGAGTTGAGAGGGGGGGTACAAATCAGAGGTAGAACCTGCAGAGGTGTGGAGGGGGCTTGGGATGAGGCAGAAGAGAAAAGAGAAGAGTGCAAGGTAGCCAAGGGAGGATAGTAGGGACCAGCTGGAGATGAGAGGAAGTTGATAAAGTGAGGGAACCACCTATCAAAGAGGAGGAGATTAGCCTGAGGGCGTTGCACCATGACAGTGCCATTTAAATAGAGATTAATGATGACTCTGGAGGAGTCGAAGGAAGTCATGAGGATGTCCCAGCGGGTGCCACCATTAATGGGGGAGGAGGAGACAGGACAGAGCACAGAGATCATATGAGGGGTCCAGAGAGCAGACGAAGGAACGACAAAGAGGATGTCAGTGAGGGTTTGTCTGGCAGAGGTGCTGGAATAGGAATCAGCGATGGGGAAACCTGGAATGGAGGCCAATATATCCTTTTTAAATGTCTTCTTACCAGACTTAGTAAGAAGGGAAGGATAGTTGATAGAGAAGCAGTTAGAGTAGATAGGAGAAACAGATAACACCATGGGCAAGTAGAAAGAGGGAGTAGTGGGAGAAATATGCAAATACACTTGTGTTGAAAAGTCACTGGGATGGCAGGTTACAATTTAGGTCCAGAGGAAAATAAATTAAAAATACACCAAAACACACCCAAATGTGACTTTTTGAGTACCAAGGGAAAATGCCTAGGCACCGTATGTAAAAGAAATGAGGTATGAGTAAGAGGAGAGTGCAGAAACAAGAGTGTAGGAGAGCATGCAAGGATAACAGTTGGAGCAGGCAGAGGGGAGAGTGAAGATCAGTGAAGGGATATGAAAGGGAAAGCAGAAAGGAGGGAACTAACCCATGCAGAGGGAAGTAAGAGAGTCTTGATAGTCCAGTTTCATAGCAGAGTGAGTTTGCAGTCCAAGGGTGGATCAGGGTGCGGTTGTAGAATCATGTAGCAACCTGGTAGCAGACAGGGAGTCGAAAGGGGCCTTAGAAATGGGGCTTTGAATGAAGGGCAGGCTCCCGCACCCCGGTCCAACCAATTGCTAGATGACAAAGAGGTAGCCAATGGCCAGGGGGACATGCCAGGGGGACATGTCAGGCTACAGAGGAACCATGGAAAAGTTAGTGGCCATCTTGGAAAGGGCTAATGGCTGCTGCAGTCCAGGACAAAGGATCCAAAGTCAGGCTGATTCAGTAGTACATGCAGTTTTTGTGAGCAAAAAGAACAAATGCTGCTCCACACTTCTTTCATAGGCAGGCAGCTGCTTTGAAAATGAGCACACTGGAAAAACAACAAAACTTATTTTTTGTTCTTCTTTTCCTTAGTACTGCCAATTTCACTGCTCACGTGTCGTGGTAGTGGTGAGGGACTCGTGATGTTTGGAGTGCCAGAGAGCTCCTCTGGCTTGTGAGTTTCATATTGCGCAGGGTGTATGGATGGGGAGTGTGGAGTTGTTCTCAATAAATGCTAGGGGGAAGATGGATGTTGATGTGTTCCGAAGGGTTGATATGTGAGGGATGAGCGTTTGAGGAGACAGGTGTTTGGCGCATCAGAGTGCACCTTTGATCTTAGAGTTGGAGGTGGAATGATGGTAGGGTGGTGGGCAGGGTGGGGTTTAGGTGTATCATTGTTCAGGGCAGGGGTTGTGGCCAGATGTTGGATATAGGGGGGGTTCATGAAGTTGGGAGCTAGAGCGCAGGTTATGCGCCGAGATGGGTGAGTTATGAGGGGTGGGTATGGTGCTGAGGGGGCAGGAATGAGGAGGGGTCGGAGAGGTGGTCTTTGTTGATGGGGGATCTCCATCCTGGGGGAGGTCAAGGGCAGCGGCAAGAATTTGATGTACCTTTAACAGTAAATGCAGTGACACTAGATGTAATACCAGTGTCTAGATTTTGGACACCTGGATAGAGGGAGATGGGCCTAACAAGGGGACAACAGTAAATGTAGTAACTCTAGATGCAACAGCAGCGCCCAGACTTGGGACACCTGGATAGATGGGTAAAGGCCTAATACGAGGACAACAGTAAATACAGTAGCAAACAATATGCAAAACCCAAGATGCAACAGCAGTGCCCAGGCTTGGGACACCTGGATAGAGGGAGAAGAGGCCTAACACAGGGACAACAGTAAATACAGTAGCAAACAATATGCAAAACCCAAGATGCAACAGCAGTGCCCAGGCTTGGGACACCTGGATAGAGGGAGAAGAGGCCTAACACAGGGACAACAGTAAATGCAGTAGTAGATAAAATGCAAAACCCTAGATGCACCTAGACTTGGGACACCTGGATAGAGGGACAAAGGCCTAGCATGGGGACACCCCAGGCATATTGCATATTATTTGCTACTGCAGTAAATGCAGTAGCAAATAATATGCAAAAGCCCTGGGGGGTACTGGCTAATTAGATGCAGAATCCGGCTACTGGGGTAATGGTTTAAGGCAGACCTCTGGTTAGAGTTAGGACTAATAGCAGGAGGACTCAACAGGAGTGCTTGCAAAGGGTTGCGATGGGTGATGGGTTTGTAAATTTCACGGAAGAGCATGTCGAAAGGTGTCCTACCTGGTCAGACTCTGCTGGTTGATGGCTGCAGCCACCGCAGGCCAACACAGGCCAACACTGTCTGGAGCTGCTTTTCAGGAGCTGGTATCCTTTACCCCGGGTCCTTCACCAGGGGGCTGCACGGGCAGGGGCTGCCCTGGGTGTGTGCTCTAAGTGAGTTACCGAAGAGCAATAAGGGGAGGGGTTCAGGATGGGAAGCGGGGGAGGGCTGGGATCAAGGAAGTGGGTCAGAGAAGCTCAGGCATGGAGAGCGCAAACGGGGCAGTAGGGACCTAAAATAATATACACAATCAGGCAAACAGTTCCTGGGAGGGCCAGCATACATATCTTACACAAGGCTTCGATGTCTTAGTCAGTCTGGATTCCATGTCTTAGGCAAAAGTATAGACCCCCTTCTGCCTTAATACACTCCCTCACATGGAGAAATAATCGCTCAAAAGTTGTCTCTCTGGCTTTTGTTTTATCCCCTCTTTAGCTAATGGAGAAATTGGCTGCTGTCCCATCCTAGATATAACCTTCTCTCTTTTATAAATATCTTACTTTTCAAGGGACATGCCAAGAGGAATTTAAAACTTCAAGTGATGAGGTTCTTTTCAAGTAGTCAGCTGGGGTACCTTCAGCACCATGTATTCCTCATTTCTATTGTATTTATTTATTTATTTATTGAGAATTTGTTAGGTTCCTATACAACCAAATGGTGTTTTCAGGTGCCACAAGGCACAATGGCAAGGGAACACAGGGGGAAATAACATTGGCAAAAATGGATAAATGTACAATCGTGGTCCTACTACTATAGGGATGGGTGGGGGGGGGAGAGCACAGAATGGACAAGTGCTGTTGGGGGCCCATATGGAAGTCTGAAGGAGAGCCAAGGGTGGGCCTTAAGCTAAGTGTTAGGGTGAACGGATCCCGGGGTGGGAGGCATAGAGAGCAGTGCTGAGTGGAGGGGGGTGCTGTTGTCAAATGGGTGGGAGGCCTGGTAACCTGTGTGATTCATGAGCACTAGGCCACTTGTCTCAGTGTCAGTGGGGTGATTAGCAAGGAAGGAAAAGGGGTAGAGATATAGCTCTATTCTTCCCATTGCAAATTACCGGAGACCACAGCACTGATCTGGCTATGCTTAATGATATAAGGATATTGGCAGACGTAACAGAGCCCCAATGTGATTAGATCTGTCAATGGCTTTCATCATGTTGGCCAATGCCATACTCATTGCCTTTTTGCTTAAGTTAGGAGTCAAGGACTCTGCTCTGTGTTAAATCAGATCCTTACTTTTGAACCAGATTCAAGCATGTCTGCACCCTCTTACTCCACCTTTATGAGGAGACTGAATTGTCATGAACTCAGGGCATGTATCCTACCCCACAGGATGCACTTCTACTGTTATACTGGCAATGCCCAGGTAATCCTCCACCTGAAGGAAGCTTGGACTCAGTGGGTACTTGTTAGGCAGAATCATATGCAGTACCCTTTGGGAACACCACACACAATTAATATTACAAGTGTAAGTGCAATTTCACCTTTGGTACACACCTGTACTACAGAGTAAAGTGGTAGCGATGGCTGAGCAGCCAGACTTATCTCAAGAGTAAAATGAGCAGTACAAGAGGTTGCACGAGGACAACAATTACTATGGTTCAAACAAACACTGATTCAAGGTTTCTGAGTAAAAGAATATTCATTTATTTACACCATCAGTTATAAAACATTCACTATTATAAAGCAGCAGAAAATCACAATCTTAATATACTACAACAACACCCAATCAATTCTGGACAAGTTAAGCTCAAAATAAAGTGTGAGCAAAATAGCACTCCAGCAATGTAAAAGGAAGGAAAGACAAGGTTATTCAAAATCAACAAATATGTAAACCAGGATAACAAACTGTAAGAGGATTCAATTCAACACTACAGCTAAGTCAATGCCTAGTCTGGGATACTGAATGGAAACCCTTATTGATATATCTTTACGTCCAGTTCATGCGTTCTGGATGACTACCCCTATATAACACCCCTCTCTTGGAATCCCCCTGACCCCACTGAGCCAAGAAGTAGTTCTGTTTTGCAAGTTTAAAAGGTTTATTTGATAATTTAAACAATAGATATATATATCACACTTTATAATAAATTAATAATTGAATATCACACTTAATCTGAGCAGTAATCAATAATGGATAGTCCGGCACTAGCACACTTCTTTATAATCAATGATGAGTGGTTATAGGATGGATACGATAGCAACAATACTTTTATGGTTTCAAATGGATGCAATGTGGAATGAAATGCAGTACAGAAATTAACTTGATAGGATTTCAGCAAAAGACAATGTAATCACTTTCTTGGACCATTCACCCCCCCTTTTATGCACTGTAAGGAGATGAAGATGACACAGTTCTTAGGAATGCAATCAAATAGAATTCAGTTCAATTTCCCCCCCAGCAGCTTATACAACAGATAGGAGTTTTGAAACACAGGCAAAATGCTTTGAATATGGTGACAATGCAGTGAGAAATATGCTGAAAATGGTTTTAATTCCCTTTAGGAGGTTCAGGGTGAGTGAAATATACTTGGGATGAGTTCAGGGTCACTTTAGCAAGGATCTAGGAGTAACTAGCAGGTTAAACAAATTTTTGGCAAAGGAAAGCAATGAAGCTGCTGTTTTCACACGTGGCTGGATTTTTAACCAAGCTTGTTGAAAAGCTGAGATTCTAAGCTTTCAGAGGAAAGTTAAACCAAGTTCCTAGCCCAAACGATTCCAGAGATACGGACGATTAAATAAAGGTAGTTTTTTCGGATTTGAAATTTTAAAAGTTCAAAGCGACCGGTTACAGCTTGCAGCTAGAAAATGACAAGTGACAGCTTTGCAAATGACAGGTGACAGGAGGCAGTTCTGGTTAGATTAAAATAGATTGAATTATATTATTTTAACTAAGAGATTGGTTCTGCACAGTTCTGCTAGGTACTCACAATATATTTAGAAATAGGCCTCGCCACGGATCTGGTCAGGTTTTCTTCACTCGCCACGGATGGTTTCTGCGCACAGCGTCTAGGTCAGCTCTACTCTGCTGGTCTGGTCTGGGTCTCTGGTTCTGATCAGGTCTGTGTTTCCGGATGCAGCGGTCTCCGGTTCAGCTGGTCTCTCTCTGGATACAACACTGCTCCCTGGCAAATGGCAAGAGTTCTTGCAAAGAATTCAAACAGCTCGCCTGGCTGTGAATAGTGGCAATGATTTGAGGCCTGCTAAAGAGGGATTTAGCTTGTAGTTGACCTCTCTGCTACAAATTCTGAAGTAAAGTCTTGGTCTCTGAAGGTGGATAGATTGAAGTCTCTGTGTTGGCTCTCTGGAGGTTGATGGAGGTAAAGTATGGATTTTCCCGGCAGAGCGTCCCGCAGCAGATGGAATAGAATGTCCCTATCTGTCCTGACTGTCTGCTTTTATGTGTTTTGAAAGTGGGTGGAGAGGCTAGCTTTCTAGGCCCTACCCCTCTCCACTTGTCATTGGCCACTTCCTCCTCTTCCCCTTGATTGGGGGAATGAAAAGAAGTGTCATCATGATGAGGTCTGTTTATGATACAGAGAACCCACCCCTGTCAACTTCACACACAATCTATATTTGACCTAAAGACATATTTCATAGATACACAGTGGTTTGAAATTACATGCACCCATCACATATCACCTGAGGTAGCCCCTATTCCAATTCTGCTCTTCCTGGGGCTTGCATTCAGAAATGGCAACCTTTGGTGCTTTTTAGTGGGTTTTGCAACATCAGATTTTTCTCCAGATTTATACACATGTACACGGCCTGTCCATACATACTCCAGTAAATTACCATGTCTCTATCTTAAACACAGAGTCTGTAGTATACATAAATAGCAGGGTTTTGCCCCAGAACATCACACAAATTGGAGTTTGGGCTTGAATCGAAGGTACATTTTTTAAATGAAGGCTCTCAAAGTTATACATTCCTGTCATTTGATTACAAAGAGTTATCAGTGTTTCTGTAAAATATATATTTTGCTTTCAATTCAGTTCTCAGAGTGTTGGAGTCCGCCTCCAAGACTTGGGTGGGTCAGTGATCACATGTGTCTTCTGGCAGGCAGGCCTTTGTTGACAGGAAACAGTCAAAATCAACATATTCTATTCACGTGCAATAGCCTATTGTGTGGTCTCCAGGAGGTTGAGGTCAGCAGACCAGGGGGTCACTTTGCATTTGGTTATTATGACCATGTGATATCCTGGGCTGTGGTGTGAATCTCTTGAGGTGAGAGGGTTTCCCAGGCTTCTGGCCTCTGGGAACAGCAGGTGGCTAATGTTTAATTAAAATGCAGCCTTTGAAGTCAGCTGAGTCAAATCCCTTTGTCAGCAACTGCACTTAGTTCTCCTGTCAGAGTTTAGACCGCTAGCGCCGCCTTGATGATTTTGTTGGTACTGCATTCTTGGGAGCATAAATACAGACTGCAGTGCTTTATTTAACGAGTACCAGGTTACCTAACCAAGAGGAAAGGTGCCAGAGACTAATTGCCATTGTGAGGTAATGTCTCTTTCTTTGTTATTGATGTGAATCGTTTTTTAATGTACAATCTGATTTACATACCCCATCACACTGATGTGTTACAGATGTGGTGGGGATTGCTATTTGGTAGCTTTTTTTCTCACAGCTTTAATAAGGGTGGTTTTCTGTATTATTTTAGGTGGTTCAACCTGCAACCCACTGATGGTGGTGTCCAACCCATGTCTATTTTGGTGAGTAAGGAATCTACATGCAAAATCGGTTCCCCTGAAGAATGTTCAGTCACTTGTGACAATTTAGAACAGAAACATGTTGGGATATGATGTTTAGAGACACATTTTAGAGTATTTATGTTGTAATTTTATGTTATATGTGTCTGTAAATTGTAATTTGATGGTGTATGTGACCATATGAATTATAAGCACACAAAGTAACCTTCAACCTCGTGGTTTATAAGGGTTGAGAAATGTATTTTTATGAAATTAAAAAAAACTTTTCAAATGAACAAAAAGATTTTATGAATTCATTGAATTGATTTATACAATTGAAGGTAGATGCCTACTGGGTCCATTTTTTTCAGGACAAACAGTGATAGGGAAATGTATCCACCTTGTTGCTAGTAAGAAAAATGTTTTTGTATAGGTGTTACCTAAACCTTCTCCTCCTTGTATCTATATTCAAAATCAACAACACCAACAAGTTATAGGCAGGTCAATCTAGAAAAGGCTACTACAACTAGGATTCAAATCAATAGGTCTGTGCCAATGTTAATGGTTCAGAGACTTTGCAGAGGATCACACAGTTCAGAGTAGTTTGCGGTTAAGTCTTTGCCAAGAGTTCAAAACAAAGTTGGTCAGAAGAAAATGTATTCAAAGGAGAAGAGAAGGACAAGCCTTTGGAGAGATGAAAGATGTCAAGGACTTTCACCGCGGTCAGATTTGCACAGTACCTTAAATGGAGAAGAATGCTGTCGCTGAGGCAGTTGTTCCTGGCAGTTCCTGCATGCTCACGGTTCCTGAAGCTTCAGTCATGGTGACGAGAAGGAGGACTTCTGGAGGGTCCTGCACTGCCCAGGAAAGAAGCCAGCAGCGGAGCAAAATGTCGAATAAAAGGTGCGCTCCTTAAAACCCAAAGAGGTTCCGTTCCTCCTGGCTATCCGGTTCATTGCAGCGATGCACAGCAAATTCAACCAGGAGTGGGAGGCCTGCTTTTGGTGTTTGGCGAGCTGGTTGGTCCCACCAAGCTCAAGGGAAGGAGATTCCTTGGAGATCTTCTCTGTCATGGAAGTTTCGGGCGATTAGGACCTGCAGCAGGGCTTCACCGGGATGTCCAGTAGTTGCAGCAGTCATCTTCCTTCAGCTTCTCTTCGGTTCTCTCGATCCAGTGGCGACTCTGCCTTCCAGTCCCAGAGACTGGATTTTTATGCACCAAATCCCCCATTCACACAGCCTGGCAGTCAATCACACAGCACCTAGCCAATCAAACTAGAGTTCGACTTGGGATTCCAAGGAGATCCTGTGCAGGGGGCCTCAAACCCCTCCCTCACATCCTGTCCACCCAGACACTCAAGCGCCTAAGGAGGGCTTTTGTGCAGAAGCCCGCCAAAGGGCGGTGAACAAAGGAACCAAACCCAGTTTGGCGCACAGAGTAAAACACGGGAAAGACCTTTACAAAAAGAAATGGCAAATAAACCGGACCGGAACCAAATAAAAATAAAAGGGGTCCAGCGGTTTAGAGTTTGAGGCTACCACCATAGCCTCTAACGGTACCAAAGCTATTTTCATAGCTCGTGTAAAACACGAGAAAGACCTTTACAAAAAGAAATGGCGAATAAACCGACCGGAACCAAATAAAAATAAAAGGGGTTAAGCGGTTTAGAGTTTGAGGCTACCACCATAGCCTCTAACGATACCGAAGCTATTTTCATAGCTCGCGGTAGAATACAAATGGTAGATACCACTGCCACCATCCAAATCTTAGAGAAAGGGGAACAAAATAATGTTCCATGAGAGTCAGACAAAAGGGGATAACTATTAACCCCTCCAGTACTCCATTGAAAGATAGGGTGTACTGGGTCCGTAGATTTAAAAAGACTAGTAAAGTTAATGGAAACTTTACATGTTCTGGAAGACAGTAGTCAGTCCCAGAAAATGGAGTTTAAAGTGGGAAGTCTGAAAAAGACAACCCTGTGTCACTGCACTGTAGGTGCTGGGTGACACACAGTAAAAAGATGATGCCTATGTGGTGGGTGAGACTCCATAGTCCATGAGCAAAACATGTACAACACACAGCAAAGCACATGTAACAGTGGGAATAAAGGCTCACACTCTTACCAGGCAAAGCAATTAAACCCTAGAAATCCAGCAAAGCTGCTTAGGGTCTCAACAGGTAAGGGAAATTAGCCATTCTGGAGAATTCTCCATAACAGTACTGAGTTTGCAAAATGTATTTCAGAGGCTTGCCCCTGGATGGGTAAAAGAATAACTTAAATGTAATCCCAGCTAGACTGAAATACTGCTATGTGGTGCTAAAGAGGCATTTTGAAAACACGTTTCTGCCCCTAGTTGCCCAAAAGAGTATCCAGAACCAGATGTGTGGAGTGTCAAAGACGTGTTCCTTTCAGTTGAGGCTCCTTGGGATTATGCTATACCTTTTACTTTCTCTGGACCCTACTAATTTATAAATCTGCAATCTCCACCTGTTGGATTTTAATCTAATCCTTCTGTTCACTAACCACTTCCTCCTCATATGCTTCCAGCAACTCCTCAGTTTCATCAGCCACCTCCTTATGACATTCTCCAGTTGCCTTATCCTTTCTTTCTGTTACCTCCTTAAATATTCTAGACATCTCCAGAAGATATTTAACAACCTTCTCCTTTGGCAGATGTGCAGTAGCCGCCTCCTTACTCTCACCAACGTTTAATTCAGATTTTTCACAAATCTTCCAAATTCAACCGAACGTCCTCTCGTGATTTACTTAACCCACATTATCTTTAAATTCATCATTCTCCTCCTTGAACTCATCAATGTCCTTAAGCTCATCAAATGTCTTCTCCCACTAGTGACCAACCACCTGCCTTGGTTTCACCAAGCTTCACCAGTTAGTCACCAATCTCCTTGTTACACACAGTAGTCACCTCTTTCATTTCTCTTGATGCAACCTCCTGATGTTCAACACCAATTTCCCTAATTCTACCACCAACCTTCCCCCTGTCACTTCTCTAGAAACTCTAACATCCTCACCCTTAAGCTCACCAAGCTTCTTCAGGGCTTTCTCCCCTTCCGGCCTCCAAGCTCCTCCACTACGGACTCCTGCACCAAACCTGTTTCTCCATCTCAACACACCCTTTTCTCCAGCTCCTTATCCAAACACTGACCTTCTTCATTCATATACACACACTTCTATAGTGAGCATTTGGGTATTTTACAGCTGTGCGCTCCCTCTATCCTTGGGCTGGGTGTTCTGTGATGGGTTGTGTTGGAATTGTTGAGGTGATGGAAATGGCTTCAAATAATTATCCCACATGAGCCTGCACTGAGGTTTAGGTCCCGGACCAACTATTTATTTGGCCTCTCCACCATACTGGAATTCCCTGGCCATCTTCTCTTAGTGCAGATTTGTGTCTGAGAAAGAAACATTACTTCACTGCCTGCTCAGTGTGTGAGACTTTTGGGGTTATCTCATGTAATAGGTTGGCTGAAAGTGCTGTGTGTGAAATTAATGCTTGCGGTTGGAGAAAGTGAAATGATTTATTACTCGTGATTAACATTTTTTCTGGTAGACAAGAAATTGGCATTTCACTCATGAATGGAATTGCTGCTGACATGCAATTACTTTGCAACATTGCATTATTTTCAGGAGAAAAAGTATCAGGAACAACTTTCCTGGGCCGTTGAAATGGAGGTTTCCTTGTTGCATGGCTCTCGGTACCAGTACATGCGAATGGTTTATTTTTTCAGAGCTAACTCCATTGGAGGCTGGGTGTTTGTTTCTGTCCTTCAGGAGACATAGGTTTGGCTAGTGGGCGCTGCAAGCTCTGTAACATGTGGAGAAGGTGTGAAGGGATTCCAATCAGAACACTGGAGGTTTGAAACTGTTCATACAACGGGCCTGATTCCTGGAAGTGTTTTATAATGGCACAATCCCATAGGAAAACGTTCCATGAATCAGGCGCAATGTGTTAGGGGAGAATATAAATCCTGGATGGTCCTTAAGCGACCAGGCAGCCTGTGACTTTCCAATGTCATGGGAAAGAAGGTGTGAGGGCGTTTACCAGAGTATCCTCCTCATTTCATCTATGCACTCATCCTCTACTGGCAAATGCAGATGCCACACCCTCCAGTCAGCCCTTTAGAAGTCTGTGGAACCAGGCAGTTGACTTTGTGATAGTCACTTTACTTATTGTGCTAGTAATGACTATTCCCATTCAGTAAGCTAACCTGTGGACACTGAATTATTGATGTGGCATGCAGCAACCTGGACCAAGACTGCTTTCGGCTCACCACCATCTTGGATGACATCTTCATAGCTAGCATGGCGCAGTGAGGACTGCCCTTGTGCTATCTCTTTGCTGCTAAAATAAAAACTCTGCAGCTCCACTTTCGTGCCACAATCACTGTGTTCAGTCTAAAATAATAATAATTTATTAATTTATTTAGCGCTACAAACCCTCAGGCATCTGAGCGCTGCTTAGTACTACCAACGGTGTGTGGTGCTCATTTATCGACCTCGGAAGGATGAAAGGCTGAGTTTGGTCCTGCTGGGATTCGAACCCGCGTCAGCAGGCTCTGCAAAGATGTCAAAGGGAGCGCTCTACTTGCTGCGCTATCGGACCGGCTGGCAAAACTTTCTGTGCTACAAGCCTCCACAGACAGACAACAAAGTGGCACACAAATAAAGTCTTTGTTATGGGTTTGGGTGCTTCTTGCATATGGAGTATTTTTCAAAGGGACAGAGGACCTGCATGTGACAAGTGATAATTCCCTGCCAATGACAGGGGGTGAGGTGGGGGTTCAAGGGAATTCCCAATATGCCTCCTCTAGGCCCACCACAATACCACAGGTAGTGGACCATTCCGTAGACTACCACAGACAAAAGCAATACAAGGTATCTGCTCATCACAAACAGTGGCAATCACTATCTTTCATATGCAAAACATGGCTGCCAGCAAAGCCCTGGGTTTAACCAGGATGAATCCTGGTGGCTCCTGGTACATAAGAGGGCCCTTCTCAATTTGGAGTGAAAAGCCACAAGGCAATAAGTGAGAATGACTGCTTTTCATTTATGAGCAGGGCGCAAGTCGAGGGTACACGATGGAGGACTCAATCCCCCCCAATTTTCTCAGAGGGAACCTTGATATGCTAATTTCTGGTGATGCCACATTCAATCGGTATGTTAATGAGTCACCCCACTTTTTATTAGGGCTGAACCGCTGTGCATAACCAGTTCAGTCTATAAAGACCAAGATGTCATCTTTTGTGAGCCACCTGTTAGAGGTCATGGGCTATTCATGTGGCTCTTCATAACCCTTTGTTTCTCTGAAGGTAGGCCTCTGTCCACTCCTGGCACCTTTGTCATCTCTCTCTGTGGACCTGCACCACACCTTCCTCCTCTCTGAGGTGTGAGAGAACTCTGCACACACAGGAATACATATATACCGGCTTTTCAACCATGTCAAGCACAACCAAACTTTAATCAGAATACAGCAGGAGATTCTTCATGATGTAAACGTCCATTTAGTTCATCTACATATTTGTTTGGGCATCTGGTTTCTGCACTGTATAGTGAGGGGTGAGGGGGCAGCAACAGTGAATGTCAAGATTTTTTTAAAAAATGTATTACATTTTTAAAGCGCTCATGCAGCCCCGCGGACATCGAGGCGCTGTTACATGAATTTCTTTTTTTATTATTTTTTTTTTTTTTAGATGCGTAATTGTTTTTTTTTTTTAGCTGCGTATTTATAACGTGCTTAAACACCCGGAGGTTTCTAAGCACAGACGCGGATCGAACCTGTGTTGCTTTGCGTCGTTTTGCTTCCAAGGCGTTGCGTTGTTTTGCTTCCAAGGCGCGCAAGTTGCCGCTGAGCTATCCGGGGACGTGTAAGTCCCAACTTGAAAATGGCTGAGTCACAGGTGCCGGGAGGACACCATGAGTAATGGGGAAGATGTGAATGGAGACAACAAAGAAATAGCTGAGGAGCAGCACAGTGAGTGTTGAGTAAGTTATTTACTGTGAGTTAAGATTTGATGTGATGTTGCATGGACTGTGTTTACATTTTATGTTTTAAATCCATAGTTTGTATGCTTCCATCTGGTGTGCAGATATATATGTATTGTGTTTGGATATATGTGTTTCTCATTCCTATCGACAGTACAACAAATCTGGTTGGTGGTCCTATATGTGTGTGTGTTTGCGTTTGTGCATGTGTTAGCAAGGTGTGTGTGTGTGTGTCTGTGTGCGTGCAATGCCCATGTTGTCCATGTTATATCACTAGTTATTTCTGGAGATTAAATTATGTTACTGAAATGTAATGTACTGTTCATGTTGTGATCACACTGCCAACAACTCAAATGAGTTGCTTCATATTAGATAGTGAAGTCCCACCTTTTAGCACAGATGTTTACAGTTCTAGCAATATAAACCAAAACAATTATTTCCCAGCAAGTTGATGGATTGTTCAGTTGTTCATGTGCTGCTCATATCTATCTGTATTCGGAATGTGGCCGGTTGTTTCATGTGTGTATTTGTGCATGTATGCCTTTGTCATTGGTATTTATGGGTAAAGCATCCAAAATATGTTTTTATGGTACGCACGTGTTGTTAATGTGTGCGTGTACTTCCGAAAATGCTTTCAATACTGTTACTGCAATGCAATGTGCAGTTCATCTTTTAATCGCTTTGTCAACAACTGAAATTCGTTATTTTAGGATAGATAATACAGTCTCAACTTTTAAGGCACATAATAAGATTCCTAGCCATTTATTCCAAAGTAATTGTTATTTTCCCGCAAACTGATGTACTATTCAGTTTCCGCATGCGTTTTCCATATCTGCTGTTAAGTCCAAATAATGCTGCTGGTTGTTGCATGTGTGTATATATGCCAACAGTATGTGTACATTTCCTGAATCGTTATATCGTGTGTGATGTTTTAGTTATGCACCTCAGAATTATGGTTGCATCTTAATGTGCTGGGAAATTGAATAATTAGAATATGTGCACCAGTTCTACCCAAGGGATAGGGCTTTGCCGAAAACTCAAACTTAATTTTAATTTATTTATTTAATGTGTTATAGTTTAACATACACTGTACACCTATAAAACAACGTAATGTGAAGTACAACACATGATTTGTAAAACATTACATTATACTTAGACAGTTTAGAGATATTTGCTTTACACATTTATTTTTGGGATTGTGTAAAACCCAAACCAAAAACAACTTTTTCAATCTGAAAGTTTTCATCGCATTTCTTGAAATGTGGCAGATACGTCCACGTGTCTACTGGCCTAGAAAGACATATGTCACATATTCCTATGTACATGTTCATGTAACATTAGCATAACGCCATGTTTGTAAGGTAGCTTATTCTCGTATCCAATCTTTCCACTTTCCTAGCCTTGCAATGTATTGCTAGCTGTGTGTTGCATTTCAGACTGGCTGCTTTCACTGTCAGTTTCATTGAAGGCGCTATCAGGCCTCTACATAGCATTATTACGTTTCAAAACGCTTCGGCATCTATGCTGATGTTATCAGTAGAATGTGAACTTGCCTGCATGGCTGCCTAGCTCGTATCTTCCCTTGTCCCCTTAAATTAATGTGTTGTGATCTAATAGAATGCAGAAGCGGCCCAAACTCACTCTATACCGCCTCATTCAAAAGAAGATGAATGCATCTGTCACCGACAAATACAGATATGGGGCATTTATTTATTTATGTATCGGCGCAGTGTAAATGGAATTGGAAAACATGTATACAGCCAACAGTATTGGCTTTTGGAGCTTGAGGACCCTTCAGCTGAGAATGAAGAACAAATAAACAGCTCGATTGGGTGCTGCATGCACAGCAGGGTCTCCAAAGTTGGTGCTGCCAGCACAGCAATGTATCCAATCACATTTTAGCTCCCTGTGCCTTTCCAGGAATGTCCTCTCTGCGCCAAGAACCACAAGACCAGCTCGATACTGTGCTTCCTCTTGTTTGGCACCAACACAATGTGCTGTACGTTCACACACTGGCCAAACCCGAGGTGCTGAATTCAAGGCGGGCCAAATCAGCAAGTTAATGCATCAACTGGGATGTATTTTATAGACCACACGATTATTAGACAGATATGCAGCAGATGTGCTCAATCCATTTCTGCTCCAAAGTGAGAGTTGATAAGGTTGGGGAAGGAGTGGATGTCTGCTCGCCCCTATCCTATCCTACTACTTTTTTTTTCCCCCCAGTTCATCTGTTAAATAGTAAGTTCCTGGATATGGAGCACATTCTGGCACTTTTTTCATGTGAAAGTCATTGGTATAGCTGGTCTTAGAGATGTCATTAGGGTCGGGTAACCCATTCATCAACCTTCTCTCCTTTGATGATCACTTTTCTCTCTAAAAATCCCGAGCTCTGCTAGGTGATGCCTTGTTAATTGAACTTCCAGGTTTGATAAACGGTACTTCAGTGTCGCCATATCAAGAAGTTCCATATTTCAGGAGAAGCTCTAATCTTAAACTTGACGCAAAACACCAGCAATCATTCTCCATTCAGTGTTTATTTGGTGCAAAGTCCTGGATTTACTCAAAGAGGGGGTTGACAGGAGTCTTGCTCTTCATTCGTTCATAGCCAAATGACAGCTACATGGCTGTTAGGGACCTTCAACCTCGTCCCCAATTGATGGAAGGGGTTTGACAAAGACAATGCCAAACCTTTGCATCTTTGGATCTTCCTATGGTCTTCAAAAGCTTTCTGGGTTCCATTTTGAATCTCAGATCAGAGATTGGAAGAAGGAGTGGCACTTCTTGCTGCTCCGCCATAGTTTCTAAGACTTCCACATCAATCAAGACTTGGTGCTGTATATACTGGTATATCCTATGTTTACTCTGGAATAACATCAGATTTAAATAATCAAAGCTAGCCGATCAGTAATAATTTGCATAAGGCCTAACTTGAAGGAACGGAAATCTTTAACCCATTATGATAAGGAGTAAGTCTTGGAGTATAAATTATTTGAGCAATAGGATTCTGTATGTTTTGTATGCATTGCTTCCTTTGCTTTTGCCCTAATAGGGGAGAATCAAGATGCTAAAAATCATGAATGATGCGATGTAAATATGGGCGCGCACTCGTAACAAGTACTTGTGTTAAATACTGTTTGGCCGATGGGCCCCTTGTTCCCGTGTGGATTGTGGACTTTGGACTGTTGCAACAGTGTGCTGCTTCTTTAACATTGGACTGGGACTGGGAGTGAAGTAAGAGAGGCAGAGACTCGAACTTTTGCTGCCTGTTTCTTCGTGTTTCACCGCAAGTTCAACATTTTGTTTTCTATCTCCCTAGGTTCCCCCTCCTCCCCCCCCCCCGCAGCTGCTAAAAGAGATGGGGTCTCGCCAGACGGATCATGTACACCGATAGTATCTGGGTCGGTTCCTCATTTTTTAAAAACATTGACGCTGCCTAAAACAACTGCAGATGCCACCAAAACTTGTGATCCAACTGAAGAAAAGTCTATCAATCCAGCGCTTCAGTTGGAGACGAATGAAGATAGTGATGTTGGTAAATCACCCCTATCTTGTGCAACTCTTAATGACTTAGTACGGGAGATAAAGCAAGATGCTCAATTTCAAGTACTGACAAATGCGAACGTACCACCGATCTCTGTCGACATCATGGCAGGCTCTGGGGCCCAAGCGCAGGGGATTAAGATCTCACCAAGAGCCATTGCGATGAGTGAGCTGCAGAATGCGGTGGATTCTTATTTGGCTGAACGGTTGCCAAGTGTGGCTGGTGAGAGTGGGCTTTGCGCAGTTGGGGTGCCTCATAAGGCACTGCCATGGTCGCGCAGAATGCCTGGTAGTGTGGGGAATGTGTACAAAGCCCTGCAATCCATCTGTGCACAAGGAGTTAGCGCCAAGCCAATGTACTCAATGTCTGTCGCTGATAACCACTATTTAAGCACCAAATCAATGGGTCCCCCACGAGGTGCATCTCGGCATGCCATATCACTTCAATCTGTTCGCCACTCTTTAATTTTAAAATGCCGAGCGGGCCCTTTTGACAGATACATTTTGAATAGTCAAAGTGTACTCAATGTCTTTGGTGATTTAGCTGAGCTGGAGGATTTTGTTTCCCGTGACATTGCACAGGTGGAATTTCTCTCTGATACAATTACATCAATTGTCAGATTGAGGATCGCCTCCTGATCCTGAGCGCCTTGCCTTAAGAGCAGAATATGACAATCCCTGAGTCAATATATATCTAGCAACTCATGAGGAGAGCAGGTCTGGTGTTCTGCCAACTCCCTCAGCTTAACCATTAACACAAACTCATCCAACTTCACTCAGCGTTGCAAGTTGGAATACCCGAGGGCGTTTGTGAACATTTATCGCAATCCGGTAGAGTTAGTAGATGATGCCTTCTATCTGGGCTTGGCAAGGTTACTGGACATCATCACCATGGCATCGGATGTAACTGATAATATTGCAGCTGACGATTGAAATCTTGAGTGCATGTCTAGTAAATCTTTAAGTAAATCAAGAGTGGCGACCAGCTGTTTTAATTCTATGATGGACAGAAATGTTTGTATGTTAAATGGTGCTGTGGAGGAAGACATACCAGCACAACATACCTGGCATTGTGATTCTACAACCAGCACCATTGATCATATGCATGTTGATCAACACTTGTTTGTTAAAGTTTGTTAATTCAATGTCATTCCGCAAGTACAAAGTGACCACAATTTATTATCCTTGCATATTCAATGGGTGTCCAGTGAGGTTAAGCGTAATTGGATGGCGCAGCATCTTACAGACAACAATGCTAAAACGAGCCAGAAATGGACGCAACCAACCAAGATGAGCTAACCGGATAGTTATTTGTAACATCAATTCCCAAGCCTTGATACACTACCCAGACCTCCTAGGCCCATTTAAAAACACCATTATGCCTATTGGGTGCTCTAAAGGGATTCACGTACATATGTTTGATGCAGGAATTAAAGACAGAAATGCGGTTTACAGAAAATAAAAAAAGGATCATACTAGCCTCTAACCTATCTAACATCGCACATGCATTGAAATCTGCAAAATGTAAATATCAAAACTGGTTGCATGGCCAACAAGTGCTTGTTTACCAACATGATAGTGAGTGCATGTTAAAGGCCGTTGCTAGCAAAAACTCTGCAGAGACTTGGGGATCTTTAATCTCCAGGCAAAGCAGAGACAAGCGGATGGACAAACAAACGCTGTTCAAGAACAACAATTGGTGTTTCATTACACAGCTTTATATGCGGACCCAGAGTTTGCGTCTGCAGTTTATGTAAAAAGTTCTTATTCAAGATGGCTAATTAAATGTTCTCCTGAGATTATGGAGGATTTTATCAAGAAATTGAGCCGTTCAAGAGCTGCTGGCCCTGATGGCCTGCATAATGCTATGTTGAAAGCCGATCCGCAAAACTGGGCTACAATTCTATACAAAAGGTTTGAAAAAATCGTAGTAAGGCAAACCATTCCCGACTCCTGGAAAACTTCTATCATTGTCCCAATATATAAGAAGGGTGATTGCACTAATCCACAGAATTAACAGCCCATAGCGTTTTTAGACGCGCCAGGCAAATTATTTGCAAAATTAATTTTGCGTGATTTTAATGCATGGATGAAGGTGTCCAACTTAAGAGATCCACAACAGACTGGGTTTGTTGCTGGCTTAGGAGCGAATATTAATCTTCTCTCCCTTAATGCTATCAAGCACCATTGCCATATAACCAAACAATATTTTTTGTCTTCGTATTTGTCGATCAACACGCAGCGTTTGATTCGATCTCACGTGTTCTTCTAATGGCAAAACTAAAAAGAGATGGATGTCCCCCTTCGCTTTGTGATTTCACCCATGCATTACATTCGAATATCTCCATTTGTATTCGCCTCAACCTGGAGGGACTACTATCATCTCCAATTGACAGCGTGGGGTCTCAAACACGGGTGCCTACTGGCCTCTGCAATTTTTAATTCCTTTATACATGATCTAAAACAGTTGAATATATCTGCTGATTCACCTATTCTAAATGGTGTGCCCATTACAAATCTAATGTACGCAGATGAGATTGTGTTTATTTCAAAAACACCAGTAGGACTCCAAAAGTTGCTTATGATATTTAACTCTTAAATTGAGATGAACCAATTAAAAATGTATACAAATAAAACACAAATAGGGACTTATTCAGCTTTTAAAACTAATTGCAAAGCCTATTCCTGGTCTATTAACAAGTCAAAGTTAGAAATAGTTAAGAAATACACATATTTGGGAATGACTTTTGAGGGTATTGTGAATCCAAAGGGCCAAGAAGAGAGCATGGATCAGAAGTTAAGTACTGCCATATCTCAAGCCAAGATCTTATTATACTGATATGGCAAGTTTACCCTAAAGCCAGCACTACTCTGTTGGAATCAAAAACCTATTCCGGCAATACTTTACAGAGTAGAAACAATCCCAATTTGGCAATCCCAGAAATTTGATGAACTAGAAGCAAAATTCTGGAGGGGAAATTTACACCTGCCACAGTGTGCCCCTGGGCCGTGGCTCCAATACGAATTGGGCTTAATATCCCTCCATGCTCTATATTACTGGTGCCTTTGTGCATTATTCCGTAAATGTCTTATCTCAACCCAGGCTGATAATATGTTAAAAATGATCTCAACATATATGTTTACAACGCTTCATAAATTTGCATTAATGTGGTTGAACAAAGTGTACACTATACTTGCAGATTCAAGTGTATCTATTGAAATGGTGATCACAGATCCTGACAAGGCAAGGAATTGGTTTATTGTTGCGATTGGATTGCCACTACAGCCGAGTGTTTAGAATACAGACAGAATTGTGATTTCTGATTTTGGCCAAGAGTGCAAAGATTATGGAATTTTATCTTTCAAAATGCCCATCAGCAGAGCTACGATCAGCTTTTCTAAGAGTGCGTTTTAATCTTTGGGCTACTAGACAAGTAAAAGCAAGACGCAAATTGATACCTGCCCATTTGAAATATTGTAGATTCTGTTTGAATCAAAATTCTGAAGAATCCCTCGAACATCTTTCATATTGTCCAGCTTTAACTAACCTTAGAATAACTCATTTTGGTCGATTTGCTCCAACATTAGGACTTCTGGATTATGATTCACGTTGGTCGTACTTATTGTGCTCGGGCAAAATCGCAATCCAGATAGCGACTGTCAATTTTGTGAAGGCACTGAGATTGGATAGCAATTGAGTCACTCATGTTCAGATATAAATAACTATGAAATTGCCTTTGTTTTTTTTTAATCTGTTCTTTTAACGAGATCAAAGCACTTTTATATATATTGTGGAGAAAAAATAGTTGTTTTATACTGATGTTTATGTATATGGTTCATAATTTTGCTAGTTATTTTATGATTCTGTTTCAATTTTGTAAAATGTATATTGAAAAGTTGATTCATTTCAGCTAAAACAATACAAAATGTTTAAAAAAATGTGATGCTGCTGTATTGACTTAATGAGAGCTCCCGTAAACAGGAATTAAAGAAAATGAATGGAAGTAGATACATTTTCTTATATGTAAAATTTCTCTTTTGAAAGCGTGTAATAATTTGAAAGGCTGATTTTCAGCTAAATCAAATAATAAAAAATAAAAAAAATATTGGTAGTTTCCAGCGATTCGTGGATTGATGAGCAAGTACACAACCTTTATCTAGGAAGTGTAGGGAGTAAATATGTGAATCCAGCCCACAGAATAGATGGAAGCTTCGGATTCCCTACTCATTGTATGTTGTCCTGGGCATTTGAGTAAGATCGCTTTTATTCCTGTTCTTAGTAGAATGATCAGGTACACCATTACCATGGTGTACACAGGTGCACAGGTGCTAGAACCTTTAGAGGTGCTGGAGAGGTCCATGCAAGGCATGGCATCATCTTGTGTTGCAACCGATAATGTGACACATATACTTGGCACTCACTTGGGCTTCCTCTGATGTATTTATGAACCATTTAATACTGTCAATGTTTGGTAATGCAGCAACACATTGGGCCTCATTACGAGGTTGGAGGTAGCCATGGCTGCCTCCAAACTCCTTCCGACTCCGCCCTGGTGAATGGATAATTACCGGTCCATTCCAAGGTTGGCAGGACCGGTAATTCCCCATTCACCAGGGCCATTCCCCATTCCCATTTGAGCCCCCATAGGGCTCAATGGGAATGGGGAAGGAGCTAAAAACGGTACCACAAATTGCGGTACCGTTATTAGCTCTAGAGTCCCTTTGCGGGTCCCGTCCTTAACGCCTGAAAAAAACAGGCATTAAGGAAGGATCCGCAAAGGGAACTCGTAGTAGGGTGGTAAGGGATTACCGGCACTCGTGCCCTTACCAGTGCCGGTAATCCCTTACCGCCCACCTCGTAATGAGGCCCATTGTATTCCTATGTACACGGCTGCTGGCCCCTCAATAACTTTTTCTCTTAAGAATACACACATGAGTTTTCCTGATTAGGAGTTATTTTCTTTTTTGTTTGAACATATTTTGTTATTGATTGTCATATCCTCATGAATAAAAATATAAAACAATGAAGGGCCTTATTACACGGATGGCGGTTAGGGTTTACAGGTACCGGTAAGGGCACCGGTACTGGTAAACCCTTACTGCCTTACTACGAGGTCCCTTTGCGGGTTGGTACTTTAACGCCTGCTGTTTAGCAGGCGTTAAAAACCAACCCGCAAATGAACCAGGGTGCTAATTACGGTACCGCAATTTGCGGCACCGTAATCAGCACCTTCCCCATTCCCATAGAGCCCTATGGGGCAAAAATGGGAATGGGGAAGGGCAATGGGGGAAGGGGGAATTACCGCCCCGCCAACCTTGGAATAGGGCGGTAATTCCCCTTTCCACCAAGGCGGTGCAGGTATTTAACCGGCATGGACCAAGGTGCTAATAGCACCTTGGTCCTCCACCTACCGTGTAATGAGGCCCTAAGTTGCAATACGCCCTGGATCACATTCTCCCGATCCATGCTTGGAGATACTAGTGAAGATGAGTGGATAATGTGTTATAAGATTGATGGGGTTAAAAATAGTGACACTAGATCTAATCCTTCTAGTAGAATGGATGTGAGAATCATTTAGCTCGTTTTTAGCTATGCCTGTCTGCAGGTTGCTCATACTTATGAATGATGACTGTGACGAGGAAGACTAGGATTCAGTGATGAGGAGTATCAGTAAGCCATCCAGGCATTTCTAAGACAACACACTCGCTTTCAAGCCATCTTCATCTGTAATAAACATTCTACTCATTTGAATTCTGATTTGTAAAAACACAAATGTGAACAACTAGGGACAAATTATCAGAGAAGTTGTATATGGCATTAAAGAACAATGGGCCCCATTACAAATTTGGCGGTAGCCTTGCCTGTACAACCGGCAGGCTGCCGCCAAACTTGCAATTTTGTGAGGCGCCCGCGAATAGGGAATTACTGGGTCATTACGGCCCGGCTGGACCCAGTATTTGGCCATTCAGCGGGCACCGGAATTATGAATGGTGCCGGTGCTAACGTCAGTGTCGTTGTCGGGTGCCAGTCCGCCCGCCAGGTCAGACCTGGTGGACAGAAAGGCACCCGCCCAAAGAACTCCTAGTTTGCCGGTCCGGTAACTACAGTACCGGCAAACTTACCGGTACCATAGTTCCCGGACCGGCAAACTCGTAATGAGGCCCAATGTATACCCATGATCAAAATATAAGCATGCAAAGTAATGCTGGCAGCCCACTACTACAAACACATTCAAAACCCTACACAATTGTATTTAATAAAATGTATCCTGAATGTTTCAATGACATTATTTCTTATCCAGAATTGGAAAGATTACTTCAAATCACTTTTGAAAGGAACAACATATTTTGCGAGATGTACCTCTGCATAAAATGCACTTCCTGATCTATCTATACACTCTGACGGCACCCCCAATCCCTGTGGGGGTTTCCATTAGATCTGAAGACTACGCCTCGAGGTGTACCTTCATGAATAACTGGTTGCCTTGCCCAATGGTTCAGAGTACTTTATTAACCTTGGGGTGAGTAATCACAGGGCAATGGTGGGTTGTTTATTCTGCCAGCCAACACTTTCATAAACTCGATGATTTATGAGGGAACCAACACGGCACAGACAGGAATATCTGCAGGAAGGCACAACACTGTGTCAGGTGATTACTTTGGTGATAAAGAACAGAGATGGGGAACATATGTATCTGTGTTTCTTCCATTATCCAGCACTTTTTCAATGTATTCCGGGACTGAAGTGTTTATTTTGTTTATATTGTACTACAATATATTAGGAGGGCAAATAGATTTGATAGTTCCTGTTAAAAACCAATGTTAATCTCCCACCTACCCCCCAGAACCACTGACCTGTAGGTAATGCAGTGTAAGAGTTTAGAGTATCAAACCTAGGACCCTCCTGTTATTAAATAAGTACCACCTGCCAGCGAGTAATAATTGTACACTCAATTTTCTATGTACAGTTCTTTGGGGAAAGCGCAGTATAAATAACAGATTATATGAGGGGCATCTGGCATGAAACATTATTTAAGCAATATGATCAGAGTGGTGGGGGCATTACCAACTCAGGTAATGCCCCGGGGCCCAAGATATGCGTGACCGGGGCACTAAATGTTTCGGGACAGCAAAAAAAAAAAAAAAAGACCAAGAAAATGGCCACCAGGAAAGGAAAAATGGAGTCAGTTTTCCCTTTCCATTGCGGCCATCGGGAGTGGATGCACTGGGAACACTTCTGTTCCCAGCGCGTCTGCTCCCGAAAAAGAAACAAAAAGAAGGTAAGTGGGGTTGGGAGGGAGAGGTAGGGAGAAAGAAAAAAAAAACACACGTACCTGGGTCACCGGCTGGGGACGATGGAAGCCTCCAGCCGTGCATAGACTTGGAGAGGGGGTGGCCCCACTCCGAGTCTCCACACCGCTGGAGGCTTCCATCATACCCTGCCAGGGCCAAAGCTGGCTAAAGGTAAGTGGGGGGGGACAAAAAAAACGTACCCGAGTCCCCGGCGGGAGCGAAGGCAGCCTCTCAGCCGTGGAGGCTCAGAGCGGGGATGGCCCAGCTCCGAGTCTCCACATGTCTGGAGGCTTCCATCGTCCCCCACCGGGACAAAGCAGGCTGAAGGTAAGTAGGGAGGGAGGGAGAGAAGGGGAAATAAAAAATAGAACATATCTGGTCCCCGGCGGGGGACGATGGCAGCCTGCAGCCATGCAGAGACTCGGAGGGGGGATGGCCCCACTCCGAGTCTCCACATGGCTGGAGGCTTCCACAGTACCCTGCTGGGCCCAAAGCGGCCTAAAGACAAGTGGGGGGGAGAAACAAAAAAAAGACATACGAGTCATTGGCAGGAGTGAAGGCAGCTTCTTAGCCGTGGAGGCTCAGAGCGGAGATGGCCGCGTTTCGAGCCTTCTCATTGGCTGCCGGGAACAGTGGCCATGGAATCCCGGCAGAGGGATTCATGATCACATTCTGATTGCGCCCTCGCTGGGTACTAATTAAACATATATAATGAACAGCTTTTGAGAAAGGAAAAACAATGGTAACAGTGGCTATGTATACATTTCGCTTGTGTTAAAGAAAGAACCACTTACCTACCTTTCATTTGGTGTGACTAAACATAAATTACATATACGCCTATTTCAGTGGGACAGAAATTGAAACAAAATGTCTGTCAGGATTCTTTTTAAACCTCTTCAGCTGCAGCACAATTTAAGCTTTTAGCTAAAATGGGTACAACATTAATTCAACACTCTCTATATTGTATAGAATTATTTGGAGTCTGGCATTGAAATGCAGATTTTCCAGTGCATTTAAACATCAATCAGATGCCATTTTAAGCCTGTGAAAGGGTGTATATATAACATCTCCACTGTGAGTGGTAAACATTATGCTACATGTGGCTCCAAGAATGGTGGCTGCTCCATTTTCGACCTTAGAAAGATTAAGCCACCTACTACAGTGTATCTAATTATGGTAATGGCAGAGGAAGAAAGCCCACACAGTGAATTAGACAGGATTATTATCACCTTTTAGATACACTGGAAATCAACACATTATTTCAATTACTGTCAAGAGGCCATCAAAGGATACACAGAAGACTGGACACAGAGAGGATTGTTCACAGTCATTTCATTTCTGCACAGGTCTCTCAAAAGGGAAGAAGAATACACCAGAACCATGCATCTCTTTCTGGATGTGATGCCTTCTCACCTCCTCCTGCAGTGTTGTTGATTTACTAGCAAGTCCCAAACCCTTTCTTCTACCCCTCTTCCTCACAATTGGTCAGTGTCTCCGTTAGTAGCGCAGTTCCTTGGACCAGCTCATTCAGAATACAAAGTTACCTTGAATACATGTTATATGCCATACGACACAGTTCCCCCAGGAGGAACATTGATCATCTCTGCTGAAAGCCTGAATAGTAAATGCAAGAGTGTCCTTTAGAATTATCCATCAGCCTTGGCCAATTCCCAGCCATTTGTGATTGTACTTTAGACAATTCTCTCGATTTCATTTTTAATAACCTGATTTATAAAGCAACATTTGATATCTTGGTCTTTCACATTACGTCCTAGGACCGTCCTACCAACCTAATGTGTGAGCTGGGCAATGAAAGTCCTCTTCTGCTATCAGATAATCTATCGTTGGATGGACCAGATTCATTTCTAACCTCAGAAGCTTTAGAATTTAAGAATGTTTTAATCCAGTTGCGTGTTTTAACTCTAGGGGAACTGTCAGGATAATCATGCGGCTAGCCAGTTGAAGGACTTGATGCCATCGCATGATCTAAACCCCATCCCTGATGTGGCCACAAATGCGAGAGGTCACTGGCATAATCAGACATGTTTAACCTCACTTGGACAGATCATGTCATCAGATTATTTAATTTTGAAATGTTAATGTCATAACACTGTAAAACAGCTGTTGCGTCTAAAGTACTTTATAGAAAGAAATAATAACTTGCTTACACATGTCTTTCAACACAAATTAGGGAACAGTTAGTATTGACCAGGTATTGCCTTGTTGGGACTATCTTAATCATCAGTGAAATGCCTTTTGTCAATTTTGTGATACAGTATCTCCAAGAAAGGAGACAAAAAACACGTTTAGCCCCATGGCTTTTGTCTCATCTTAAAAACCTTAAAACCAAACTTGATAAAGTGGAAAGATGTTGGAAAACGAATAAAACTGACAATCATTGCCTGACATTTAAAAAAGAATTCAGTTTTGGAATAAGTTGTGAGCACTCAACTACAATCGTTTGCTGATTCCGACGTAGTACTAGATTATTTTAAATCTGGATATAATCACATTCATGTTACAGAGCCTGCCCTCTTGACCATCTTGGAGGATATTGTATTGTTTGCTGATCAGGGGTTTGTGACTATTTTGGTGATGCTGGACTTTTCTGCAGAATTTGACAAGGGGACAATGATATATTTTCTTCCTACCTATCACATAAAGTGGTTTCAATCTTAGTTGAAGACTGGGTCTTCATGTGTAGTCTAAAATATGGGTCACAGGTGGCGTCCATCAGGCATCTCCAAAGTCTGCCTTGCATTTTAATATGTTTATTTGGCCAGTGATCTGGGCTTTTACCATGTTTTACCTGATACTTCAGTCATAATATGATTATTCCCAGGAATAGTTTAAAGTTCAGAATCTGAAAGAAGATTTCAATAAAAATCATGTAATTTTTAGCCAAATGAAATGCTGCATGCTAGAATATAGGTTCTAAACCGAGTCTGCCGAAAGATGGACAAATGTTCGCATTGCCTTCATTATTTGGTTCTCCAAAAACATTTGGCAATAAGATTTTTTTTTAAAAAACATAGGCGTTTATCTGCAATCAAGTTTAGATATTGACTATGAAATTGGTATTTTATAAATGGCGAATGATTGAACAAATCCTTCCCTATTTGAACAAAGAAACCTACTAGACTGTATTGAGATGGTATTATTGCAATGCCCTAAATATAGGAATGACAGAATTTGAGTTATCATGTTTACGGCGAGTTCAGAGTAAGGCTGATAGGCCTAGTTTTGGGACTCCCTATAAATGCGCCTGTGTCTTCTGCCTGCTGATCTTTACACTGGCTTTCTTTCAAATGTAGAATTAAGTTTAAGGACCTATGTTTTGGTATTTTAATGTTTGCATGGTATCGCACAAACGTACTCTCAGTCTAAGATCCATCTTCACAAACAAGGTCTATTTCCATATTCACAAAACCTGCACCTTTTAGAGATTCCAAATATCAGCTTGACGCCTCCCTGTCATTGCTGCCAAGCTGTGGGACAATCTCCCTTGTTCTTGAGGATGGAACCCTTCTATTGGTCCTTTAGCAGAAACCTGAAAACCTGGCTTTTATCCTAAGCTCCTCTGATCCAAGACACAATATTACTGCTGAACGTCCTGAATGTACGCTTCATACTTCCCTGTTTATCTTTACCTGTACACCCATTCCCCTTTCCCTAATGTAACTAGCGCCTAGATACCTGAGGGTTCAGCCCGCTGCTACAAATTCTAAAATAAATAAATAAAATACATATTCAGAGGCAACCATAGTTTTTCTGATTCCACACCGCACTTGTGGAATCAGGTAACTGCTGCTCTAAGTAAACACGATAGATACTTGCTTTTCTTAAATCTCTCGGGACTTGTATTCTGCTAACTGTTATAGCTGTGTGGATGGAGACACGAGATGTTGCTGCCTTGCTGTAGTTTACTTTATCCGTGGTGCACTTCAAATGCCTTTAGAAATTCAAAAATTTGAAATTCAAATACCATTACAATGTCTCCATCAGACCGGTGGCTGCACACAGGCCATTTTCTTCCTCAGTTAGTCCTTTGACATCCCTAATCTCTTGGTGTGATTGCCCTGAGATATTGGGTAATCCTAGCCCTTCTTCAGAGTACTCCCCTTCTGTTCTCAATATCAGGGTCTAGTACATTCTCCCCCTCCTGAACCTGCTCTGGGAAAATATGGCCTCCTCATGTTTTTCTGTGCTACTTAACTTTGGGTGTGTGCTTGTTCTTCCTGAAATGTTGGTAATTCCTTCTCTTCCTCTGATATCAGAATCTCATGCTCTGATGTTACCACCTACTCATTTTATCTCTCCAGCTCCTCCTCTAATGTAACCACCTCCTCATCTGATGTGTGCTCCAGCCTTGGTGGATCTCCAGTGAGGGTTTGAAACTGTGGCTAATTAGGTAGTGAGGGGTTATTATTGATGTAAGGGTCTAGTCCAAGTCTATATTGGACTCAGATATTTGATACTCTCTCTCTCTCCTTACACTGTTGGTTGTTGCCTGGGATGTGATGAGTTCTACAGCATTTCCAGTGTGTGTTTTACTGATGGGAAATACACTGGGTAAGCATAGGTGGTACTCTCTGTAAAGACTGGAGGTATTTTTTCTGTACTCCTGCCCTCTATATGCCAGAGTAGAAGCACAGAGCACCCCAACAAAGATTCACTATATGCTAACGTTGGTCGGTCAATCAAGATTCAAGCTCTCAGGAGGTGATGCCGGCTGGTTCTTAAGTACAATGTAATCCGCAAGTCCCCACAAAGGAATTTCCACACGCTATGTTAGTGATAACAATGTCGTCGAGACAGCAGGTTCGGTCCTTTCGGTGCTTGTCGACGATCGGTCGTGGATGTTCTGCGAAGATGAGCCATGCGGTGCACCTCGATGAAGAGAGTTTATTGCTGCAAAGCAGATCGATGAAGAACATAGGCCCAGCAAGAGTGTCGGGTCATTGACGGTTGGTGTTGGCGATCTGGACTTGACCACGGCTTGCTTTCGGATCTTCATCTGCGTCTTTGTGGACTTCAGGTGGTGGGAAACCCCCCAGCAGATTTTCCTTGGTTCGTCAGTGACCTTGACTTTCTCCGGAGGGACAAAGAGGTCGACGGTGGTAAGCAAGGGAGTCCTTGATTTCAAAGTATTTTAGGCAATAAAGCATTGCGGCTCCGGTGGACAAGGTTACATCAATCCACCAAACCTTTGTCGATGGTGGCGATCGTCGATGGCCTTGACGTCCCGGCACTTTGTTTCAGACTACTCGGCGGTCCCCATCTCTGGTCGGCAGCCTTTGGAGGACTTTCTTCCAGGGAGCCTTGGTGAAGGTTAGCTGGTGCACAATGTTCCCTCATAGCTCGGAAATATGTCTCCTAGCCACGTAACAGGCAGTAGAAAGCAAGAGGCGACAGGGGCCATCTTGTCTCCTATCAGTAATCAACTGATTCAGTGCCTGTGTATCCCAAAATGGAGGATACTCAGAGCACCTGTCAAATTCAGCATTGAGCTACTACGAGCCCATACCCTGCTCTGTGGGCCACACATACACTAGGGTACAAGGTCGTATGCCCACCCATGGCTGTCATTAGGGTATCCAAAGGGTCTGTTCACATAACCAAAAAGATAAAGAGCTGCACTGCCAGGTGTCCCACATGGACTCCTGTGCAGAAAATAACACAGAACACACATAATAAAAGGAGTACAAGACAAGGACATGGAGGCCCTGTCCATCCAATCCAATTCCAGCATCACACGCTCTTAAACTTGGCATGAAGGGCATGATAGGAATTGCTAATTATGTACCTGCTGCAAAAGAATCTTTCCCTGCAGAACACTTTTAGTTACATTGAGCTTAGAGCATTTAGGAAGTTGCAAACTTGCAACATTGGGTCCACGGGCCACATAGATCCTATGATCATGTGATCCTATGAAATGTTCTTTGATGGGTCGACCATGGTTATAATTACACGTTAACCATTGCTACATTTTACAATTTCAATGTAACCCTTCTGCTTAAAGGGAAAGAGTATTCTTTATACATCATGATTTTGGATCTGCTGGAGAAGTGCTAAATGCTCGGACTACGAGGGGTTATTTTAGAGGGTGTCCCCATGGGCTTGGCTAGTGTTGACATGGCTATGATGCTTTAGTGGGATTTGGAGTGTGAATATGGTTTGTTTTTTCCAGTACTGGCTTGCACTGCTGTGCTGTAATTCTCCCTTGTTTGTTTGATTGTTTATTTAGTAGTTACAAGGTACAGGCATACTTATAATATTACATCATTTACAAATAATGAGGTTAAAGTTTGCAAGATTTTGCAGGAACGTTTACATAATTACAAAAAGATGATCAAGGATGCAAAGTGGATATAGATGCGCGTGCAATAAGAGATTTTACAAAAAGTACAGAAGACAACAGTTAACAGATTTATAGAAATGGCTCACAGTGAACAGTCTAAATTGGTGAATATCTAACAGTAGGCCTGGTATATGATTCAGTTAGGGCTAGCAATGCTGTCAGTGATTACGGTTCTTGGGTGAGGAGCCAGGATTTTGTATTCCGTCTGAATGGTTAATAGTTGTGTTCTGTTCTGAGTGGCAGAGGTAAGGTGTTCCATAACTTGGCTGCAAGAACAGGGAAACTACTACCACCCGATTTTTGCAGCTTGAAGCTGGGGATTTTGAGGCAGTGTGACAACCGATGGGTACTGAGGTAGGGAGGCGTGGGATCCTCTCTTTACCACCCATGCATCCAACATCCACTTACTGTGGATTGGCACTCAGCACCCTGAGTTATAGCCTTAGCTGTCCCAAGAGCCAGCAATGTCTATAGATGTGACAAATACAAAAACCAAGTGAAGCATTGTTATAATTTGTAGCATTTTACATAACCCGGGTGTTGTTGTGGATACCAATCTAGATTTAGAACCCCAATTAAACACAACTATACTATTTGGTGGTCATGAACAACAGGAAGGTTTTGGCATAGTGCTGGCTGCAGGCATATTCTGGGACCTATTGGGGATTCACAATATACCTACTGCTTCCAAAGAGTCTAGTGGCCAAATACGCAAGCAAATCACAACAAAGTTATAATGACAATGGTGCCTAATATGTGCAGAACATGTTTGTAGTTCTTTTGATTAGCTAACAGGAGAAAAAAAATCACAACAATGAGCGTTTAAATGATCAACATGGTAGTAGTTGTAGGAGCATATGCAACCCCACATCTCATCCTGCAATCCCCTCTTCTTTTAACATTGAAGGAACTACTTCAACCTAAGTGCATATAAGGGAATGGAGAAGAGGAACCATATACATGCAGGTCTCCCTCCTTAGAATTTGCAATGTTTCGTATCCTGCTTGCCTTCCCCTTGGTCTGTATGTGTGTGTGGAGCTGTCACATCAGGGACTGTCCTGCAGGTGCTGAAGCAGGAGCTAAGAATGTTGCGGTTTGTCTGGAGTTCCACCCAGGGCAGATGGAGAGACATGTAGCCCGGGCGGTGGGAGTCGGTGGGCTGTCCAGGAGATATTTAAGATCCTGCCTCCTATCTCTAATACCTGACACCTGATATGTAACCTGTAAGCCTTCAACATTACTAATGAACCTGAGGACTTAGCATGCTGCCTCCCGAAGTACATCATATCACAATGCTCCTCCTATTAGACAACCATCAAAAGTAAACACCAGCCTTTAAACCAGGGATGTGTAAAATGATTACTTCATTACCTGTGAGTGGTGTATTTCACATTACCCGCACACAGGTTCATCTAATTGCCTTCCTCTAAGGATGGTACAAAGATTTATCAGAGATGTAAATTCTCTATGTGCCTCGTGGGTGACCTGCACATTCAGCTAACAGTAAGAGGCCCAAGGGTTGGTGTTAATCCTTTGATCCATTTCAGTGGGTCCAGTTCTGCTTCTCCCTGAGGATGGTCGCCTACTGGTGATCTGCATGTAGAATCCACTTCTCGGTCCTGCATCCTGATGAAGTTCCTATGTGGGTGTAATGAATAGGGCATGCAGAGTCACTGCTCATAGATGCGGAGTCCCAGAGCTAGAGTGGCCTTCATCAAGTATGGGCCACTTGCGAATGGTTTCTGCATTCAAGGTTGAAGCCACAAATAGAGGTTCCCTGAGAAGAAGCCAAAGAAATTTGAATGTGCAGTTGTATGCTGACTGGCTGGCTAAGAGTATTTTTGAATGAATGCATTCCTTTGATTAGGCTGTGGATCCCTTGACCCACTAAAAGTTGAGGTCTGTCTTAGAAATCTGTGAACAATATGTCTACACTTGGAAGTACGTGAATGTCACATGTGGGGAAGAGTTTTCTGGAACTTGAAACCTTCAAAGAAACCTCCTGAAAGTGCATCTCTGCACCGTGACTGTACAATCCGTCCTGCTCTAGCCTGGTGGGCTGGTGGGATGGCTGTGGCTCACTTTCCTTCACTTGGTGGGCCCAACATTATTGCAATCCTCACATCAACTGCACTCACGTAGCCTTGCTTGCATTCCCCATGCATGGAAATGATTTTGAAATGGTAACAACACCAGAGGCAATACCGACTGGTAAATGAACATATCCATGACTCACGCAAAACAAAACCAACCTACCTAACAGATATTGCTGTCTTCTGAGCAGATCCCTTCTTACCTGAGATGTGTTAACTGGAAGCAAACCCCAAACATGACCAGTCTGCACAATACTGCAGTTCTGGTTCTATGTTAATTCATTGATCCTCATTTTTTGCTGGCTATTACTTCACCTATTTTTCCTGCATCCTCTGTTTGTTTTAACTGTAATCTGTTACATCAATCAGGTGTGTTGTCTCACTGTCTCCTAGAAGTACAATTTTTGGTTTTGCGTCTTTTCAGTTAACTTGTGATCTTTGTTTGAGCCAGCCCATGATTACCTTTAGGTGTTCACTCCATCCCTGCTCGCCATACTCCTAATGGGGTCTCCCCATGCCATACCCCTAATGTGGTCTCCCCAGGTTTCCCCATGCTTATTTATTTATTTATTTATTTATTTATTTATTTACTGTACTTTTATAACAAAACAGGTGCAGGTGAATCATAGCGCTTTACAAACATTATGCATATAATGATTAGGTCAAACACACAGCTGTCAATGGCGGGCAAACTGACTGAGCTACAGCCAAAACATTTAAGTTTACAAAAACTGATCAGAAACACATTGATGAACTAAAAATTCTTTCTAAATTTCAGATAATCGGTTGTCACACAAAGATACTTCGGCGGAGCATTCCAAGCTGACACTGTGCCTCCCGGGAAGGATCCCTTCATGGAAAAAGGTTGACCTTAAGTTTGCAACTTCCAGACGAAAAGAGTCTTGACTCCTAAGACCTCTTGAGCCTCTTGAAATGTTTTCTTAACCGGCCCAGGAACAAGGAGTTGACCAATGAAATGCCATGTATAAAATGCATAGTAATTTAAAAGTAATTCTAGTCTCCAAAGGTAGCCAGTGGAAATCGATTAGAATCAGTGTCACGTGATCAAAATCACATGCTTCCACCACAAGTCAGACTGCAGAATTAAAAAGCCCTTTCAATGAGCCAAAGAGGACTGTGGGACACCTGACAGGATAGCGTTCCAATTCTCCATATTGGATAAAACAAAAGGACTACGCTGGAGTAGGTAAATGGATACTTGAGACAAAAAGGTTTCACATCCTACAATGTAAAAAGATGGCAATTTGCTGATTTCACTGAGGCATTTATATGTGTCTTCAAAGTAAGTTGAAAGTCCAGCAAAAATTCCAGTGATTTAACTTACTGCGCAAAGCCAGATTGTGAGCGTGGGATATTAGACTTTAGAAACCAGTTAGGGAAAATCAGTTGATTACCTGAATGAGACTCACAAACAAATTCTGTTTAGATTGATTACATTTTAGGAAATGTTCAGACATCCAGGTTTCAATCTCAGCTAGGCATTCTCCAATAGGATGCATACCTTTCAACTGTGAAATTCTAAGATATAAGTATCTTCGAATCTCATTGGCTATAGGTATCGTCAGCGTACAGATGCATGCCTATGCCAAATTTCGCAACTCAGTTGCGCAGAGGTTCCACATAGAGGCTAAATGGCACAGATGTAAGAATTGAGCCCTAGGGAACTCCAATAGGAGTGATGAAAGTTTCAGAGTGATTCAGACCCAGTACCACTAACTGCTGTCTGGATTCACTTGGTCAGCTGGTCTGATACTATTTACTCAATACATTTGCCTAAAAACGGAAAGGAGGAAACAGGTCAATAATTATCCATGTCTTCAACATCCACATTTACTTTATTTTAACAAAGGAGTCACATGGCTGACTTTCAGAGACTACAGGAAGCAGCCTAGCCTAACTCAAGCGCTAGATGAACTAGGTGTTTATGTCATGTTATGTTATGTTAAAGATACTTATATAGCGCACCGTCAACAACGGAATTGGTCCCCAGGCGCTCTGGCAGATCGGTAAACAAGAAGGGGCGGGTACAGTAGTTGGGAGTGTTGGGTGTCCTGACCCACGTTTGAGCTACCATGCTGCAACATTTGGTGCTGTGGGCTTAGAAAATCCAAGATGGCCAAAAAGCCCACATGTACGCCAGAATAGGAAAACTGTGCAGTACTGGCATGGAAAACATCATGATGGCCAGAACTTCCCAGAAAATGCACTGGGAAATGCATGAAGAATAGGCTGCCACCCATTTTTGCCTAGGTTGTGAGCACAGGAGGGCACTGCCTAAAACCACCATTGGGCTACCCACACAGTAGCCTGAAACCATTGGGAATGGCAATACTGATTGCCAAAAGCAACCTAGAACTGTGGGGAATTCATTTTCTTAAATCCCAAAAATGGTTGCATTACCAGTACTCACCACTATCAGAAAGCCGGCGTTTTAAAACCACCAGACTTTTGAGTAAAACTGAACAAATGAAACATAACCAGACCAAGGAAAGACTTGCTAAGAGGTGGATACAATGTAAAACTATACTCTGAAATGACTTGAAGGAAGTAATTATTTAATGTGTATGTAAAAATTGTATTGACTTAAACTGGGGCACAAAAGTGACATTTAGCTGAAACCTGGCTTAATGAAACTGAATTCTGCCTGACATCTACCCCCACAGGAGTTAAAACCTGCTCAGCCACTCTTCCCTTTGCCAAAAGGAGTTGTCACCTCTCTGATTAGATTAGGGGTGGAGCAGCTACAGGGATTTGAACAAAGGCCTGTCCTGGGCCCAGGCAGATGGTTTATTGGGGGGATTGTAAATGGCTTCCTTTTGAACAAAGCCCTTCCTTGACTCAGGCAGAAGTTATATTGGGGGCATCGTAAAAGTGGCTTCCTCTTGGCAGAAACGGGGAGGGGCAGCCCCCTCTGAGGACAGGCTGAGCTTAAAGAAAGTGGATAGACTGGTTTCTCCACCATGTGACCTGGGAAGACACACCCCTGTTGGCCAGAATATGATTTTAAGAAAGATGTATAACTCATGGTGCGGACTTGTCAAAATTATCTAAATGATACCATCCTTCTTGTGATTTTTCTGCCCACATTTTAAGAGGTTTTAGGACCTGGTGGTATGATCTGGGGGGTTGCTAGCGGAAAATAGGGTTTCACTCCAAATGTCTGCATGTTAAAAATCTGACACTTCATCAATTAATGTCCATACTCCTTGCGTACGTGTGTGTACATTTGGGTAAATATCTGATATTGCAAAACCGGTTAAAAAGCACAAAATGTTGCCATTTCTGAATGCAAGCCCCCAGGAAGAGCAGAGTTTGAACAGAGTATACCTCATGTGATATGTAATGGGTGCATGTAATTTTAAATAACTGTGTATCTGTGCAATTTGTATTTGAATCAAATATAGATTTGTGGGCAAACTGACCAGGGGAGGATCCTCTGACCCCTAAAACCTACAGCATCACTCTGACTCACATTTCCTTCCCCCAATCATGGGTGAGGGGAGAATTGGGCCAATGACAAGTAGAGAGGGGCAGGCTTAGCTAGGCCCAGGCACACACCCATTTTCAAAACACATAAAAAGAGACTGCTGGGACAGGTAGAGACATTCAATTCCATTTGCTGCGGAGCATGCTGACCGACGACTTCACATCCAGAGATCCTACACTTAGACTTCCAAGCTAAACAGAGACTACAGAACTTTGAACCAAGAAGGCCCACTGCAAGCAAAAGTATTTGTCAGCAGGCCCAAAACCATTTGCAGACTATTCACAGCCGGGCTGAGCTGTTGATTCTGGCCTGAAACCCTGCGCCAGAAAGATCCAGAAGCAGTGCTGTACCCAGAGAAAGCAGAGCAGTATCAGAACCAGAGGCCAGAGATCCAGAGTGACCCAGACTGCTGTTAGCAGAACCAGAGAGCTGACCCAGATCACTGTGAAGTGCCGAGACCAGAACCGGAGTCCAGTCCAAAACCTGACCAGATCCGTGGCGAGGCCTATTTCAAAAATATATTGTGAGTACCTAGCTGAACTGTGCAGAACCGATCTCTTAGCTGAAATAATCTAATCCAAACTATTTTAATCTAACCAGAACTGCCTCCTAGAAGTTGTCACTTGTCATTTTGTAAAGCTGCACCACTGTCACTTGTCAATTCTGAAGCTGCAAGCTGTCACCTGTCATTTTGAGTTTACTTTAAATCCGAAAAGCTACCTTTATTTAATCGTCCGTTTCTCTGGAACCGTTTGGGCTCGGAACTTGGTTTAACTTTCCTCTGAAAGCTTAGAATCTTACCTTTCCAACACGCCTAGAACTTCCTACTCCTTATACTTTTCCCGCAATCACGATTCACGCACTTACGAATTTTACCACGATTTGCGATTTGGTTAAGAATCCAGCCACGTGTAACCATCAGCAGTCATTTCTTTCCTTGCTAAAAATTCGTTTGCCTCTTAATCACCATCTCTGAATCATTGCTAAAGTGAGCCTGCACTCATCCCTAGTATCTCTCACTCACCCTGAACCTCCTAAAGGGAATTAAAAGCATTTTCAGCATATTTCTCACTTCATTGCCACCACATTCAAAGCACTTGGGCCGGTGTTTTAAAACTCATACCTGATTTCTCTAAGTTGCTGGGGGGGGGATTGAACTGAATTATATTTGATTGCATTTCTAAGAACTGTGTGCTCTTCTCTTCATCTCCTTACATTGCATAAAGGGGGGGGGGTGAATTGTCAAAGAAAAGTGAATATATGATATCTTGTGAAACCATGTTAGTTAGTTATGTACTGCATTTTCATTCAACATTGCATCCATTTGAAATCATAAAAGTATTTTTGCTACTTGATCCATCCTATACTAACTCCTCATTGATTGTAAAGAAGTGTGCTAGTGCCAGATTACCCATTGTTGATCAACATCATAAGTCTAAGTGTACTATCAGATATTAATTTATTGTGAAGTGTGATATATATATTGTTTAAATTCTCAAATAAACCTTTTAAAGTTGCAAAACAGAACTACTTCTTGGCTCAGTGGGGTCAGGGGGATTCCAAGAGAGGGGTGCTATATAGGGGTAGTCATCCAGAACTCATGAACTGGACAGAAAGATATATCAATAAGGGTTTCCATTCAGTATCCCAGACAAGGCATTGACTTAGCTGTAGTGTTGAATTGAATCCTCTTACAGGAGGAGGGGAGGAGAGTGGGAGAGGTGGTGTGCTGTTGGCGGCTTCAGTTCGGTATATACCGAGTGCTGGGCTTTGGTGCAAGTATCGGATCGGGTGAGGCCTTGTGTGCTGTAGGTGCTGTCTATGTGTTGATGCGCCGTGGTAAAGTGCGTTCGGATTGTTGGAAGAGAGATGGTTGTGTGAGTTTTGTGTGGGTTAAGTATGCAGAAAATTGAGGGTTGGGTTAGTGTGGTCTGTATCCTGGTTCAGGTACTTCTGGTTCCGTTTGAGCTGAATCCCTGTGGCTGGGATTGTTGCTGGTTCCTTATGGGTTGTCTCGCTGTGGTGGTGCAGCGCACATCCAGCTGTCTCATAGGGACTATTTTATGGGGTGGTAGGTGTGTCTGAACCATTTCTTCGGGTGTGGGACTGGGTTGGTACTATCTATTCTCTTGTTATCTATTGTGATACTGGTCAGTGGAAGCTTTGAATGTTTCAGGGTCAGAATGCTGTTGATGAGACATTCTAGTGCCTCCGTCTAGGTCAGCCTGTTGTTAGTTTCCTCCTATCATGACTATCTTTCAGTTAGTTCTTCGGTTTTCGTGGGGTGACTTCCCTAGAGCTATTGCTTAGTTGTAGTTTGTGTGTGATGGCGCATTGTGCTTCCGTTGTATCTTGATGAGCGTTTTGTAAAGTGGGTGCTTATTCTGTTTCTCACCCTCTGGGTTGGGGCTAATGGTAAAGTGTTTCCTGTTCTCTAGCTGCCTGTCTTTTGGGAATGGCTCTAGTTTAGGGTGAGGGTCTTTTTGATGGGTTGTCCTGATGTTTCTGTCTTTGTCTTGCTAAGTATTACATCTTTGGTCCTAATACTGCTGTCTCTCGGTTAGTCGTTTGGTATGTCCTGGGATTTTTCCTTAGGTTTTTCTGTAGATTGCTTGGTGTGGATCAGGTTCTGTCTCATTCCTTCATCAATGTTTTAGTTGTGAGTGTGCCCCTGTGGCCGGTCTTTCTAGTAATGAGGTGAAGAGCCAAGTTTTGAGTAATTTCTTGAATAGTAAGTGGTTTCTTGTGTTACGTATGTGCTTTGGAAGGTCGTTCCAGGTTTTCGGTGCTTGGTGAGAGAAGGACGATCCTCCGAGTTTTCTTTTGTTGTAGGGTTTTGGTTCCAGGCGGATGTCAATGCTTGATCTGAGTGTTCTTGTTGGTTGATGTAGATGCAGTTTGTCTCTCAGGAACTCTGCGCCTTGGTTGTGTACGGCTCTATGCGTGATGCACATTGTTTTGAATTTTATTCGTGGTTTTATTGGTAGCCAATGTAGTGTTTTCAGTGCTGGCGTGGTGTGTTCTCTTCAGGGAAGTTTCAGAACCAGTCTAGCTGCCACATTTTGTATGCATTGTAGTTTTTTTTAAAGTCGTTCAATACCTAAGTATAGGCTGTTGCCGTAGTCTACTCTGGACATGACAAGGGCGATGATGGTGGTTGCTTTATTGGCAAATGAATGTAACGGTTGGATCCTCTTTTCCGCTCGCAGGAGGAAGAAGCTTTTCTTGAGAACAGCGTTTACTTGTGGCTCTAGTGTCAGATTGTTGTCCATCAGGACCCCCAGGTTTTTTACAATCGGCGAGGGTGCTGGGGTTGTCCTGAGTTCCCTTGGTCAAAAGATGAAGTGGTTTTATCCTCCATTGTTTGATACAATCATTATTTCTGTTTTGCCTGGGTTGATTTTGAAGCAGTTGGAGTTCATCCAGGTGAATAAATTGCAGAGGCAGTTTTCTAGCATTGAGTTTATTTCCAGGTTGTCTTGTATTGTGAAAATTATTTGTGTATTGTCGGCGTAGTTGTAGCAGGTAAGGCCATGACTTTTGATGATTCTGATAAGTAGATATAGGTAGATGTTGAATAGTAGCGGGGAGAAGGATGATCCTTGTGGTACTCCAATACGGTTTCCGTTCTGTTTGTTAGGAAAGATTTGATCCATGGTAAGCAGTGTCTGTTATTCCAAGTCCTTCTAATCTCGTTATGAGGGTGTCATGATTAACTGTGTCGAATGCTGCTTATAGGTCTAGGAGTATCAAGGCAGTGCTGGTGACTGAGTCAGAGTTCATTTTTACGTCGTCCAATATTGAGAGGAGGGCTGATTCCATTCCTCTCATTGGTCTGAAACCAACTTGTGCCTGGTCTAGTAGGCCGTGCTCTTCTATGAATTCTTGGGTCGTTTTGTATATGTACGTTTCAAGCAGCTTGGCTGTGTACAGGATGTTGGAGATGGGTCTGTAGTTGGAAAGGTCCTCTACGGTTCCTGCTGTGTCTTTGAGTAGTGGCCTGATGTATGCAGCTTTCAAGGCTAGTGGCACTTTCCCTGTTGCGATTGAAAGGTTGAGGACGTTCCTGTGATATTCCATGGGTGTTCCTTGTTTAAGAATTGATTTGTATGTATCTGGCAGGCAGGGACTCTGAGTTATTGCTTTCATTCACCAGTTTGACAAATCTCTCTACTGATATTTCTGGGAATTTTTGTAGTTTGTTTGGGTGTTCCTCCTGAATGTAGGTGGGGGTCGTAGTCCGATTGGGTGGACTGCTTTGTATGGTTTGTTGGATGGTGGTGATTTTGTTTTCGAAGTTGTCTGCAAGGTCATTCCATAGTTTGGTAGACAGAGTTGGTCTGTTGTTGCATCCCGGGGGATCTTTTATTTCATTCATGATTTTGAAGAGTTCTTTTTGGGTGTTTGGTGCTTCAAAGATTCGGTTATCGTAGTGTTTCCTCTTCGCTTTTTGCATTTCCTTTTTGTATGTGCTGTTGTGTTGTCAGAATTTCAGCTTATTCGCAGTGTTGTTTTGTTTTCTCCAATCAAGTTCTAGTTTTTGTTTTTTCCTTTTCATGGTGCTGAGTAGTGGGTGAACCATTTTACCATTGCCCGTTTATGAGAAGGAGTGGACGGTTTTTCTTTGGCGATGTTGTCCATAGTTGTTATAATCCAGGAGTGCAGCAGGGCTTCTTTTTTGTCCAGGTCATCTACTTCCATAAATCTTGGGTGTGGATTGCAGAGCTCCAAGAGTGCAATAAGGTTGGAGTTTTTGATGGTTCTCCAGTTTCTTTTCATGGTGATCAGTGGTTTGTCTGGTTGTTTACTGGAGTGGTCATTTTGATTACAAAGGGGATGATGAGGTGGTCGCTCCAGAGTATTTGACTTGGGGGTGCCGTGGTAAAGAGTTGTTTGTGAATATTGTGTCAATTGTATGGCCTGTCAAGGGGGTTGCTCCTTTTGTTAGTTGTTGCAGATTCATTGCTAATTGGGTGGTTAGAGATTTGTGTATGGTCATGGTTTCTTCTTCAAACTAGATTTTAAAATCTCCGAGGACGATCAGGAGATTGTGTGTGATGGCTAGAATGGTGATTGCTTCTGTGAAGGTGTCTACGAAGGTTGCATCGTAGGTTGGTAGGCTGTATATCAGCATGAATTTCAGGTTTGATTTAGGGCTTACTGATAGCTGTATGATTAAGGATTCACATTTATCGATGTTTAGTGAGTCCTACAGTTTGATATCCAGGTGTTCTTTGTGGTTAATTGCCAGTCCAGCCCTTTTGGTTTTTCTGTTTGCTTGGACGCATTTGAACTCTTCAAGCAGGCAGTTGTTGAGGGTGATCTTGTAGTTGTCGTCTAGCCATGTTTCTGTTACAAAGAGGATGTCGATTCCTCCTTCGCAGAGCAGATCGTATATTTCCCTGGCGTGTTTGGACATTTACCTAGCATTGATTAGGTTGCAGTGGATCTTTTTGGTGTGGTTTTGCTTGTTAGTAGTTCCTTGTTTTGGTTTGCAGTTGTTTGGTTGCGGTGCATCTTTATTGGGTTTGTGTGGGGGAGGATGAGGATCAGCGAAGGCTGCATCTTCATTGAAGTGGTCTGCTAGGTAGAGAGCTTGGCTGTTCAATATCGGTGCTTCTCTATTCATGTTGGTTCTATGAAGATCCACAAAGGCTTCTTCTTCATTGAATTGGTCAGATAGGTTGATGTTTGGGTTGTTGGTTATTAGAGCTTCGTCGTTTTGTCTGGTGTGTCATGGGTGTTGATGGTGTCCTGTTATTGTGATGTATGGGGTGATGAGGTCAGAGTCTATACACACTCTTCTTGGGTGCTCCCATCTATTTCCTGGTTGTCTCAGGCCGTTCTTTGTGTGTCTTGATGTATCTGTGTCATTGGGTTATCCAGGTTCAGGGGTTGTTGCGAGGTAGGGTGTGAGATATAAGGATTTTTCCCTTTGGAAGTTCCTTCTTGGTAGTTTTGTTTTTTGGCATTGTGTTTCCTTCATTTGATGTTGTTGCTTTAGGGGTGATTTGGATTTGTGCGTCTATGTCCAATGTGGCCTTGTCTTGTGCTCTTTATCGGCGCCTCTTCCTGGTCCGGGGCATTTTGGAGCTTGGTGTGCAGATGCCTGTTGGGTGGTTGACTGCGGTGCCTCGTGATGGCAGTACCTGTGTTTCTTCTTGCGTTAGTAAGCTTGGGTGCTTTTGTGTTGTCTATTCCTCAGGTGGGGTGGCTATGTATCCTTGAGGTGTTGTGGGTTGGGGTGCTGGGCGTACAGTTGTCGGGAGGTGTAGGACTACGTTTGGTTGCTGTCTATATAGGTCTCTAATGCAATAGTGGGGGTTGATACTATACTTTCACGGTCTAGTCCTTTCTAGGATTGTGCTAAGTAGGTTTGACTGAGTTTGAGCTTGAGACTATGCCTAACTATACATTTACATTACATTATTTTTTTTTAAGCGCTCACACAGCCCGCAGGCATCGAGGTGCTGTTATAGGAATTGTTTGTTTTGTAGTTGAGTAATTGTTTTTCTCTTAGTTGCGTATTTATAACGCGCTTAAACACCCAGAGGTTTCTAAGCATGGACCCGGGGATCGAACCTGTGTTGCTTCCTGTCATCTTGCTTCCAAGCCACGCACATTGCCGCTGTGCTATCCTCCTGGGACAACTATGCTAATAAGTCCTGTATAGCCGGGGGGGGGCACCCACTACGGTGCAAATGAGCACAGGACCACATCCAGCTAGACTTGAGGGTCCTGTGTAGTGGTAGAGCGGTCATCACCTAACAATGCAATTTGAGTACCACCCTAGACACAGTTAGGGCCTAACAATGCAATTCTAGTATCAGTCTAAACACAGCTAGATTTGAGATTCAATTGGAAGAGTTGGGTACACTTCTAACTCCTGAACACAGCTAGATTTGAGATTCAATTGGAAGAGTTGGGTACACTTCTAAACACAGCTAGATTTGAGGATCCTGTATAGTGGGAGAGAGGCCTACACCTAACAGAGTAATTGAGTACACTTCTAAACACAGCTTGATTTGAGATTCAATTGGAACAGTTGGGTACACTTCTAAACACAGCTGGATTTGAGGATCCTTTATAGTGGGAGAGAGGCCTACACCTAACAGAGTAATTTAGTACACTCCTAAACACAGCTAGATGTGAGATTCAATTGGAGCAGTTGGGTACACTTCTAAACACAGCTAGATTTGTGGATCCTGTATAGTGGGAGAAAGGCCTACACCTAACAGAGTAATTGAGTACACTCCTAAACATAGCTAGATTTGAGATTCATTTGGAACAGTTGGGTACACTTCTAAAAACAGCTAGATTTTAGGATCCTATATAGCGGGAGAGAGGCCTACACCTAGCAATTCAATTCTAGTATCAGTCTATGCACATCTAGGTTTGAGGGTTTGGGAGAGAGGGCGGCATTGTGGATAATTACAGTGTTTGCTAAGCGGCTAGGGATTCAGGGTGGAATAATTGCTTTGCTCCCAACCCAGGCCACTACTACCGTATCGGTCCTAGTAGTTGCTTGTTGACGGCTGGCAATCTGCGTCCCCTGCGGAAACCTGCTGACACTTTCTGGAACCGCTACTGTTGGAGCCGGCCTTTGCTTTAGGCCCTTAGCTGCAGTGCTGCACGGGCAGAGGGCTGCCCTGGGAGAGTCACTTAAGACCTAGATGAAGGTCAGGTAGCAGGAAGTGGGGAGCCACAGACAATCACTGCGAACACAGTGCAGGCCCAAAACAAGATGTTACAGTGAGGCAGGGCCTGGGTCTATGGTGTGCTCACTTCAAAATCACAAGAAGAATGGAGAGAAAGCTGTGGTGCAGGCCCTACGGCTCCCTTGGTTCAGCTACAGATCAGCCAATCAGGGCCGGGGAGGGCGGGAACAGGTTGGGAAGCAGGAAGTGGAGAGCCCCAGACAATCACTGCGCACGTGGTGCAGGGGTACCTGCAGGCCCAAAACAAGATGTTTCAGTGAGGCAGGGCCTGAGTCTATGGTGCACGCACCTCAAAATCGCCAGCAGAATGGAGAGAAAGCTGCGGTGCAGGCCCTATGGCTTCCCTTGGTTCAGCTACAGATCAGCCAGTCAGGGCCGGGAGGGCGGGAACAGGTTGGGAAGCTGGAAGTGGGGAGCCACGGACAATCACTGCGCATGCGTTACAGGGGGTAGCTGCAGGCCAAAAACAAGATGTTACAGTGAGGAAGGGCCTGGGTCTATGGTGCGCTCACCTCAAAATCGCCAGCAGAATGGAGAGAAAGCTGTGGTGCAGGCCCTTACAGCTACAGATCAGCCAATCAGGGCCAGGGAGGGTGGGAACAGGTTTATAATAGGGGAGAAAGATCAATAAATATTATTTGATCTTCGATGCTGAGCAGGAATCATCACGGAAAAATGTGGCTATGGTCTTTGACATCAGAGTCTTCAGTTTGACACCATCGGGAAGTGTATACAAATCCCAGTAGCAAGTTGCTTTGCAGCTGAGACCACATGGTTTCAAGGGAAGTTTGGAAATGTCATTCCAAATAGTGAGAATTCTCTCTGAGAAGAACAAAGCACATTTTTGGCTGTCTTCAATGGAGGTACTAGTTTTTATCACTGGAATGCTTCAAGCACCCCTGTATTCAGTGATGTCTACTTACTGTGTGCTGTTGCTTTCTAGGCCTGCTCCTCCTCCATGAGCAGCCCTCATAATCGAGGACACATTAATTCCTCCTCTTCTCCTTAGCTTTCAGCACTGGCCCTCACTATTTACTGCTTTTTCTGTATCACCCAGAATGACCTCTCTCTGCCTCAAAATCCCATGCCACAGCTTATTTGTTACGTCCTCCTCCTCCTCTCACAGCCCTTCAATGGTCTGGTTTCCCTCTATAAATCCTGAGGAAACCCCTTTGATGCCTGGTTAATTAAACATAGAGGTTTAGAGAAAAGGGTCTGTCAGTGACACTTTCACAAGCAGTTCAACATTCCAGGACACCTTCTAATCTTAGATTGTGTGTAAAGCAGCAGCAACCATTCTCCAAATTGTGTGTCTTCAGTGTAACATCCTGGACTTTGTCAAACAGGGTCTTGACAATGGTCTCACTGTTCATGCGTTCACAGCCAAACAGCAGCTATTATGGCTGTTAGGAAAATGTTTTCTCATCGCCAACTGATAACTGAAGGGTTTTCATATAGAGAACCCAACTTTTTCCAGCAGGGGATCTTCATTTGGTCTTAAAAAGTTTGCATGCTTCCCTTTTTGAATCTCAGAGTTACTCAAACATAAATAATCTGACATTTTATGTACTGTTTCTACTAGTCTCCCATACCTTTGATTCAAACTTGAGGATCTGGTGCTTAACCATCTCCAAATTTCAGGCCCAAGGTAGTGTCTGACTTCTACAATAATTAAGACATGGTGCTGCTTCTACTGGGAGGTTTCTGAGATCCATGGAATGATGAACAAGTAAAACAACATTATTTAGGTAGGTGAGTAAATATGCATACGCCGCACATAGAAGAGAAGAGAGCTTCTGATCGGATGTCCTACTAATTGATTTTTCTGGGCATTGGAGTAAAAAGCTTCTGATCTTTTTCTTAGTATATTGATCATGTATACCATCACCATGGCGTATGGGTGCTAGTACCTGAAGGTATCCTGGAGAGATCCACACAAGGTATGGCAGAATCAATGCATTCATACTGTCAGTGTTGAGTAATGCAGCCACATGTTTGCCTCTAGTGTATGATCTTGCTGGTAGTTTAATCACAAATCATTGACTGCATCTGAGTAGTTGTATTTGGCATTAGTACATGGACTGTATAATTGTCCATGATGCCGTCATGTCTAAATATCAGTAGGGGCAGCTATTTGACCATGCCCCTGGTTCCTCTATCTACATCTCACAATGATGAATTAGAGGGACTCAAATCCGGGTGTGCGGAGGTAAGTTGCCCCATGGGCCAGCTTGTTACTCCATCCCATGCCAATAAAGAAGCGGTCATGGACTCAGAGCATTATATCTCCTCAAAGACATTCCTGAAAACTCTGACTTACCAGTTCAGAAGGCTAATGATAATACATCAATTGAGGCTAAATTGTCCCGGGTGAATGTAGACTTTCCAGTCTTTCTGTGCATCGACTTTCCAGTCTCTCTGTGCAAAGACTTGAAGTTGGGTGACTCTGATTTACCTGTTCAGGTGTCTAATCACAGAACCACAAGGCAGGACAACCTATCTTGCTTAAATATAGACAGGCCAGATAGGGACAACCTGCATGAGTTACTGACTACTTCAGCAGAGGTGCCCACTGAAGATAGGGTAAAAGGGAGAGGCATCAATGTAAATATTCAGCAACTGCATGGGTATGTGGGCACTGTTAGTTGTAGCCTGATTAAAGGTGTTTTATTAAACACATGCTAATTAGTAAAACATGTCATTGAAACCGCTGATTATATCGTGCTCCATCAAATTGATATATTTGCTATCACTAAAACATGCTGCACAAGGCTGCTGGGCCATCCCTGTCATTAGCTATCTCAGCAGGTTACCTCATTCTCACCAATATGTTGCTTCCTTTACTTAAATGCTCTTCTATGTTTTTCCTTGTGGGAGATTTTAATCTTTGGTTGTCTGACGATACAGATCAATCTGCTAGTTTGGTGGACACCTCGCTCAACGATTTCAGTTTTTTCCATCATATACATGAGGCAACACATATTAAAGGTAATACCCTGGATTGACTTGCGGCGGTTAAAATCCAGATTAGCAAAAGTAGAGTGTCTTGTTGCCATAGTCAGACCATAGCTTCATTGCCTTTGACCTTTTGCCACCTAGCCGAGTAATGAAGTGAAAACCGGTAAAATGTACTACGGTGCCTACAAATACTCGTAAACTTACACCGCAGCAATGGAGCCATTTATCATCCATCCCTCTCTCACAGAGATTTACTAACATTGAGTTTGCTTAGGGCTTGGCCAGTATTTATCAGAAGACATTGACTGATGCAGTCAATTCCATTGCCCGCTGAAATGGCATTCTTTGCCATATAAGAAATCAAATAGTTGTCATTCACTGAAATTCATGCTCTGAAGTTGACTGAAAGAAAATGCTTTAATAGTTGAGCCAAAACTGGATCTATTGGAGATCAAGACGATTATAATAAAGCAGCCAAAAATCACAAACCTGCAATTATTAAGACAAGAGAGGCTGATCACAGTTCTAGAATTTCGAATGCTGGTTTCAACACACAAGAACTCTTCAAGAGTTATAAAGAACTTGAGAATTCCTGACCTAGACAGTCCACTCAAATTAGTAAATATAGTTCTTGGCGTACATACATTCAAGATGCCATGTGTGGAAAGTTACACAAGATTAGGAAAACATCATGGTCAAACAAAATTCAGTCGATGCTCACAGCCTATGTGTAGCTAGTAAAGGCCAGGAAGAGGCCTCACCCTTATTATTGGCTGAGTCGAAGACTTGTTTTGTATTTAGACCTGTGACTGAAGCTCAATTATCAGGAATCATCTCACACCTCAAACCAGCTATTGTATGGGGGATGGATGTCCAGAACTCATAGTCAAAGCATGTTCACCCTCATTGAACTCAGTTATCACCAAATATGTCAAATTGTTTTTGCGGAGGGTCAAGTCCCAAAGGCCATGAAGCATGCCGGGATTATACCGTTACTGAAGAAGCCAACCCTAGTTCCAATCATTGCAACTAATTATAGGCCAATTACCAATGGGCTGTTTCTCCTCAAGATTCTTGATCATGTTGCCGAACTGCAGGTTTTGAAACATCTTACCAGTAACAAAATTCTGGACAAGAGACAATCCGGCTTCAGACCTGCCCACAGCATTGAAACAGCCCTGCTGGACCTTAAATCCAATATTGTACAGCTTATGGATAATGGGAAAATGGTACTTCTGATGCGTTTAGATCTTTGAGCTGCTTTTGATCTGGTTTATCGCACCCTATTGGTCAAGAGACTCCAACAAGTCGCAGTGTTTTCAACTCCGGTGGCTGGGTGGGTGAAATCCTTCCTGGAGAATCACTCAGATGGGGTTTGTAGAAGCAAAGCATCAGCAGATCCAGTGAAGATTCAGTTTGGAGTGCCTCAGGGATCCTGACTCTCCCCTTTTCATTGTAACATGTTCACGTAGCTGCTGTTTCAGCTGCTGGATGACAGGGGGATTAAGTATACCAGCTATGCTGATGATAATCAGTGTCTGATCCCTCTGTTTGGTGCCTACGAAAAGGGTCTGGAGGTGCATTTCTCTTATCCAATGCAGGAAAGTGACGATTGGCGTTACATGATGAAAGAATTGAACTGATGATCATTGGCACTACCTGTAGTCTCACAAAGCTTGCTCCTAAGTATCAGTACTTTGCTATACCAGGTTGTAAGCTAGCTACACTCCCAAAAGTGAAAACACAGGTGGGGTCTATTTTGATCAAAATACGAATATGAGAGCACAGGTCTTCTGCTTATTATATCAAGTTGCCTACTCAGATTAGGCCATTTATCTCTAAGGGGAATTGAGCCATTCATTGCTAAACCTATCACCAGCACAAACTAGACTACTGTAGTAGCCTGCTCTATGGCATTTGGAATGGAGACACTATTAGGGTACAGGTTATCCAAAACAGTGCCATTAGGGCAGTGGAAGTGCTAAGCAGGCGGGATCATGTTTCACAAGGCAGAGGGGATTTGCACTGGTTACCCATGGATGTAAGGATCTCCTTTTGGCTTTTAACCATCACCCACAAATGGCTATTTGGCTCTAGCCCGTATCATCTGTCTGAAGGGCTCTCATTGGCCCCCAATCTGTTATCATTCCAGAGAACTAAGCTAGCCATGATCAGTAAAGGGGTGCTTTGTCCTGCACCTCCCAATCTGTGGAATTCCCTCCCTCTCCATCTCAGGGGCATTACCTCTCTCGAAACACAAGTGCCCACGGAAAACATTTGTTTCATAGTAATCTCCATTGTCTAAATGTGTTCTGTTTTGTATTTTGATGGTGTGTTATGTTTGATGAGCGCCCTGGTGATTAGTGGCCTCTTCTGTTGGCGCTATCCAAATAATAAAATAAAAAAAATAATAAAATATACAATTGGTGGCAGTATAACTGACAAATATTATAATACTGACAGGCCACTTTTAAAAACACATTAAAACACTACACAATTACATTTCATAGAATGTATTATTTCTTATCCAGAATTGGAACAATTCCTTCGAATCATTTTTGAAAGAAGCAATACATTATTCTCTCCACGAAATGCACTTCCTCGTCCATTTGTGCACTCTCCTGGCACCCCATGCAGTTTTGCATTAGCATCTTGGGTGAAACCTGATGGGTTTCAAGGCACTTATCCCTATTATCTCAAGTCTGTGCCTGGAAGGGAAACCTGCATTAGAAAATGGTTGCCCTGCCTAATGGTTCAGAGCATGCATTAACCTTGAGGTGAGTAATCGCGGTTGGTTATCCTGTTAGCTAAGAGTTTCATAAACTCGATTCATGGGGGAGTCAACAATGTGGAAACACAGGAATAATGTTAATTCTTTCTTTTGATGTATTGCTGTTTTAAGTCTGCTCTTTAAATCATATTTACATGGAGATTCAAGACTGGATTAGGTGATAACATTGGTGTTTTTTTTCTCGGTATTGGTCTAAATAAACGAAAACAAATGCTGAATGCGCTTTCACAGCTGGGAAATAAAATCGAAGCCCATAATACCAACATTTTTCAAATCCGACCATTTCGCACTGCATATGCATAGTGATCACGTAGATCCTTTTTTCTCCCATTATCCAACACTTTTCCCACATATTTTGGCACTGAAGTTTAAAAAAATATATATTTATACTGATCCTTCATATGTTCATTAGTTGGATAGTTCCTTTTAAACATACATTTTTCTCCCATCCACCCTCCAGAGCCACTGACCGCAAGCAAAGATAAGAAATCTAGGTAATGTAGTGTAGGAGTTGAGAGGATCAAACCCAGCTCCCTATTTAAGCACCCACTGTTACATGCAAAGTCTATTTTTCCTTCCCCAGCTTCCATTTACTCTACACATTAAACTGCAGGTTTTAGGTCATTCCAATTTAACTCATGGGGCCTCATGAATAGTTTGTCAGTCTGGAATTAACGTGTTGGTAATTCCTTTTACAGTCACGTTTCCTGAATGGCAGACTACAGGTTTGCCGGTGGGATGGCCTGATTTACCTCCAGCCAAGAGCTGGAGGTAAGTTAGGCACCGCACTGGCAAAACACAGCCAGGATTACCGGCACCGGTATTAACAGTGCTGGTCATACCGGCAATCCACCCGTGGGGTCCTATGAGACTCCATGGAATGGGGATTTCCCTACCCATACTGGCACCTGTAATCTGCCAGTAATACCGGCAGATCGGGTGCTGGTTACGGTAATTCCATTTGGTGGTATCCCTCCAGGTTAACTGGCAGGATACCACCAAACCTCTAATGAGGCCCATGGTCTCCAAACTATGGAAAAAATTAAGGTATGACTACATGACATGCTTTTAAAAATATAAAATATTTAACTTGCCTTATTACTTAGCAGGTAGTGATATCAGGCTATGCAGACTATGTTCCGGTTAAAAGATGGCAGTTCAAATGCTGGATACTCAGTCCATGTGCAGCGCTCTGTTGATATCGAGCAAGATCCATGATTTATCAAATTAAATTAAAAAAAGGAAACGTGTATTCACAAAATAGGGGAACACCTCCCTCTGCCATCCCAATCATTGAAATGTGGGATCTCATTTCGGTGGAACTGTAGGAGCCAGTGAAAGGCACAAGAAACTTTCTTTTCTGCCTTTCTATGCTTTTTGCATGGAAATGAACAGGGTCTCCAACTACATGGCTGTTTCCTGCTGTTGGAGACACTGTAGTCCCTACTGAGATCCTGGTGGTGTAACACAAAATGTGGGCCCCCCTGCAAGGCATGCTGAGGGCCCCTATACAAAGCTCAGCAACTTAAGCACGGACCACCCCACACTCCATGTCAACTCTGTTATTCTAGTTCCAGAGTCACTCATTCTGCTGTTCTAGCTTCAGCCAAGATGCCTTTGGGTGTACGTGTGTGGTATAAGTGTAATTAACATAACATAACATAACCTTGGCCACTTTGCATGTGCAATGCATGTGATGATCAAGCTGCTGCAGGGGCATCTCCATAGTGCACTAAATGAAAGATGATGCAAGTATGTGTTTTAATCAAACTTTAAATCTTTCACCTAGGGTAGAAACAAGAGGGATGTTACCTAGAAGTACTAGCCATCTCTGTACATGGCCAGTAATGCAATGTGCCATAATGATACCATAACAACACTGTTAATGCTGGCTCTGTCAATATATGTCAAAATCTCAAAATAGAAACATTGGGTCTCATTACGACCCTGGCGTTAACCATGGCGCTAATAGCGCCATGGTTGACGCCAGTATTTTAACACCTCTGCCATGGTGAATGATATGATATGATATGTTATAGGATAGTTTATTTATATAGCGCCTATACACAATGTGTTTCAAAGCGCTTCAAGGCAAAGGAGGGAACAAGGGAAAAAACAATGACATTCTTACAGGCCATGAACAGTAAGGATGTGAAATTACCTATCATACTCGGCCTGACGACATTTCAGATAGTGCAAGAGCTAAAACAAAGATAAGGAAGGGAGGGGGAGAGTGGGAAGGAAATGGAAACAGACAGGCGACTACCATACTAGGCCTGACGACATTTCAGGTAGAGCTGGAAAAATAACAAGAGGTGAGGGAGAGGGGTGCAGAAAGGTAGGGGAGGAACAAAACAAGTGACTATCATATTAGGCCTGAGACATTTCAGATAGTGCTGGAGGGGGGTTGGGGAGGAAAAAACCAGTAAGGGGAGGGAGGAGGAGAAAGACGAGGTTGCTATCATACTAGGTCCAGGGACAATTCTGATAGAGTAAGTGCATAGAAGAAAGTAAGGGGAGGAGATAGGAAAAGGGAGAAGGGAAAGGAGGAGAGAACAGAGAGTTAGCAGTCAAAAGAGTGGCAAAGCAAGAGGGGAGAGTGAATACAATTGCAGAAGTCAGTAGTAACACATAATGTTGCAAGCCAGGATACAAGATGAAGACGTGAACAGCATGATTCGGGGCCACAATGAGTACAAGATGCAAATGAAGTTCAGCATGAGAGTTGAGAAAGGGTGACGCACCATGAATGAATGAAGTCCATAAAAGTTAAAATCAGCATTGTCCACAAGATGGTGATGGTGAAACCAGAATGCATCAGGACAGACTCCTGCAGAAATAGGCTTGAGTGGGGTGAAGGAGGAGCAGGGTAGAAGAATCAAGCAAAACAGGCAACACCTGTGTGCGAGAATGGGGGGCACAGGGAACATCACAGGGGGACCAGAGGGAGTAACACATGTTGGTGCATGCCTACCTGCTGTCTGAGCAGGGGGTCAGGCCCTGGGTCCTCCTGATCCGAACAGGTCCAAACAGGAATTCCCCTTTTCTTCGTCGGCCCTTCGCTTAGGACGCCCGGGCGAGACACGCCCTCGATCTAATAGTTAGGAGCAGGAAGGAAGAGGCAGGGCTAAGAAGGTGGGTGGTGCTTGGCGGAATTACCGCCCCATTCCAAGGTTGGCGGAGCGGTAATTCCCCATTCACTATTGGCCCTTCCCCATTCCTATTTTTGCCCCCATAGGGCTCAATGGGAATGGGGAAGGAGGTAATTACGGTACCACAAATTGCGGTACCATAATTACCTCGAAAGTCCCTTTGCGGGTTCCTTCCTTAACGGCTGGTAAAACCAGCCATTAAGGTAGGGACCCGCAAAGGGACCTCGTAATTAGGCGGTAAGGGTTTAACGGCACCGACACCTTTTACGGCGCCTTAACACCTTACCGCCTGGGTCGTAATGAGGCCCATTCTCTTATTGTAGCTGCCCTTAATGCTAGTAACATTCTCCAGCCAGGGGAAGAAAATAGGTTCTTGTTGCTGCACAAATGCTTGCCCAACCCCATACCACCATGTAAGAATATTAGTCATGATGACTTTTCCCTCAGCGCAAGAAAAACATGCAATGCTGCAGTAAAGAACCATTTCCTTGTTTGGCTGCACAAATACCTTCACCCACCATGTAAGAATGCCATCATGGTGACTTTGCCTTTAGCACCAGTAAAATATGCAATGCCACAGTAAAATAACTTTTACTTTCTCATTGCACAAGTGTCCCCGCACTGAACATGTAAGAACTCACATCATATTGGCCTTGACTCTTATATGAGTAAAATATGTCATGCCACGCCACCGAGGAAAATGTCCAGTCTGCCTGCTCCAATCCCTCCACTCTAGACCCACCTCCAAGTAATGACATTCATCATGTTAGCTTTAACCAAAAAGAGCAGTAAAACATGTAAGAAGACATCCAAGCTGCAACTCATGTATGTCCATTCACCCACCAGCCACTCATGCAGTGTAAACAGTTCCACAAATATGAGATGCATCTGAGCATAGCGAGGGAGCGAGAATATCTAAAGGAGGTTTGTGTGGGCCATGTCACCCCAGATCCCCTTCTTCCTCCAGAGAAATTGTTTTGAATAATGGGATACAATGGTGCATTATAGAGCCACACGTTCTGTGAAAATGTGGATAAAAAGCCAGACAGTGTGTAAATAGTTTTGTATATAATCTACAAATCAAAGATCCGAAAGATGCACCTCACCAACAGTGCACAAGATCATTTCCCTACTAATTCTCATGATGCCTTTACCCACAAAATATGTCAGCATAAAAACATTGTCATGCTAGCTGTGGCCATACATGTCCATAATGCCTGCACCAATATATGCCAGTATTCTGATATAAGAACACATTCATGTTTGCTTTGTGCCTAATGCCAGTAATGATGCAATAATGATGGATAACGTGCCCAGGCTGATTCTGCCAATATATGACAGTATCCCAATTTAAGGAAATTCTTCTGTTGGCTTTGCAATCAAAAATGCCTTGCTACAATAAGAAAATGTGTCCAAACTGGCTGCACCCAAATGTCACTCCAGTAGCATAATAACAAGTATCAAGCTTACTTTATCCTAAATACCCAGAAAAAAATGCCATGCCATGGTAAGAAATGGCTAGACTGGCTGCACCCAAATGCCATTTTTACCAGGTAAATTATACCTATCATGCTTCCTCCATGATCATTTTATAGTGCGAAATGGCTAGACTGGGTCCACCAAAGTGCCAGTGTAGACACATAACACATTACATTCATGCTTTATAGCATGTGCATATCCATAAATAAATGTTATATTAGCGGACCAAGCCCGTCCCTCCCACCCCTAACATACCTCCCAACATAGCTCCTCAGCACAGGCCCAGTGCAAACACAGGAGCACACAGATTTTCTCAATCATTCACACTGACGGCCAGAAACTCAAACATAATACACTCACTCACACATTACATAATACATAAACACACAGATACATACACCCATACATACATCAACCATGTAGCACGCATGCGCTCACACACACATATAAAATGTTTTGTTTCTTGCTGTCTCTGGACTGAATACGTCTTCCCTGAGAAAGGCCTCCGATCTGTTACGGCAGCCAGTTCCACGCTCCAGCCTCCACCCCGCAGACAGGAATCAGGAAGCATGGAGTGCTTCCTGATTCCTGTCATGTGCTGAATGTTGCAGCTGGAGCATTTCTTTTTGAAACCTTTTGGAAGAAATAAAATCATTTGTTTGTTAAGTCTGAGTGAAAGCGCTCTCACCTAAAAGATAAATACAATTATGTTTTTGTGAAGTGGGAGCACTTGTCCTCCAACTTCACAAATAAATTATTGAACTTCAGGAAGTAATAATTTCTTTCTGAAGTTAGAATGCATCACTCTTGACTTCAGAAAGAAAGGATGTATTGCTGAAGCTTGCTACGGAACACCAGTAAATGGTGAGGTTGGACCATCTACCCAGCAGGGGTTGTGATTGCCCCGCTACAACAGTGTGTTCCCTGTAAGCGCTTCTGTGGTCACCTTGATCCCTATTGATTCTGCCTGCCACCTTACGTGGGTAAAGGGCTTATGTAATCCACAGTAATGTCATTCAATGACGCCCATGTTTGTGCACACGTCCTCCATTTCAGATCACTGACTTGGGTGCCTGTTAGGGAGAATTCTCCAGAATGGCTAATTTCCCTTACCTACTAAGTCCATCAGGAGCTTTGCTGGATTTCTAGGATTTATTTTTTTCACCTGGTAAGAGCGTGAACCTTTTTCTCCACTCTTATATGTGTTTTGCTGTGTGTGTTTAACATGTTTGTGTTCATAGACTGTACAGCCTCACCTACTCCATAGGCATCATCTTTTTACTGCGTGTTACACAGCACCTTTAGTGCAGTGACACAGGGTTGTCTTTTTCAGACTTTCCACTTTAAACTCCATTTTCTGGGACTGACTACTGTCTCCCAGAACATGTAAAGTTGCCATTGACTTTATTAGTCGATTTAGATTCACAGACCCAGTACAAACTATCTTACATGGAGTTCTGGAAAGGGTTAATAGTTATCCCTTTTTGTCTGTTTCTCATAGAACATGTTTTCATTCCCCTTTCTTTAAGATTTGGCTGGTGGCAGTGGTATCTACCCTATTTTTCCTACCGCGGTTGAATTAAATAGCCCTGGTACTGTTTTAGGCTAAATTAGTAGCCTCTAACTTAAATCTGCTGGATCCCATTTACTTTTATTTGGTTCCGGCTGGGTTTATTCACCATTTCTTTTCATAAAGGTCTTTCTAGTGTTTTACTCTGCACACCAAACAAGGTTTGGTTCCTTTGTTTGCCGTCCTTTGGCGGGGTTCTGCAGAGAAGCCCTCCTTAGGCGCCTGAATGTCTGAGAGGGACAGGATGTGAGGGAGGGGTTTGAGACTCCCTGCACCGGGTCTCCTTGTAGACCCATGTCACACTCTGTATGATTGGCTGTGGTGACTGTCCTACCGGGACAGCCACCCAGCTGTGTGATTGACAGCCAGGCTGTGTGAATGGAGGAAAACTGCATAAAAAGCAGGTCTCTGGGTCTGAGAAGGCAGAGTCGCCACTGGATCGAGAGAACCGAAGAGAAGCAGACAGAAGAGGACCTCTACCACAACTGAACCTGCAAGGAATCTTCTCCCCTTGAGCTGGTGGGACCAACCAGTTCGCCAAACTGCCAGCCAGGCCTCCCTCCTCTGGTCGAATTTGCTGTGCACAGCTACAGTGAACCGGATAACCAGGAGGACCCGACCTTGCTTGGCTTTTAAGTAGCGCACCTTTAATTTGTTGCTTTGCTCCGCTGCTGGTTTCTTCCCCGGGCAGTGCAGGACCCTCCAGTCTTCCTACTTCGTGTCAGTCCGACAGTCGCTTCAGGAACAGTGAGCCTGCAGGACCTGCCAGGATCTTCTGCCTCAGCTACATCTTTCTTCTTCATTTAAGATACTGTTCAAACCCGGTTGTTCGTTCCGTCAGACCGCGGTGAAAGTGTTTGAAATCTTTCGCCAATCCGAGGGCTTGTCCTTCCCTATTCTTTAAAGTAACCTTTCTTCTGACCAACTTCGTTCCGAACTCTTGGCAATGACTTAACTGCAAACTACTCTGAACTTTGTGACCCTCTGCAGAGACTCTGGTCCATTGACTTTGGCTCAGGCCTCTTGATTTGATTTCCTCTCCATAGTAGCCTTTTATAGATTGCCCTGCTTACTTACTTGTTGGTGCTGCTCAATATTTGTCTAACCTTGTCTTTCCCTCCCTTTTAACTTGCTCGAGTGCCATTTTTTTCACACTTCATTTTGAGATTATCTTGTCTAGAATCTATTGGGTGGTGTGTAGTATATTAAGAGTGTGATTTTTCTACTGCTTTACTTTAATGAATTGTTTTACAACTGATGTGTAAATAAATGTATATTATTTTACTCAGAAATCTTGAGTCAGTGTTTGTTTCAACCATAGTAATTGCTGTCCTTTGTGTAACTATTGATACTGCTCGCTTGCTGTTGAGATAAGTCTGGCTGCTCAGCCATCGCTACCACTTTACTGTGTAGTACAGGCTTGTAACAAAGGCGAATGCGTACTGTCACTTGTAGTCTTAATTATGTGTGGTTTTACCAAAGGATACTGCATATGATTCTGCCTAACACCTATGTTCAGAGGAATTGAGAACATTTGCCACCTGGGGCGAATAATGGAACAGGATATGTGGGACCCATTGTTGTCTGGGGCCAATTTCCACCGCAGTTGTAAATGTCCAGTATCCACCATGAACACCACTGAACTGCTATATGAAGCCTAACTTGTGTTACAACACATTCCTGTTATTCAGACGTCACTGCCTTTATGCGATCTTACTGTTTGTCATATGCCCACACTAGAAGTAACCACCCTGCGCATCTATGCCGGTAATTCTTATTGTAATCTGAATTGTTCACTTGTCCCCGGATGCGACAATACCCATAAGGCCATGCCTCTCACTCGTAAATCACCACGACCCAAGCAAGGTCAACCATGCACGTCGAATCATCACTGTGGCATCCCTCACGATATGACTGCTTCTTCAATCCTTGGCACTCACATTATCATGCTAGTTTTCAGTCGTCCATGAGTGATAACACGTCCATGAGTGTGATCATAAACTGCTTCTGGCTACCATATGTATGGAGTTGTATGCACTGCCTCACCAATCTGTGTAGGAAATGCAATTTATTTTATCACAACTGTCTGTACTTTACCTCCCGATGATGGTATAGTGATTTATTCTGTATTACTCGCACACATTGCACTTTTCTGCGCACTGCCTTAATGCTTACAAGTACTGTAACTCTACCCTAGCACCACCCAACCATCACTGAGTAGTCCTGCTTCCTCGATTTTATGAGAATCTGCTACCACAAATGTTATTCGACATCCTACCTAATAAATGTAAAATTGTTGTCCATTGTATGTGCCATTAGGCATCCTCACCTAGCCTAACTAAAACATGTTCCAACTTTGCCTAGCTATTACCTACCTCATAACTAACCTGTGCGTACACACTGCCTAAACCAGCACAGACCCCCTTGTTCTTACTACTACATCATGGCTACCCCAATTCCCACATAGGAATCTCACACGCACTGCAATGAAATATGGCTGCATCCTATCGATGGCAACTAACCTACCATGCTCAGACAGAATTAAACCGACAAATGCCCTACCATGCCTATACCAGTCTGCTGCCAATCCTAAAACCTTATCGGCACTTAGACCTACTAAGGATCTACCTCCAATGACAGGCCTATGGACATCTCCCTACACCACCAAATCTACGCATTATCTACCCTGCCCAACTGCAACTAGGAATCTCAGACTAGGCCACGAATTCCCTAAAAGATCTAATTTTTCTACTACCAGCCCCCAAATTATGCCTACCATACCTACACCATTAGAGCTGAAACGAGTTAGCACCACTAACATATTTCCAAGCATCAAGAGCCATTCTGTTAAAAACCACACCACACCTAAAATCACTACGAACAACAACACCCCCACCTTTAAAGTAGGCTGATCGACGCCAGATCTATAACAGCCCATGCACTCGATATCCATGATCTAATTTTATCCAACGACCTTGACTTCTTAGCCATTATGGAGACGTGGCTCTAACCTACGTCCGGGCCACTACTCTCAATAGCTATTGCAGACCAATACACTAGCATCAGGCAAGATAGAACCTCATCTAAAGGAGGAGGTGTTGCAATCATTGCTAAAACCTCCCTAGGCCTCAGGCAAGTCACCAACCAGATATTCCCCTCAGGATAACACCTCTCTTTTAAATACCTCTATCGTCTACTCAAACCATAACAGCTCATCTGATTTACAGACCTCTGGGCCCGCTATCCACGTTTGAGGAAGATATATCACTACTTCTCACAGCCAATTGTAAGCCTTACTCACAAGTCCTGCTCCTAAGCAATTTCAATTTAGGCTTATGCGACTCTAAAGACACCAATGCGCTAGCTATCAGCAATAGCATTTCCGAATTAGGCTTTACACAACGGCTCTCCCAACCTACTCATAACAAAAAGGGAGGCAATAAGATTGGATTGCAGATACGAAGGGACCTCGTAATTAGGCGGTAAGGGTTTAACGGCACCGACACCTTTTACGGCGCCTTAACACCTTACCGCCTGGGTCGTAATGAGGCCCATTCTCTTATTGTAACTGCCCTTAATGCTAGTAACATTCTCCAGCCAGGGGAAGAAAATAGGTTCTTGTTGCTGCACAAATGCTTGCCCAACCCCATACCACCATGTAAGAATATTAGTCATGATGACTTTTCCCTCAGCGCAAGAAAAACATGCAATGCTGCAGTAAAGAACCATTTCCTTGTTTGGCTGCACAAATACCTTCACCCACCATGTAAGAATGCCATCATGGTGACTTTGCCTTTAGCACCAGTAAAATATGCAATGCCACAGTAAAATAACTTTTACTTTCTCATTGCACAAGTGTCCCCGCACTGAACATGTAAGAACTCACATCATATTGGCCTTGACTCTTATATGAGTAAAATATGTCATGCCACGCCACCGAAGAAAATGTCCAGTCTGCCTGCTCCAATCCCTCCACTCTAGACCCACCTCCAAGTAATGACATTCATCATGTTAGCTTTAACCAAAAAGAGCAGTAAAACATGTAAGAAGACATCCAAGCTGCAACTCATGTATGTCCATTCACCCACCAGCCACTCATGCAGTGTAAACAGTTCCACAAATATGAGATGCATCTGAGCATAGCGAGGGAGCGAGAATATCTAAAGGAGGTTTGTGTGGGCCATGTCACCCCAGATCCCCTTCTTCCTCCAGAGAAATTGTTGTGAATAATGGGATACAATGGTGCATTATAGAGCCACACGTTCTGTGAAAATGTGGATAAAAAGCCAGACAGTGTGTAAATTGTTTTGTATATAATCTACAAATCAAAGATCCGAAAGATGCACCTCACCAACAGTGCACAAGATCATTTCCCTACTAATTCTCATGATGCCTTTACCCACAAAATATGTCAGCATAAAAACATTGTCATGCTAGCTGTGGCCATACATGTCCATAATGCCTGCACCAATATATGCCAGTATTCTGATATAAGAACACATTCATGTTTGCTTTGTGCCTAATGCCAGTAATGATGCAATAATGATGGATAACGTGCCCAGGCTGATTCTGCCACTATATGACAGTATCCCAATTTAAGGAAATTCTTCTGTTGGCTTTGCAATCAAAAATGCCATGCTACAATAAGAAAATATGTCCAAACTGGCTGCACCCAAATGTCACTCCAGTAGCATAATAACAAGTATCAAGCTTACTTTATCCTAAATACCCAGAAAAAAATGCCATGCCATGGTAAGAAATGGCTAGACTGGCTGCACCCAAATGCCATTTTTACCAGGTAAATTATACCTATCATGCTTCCTCCATTATCATCTTATAGTGCGAAATGGCTAGACTGGGTCCACCAAAGTGCCAGTGTAGACACATAACACATTACATTCATGCTTTATAGCATGTGCATATCCATAAATAAATGTTATATTAGCGGACCAAGCCCGTCCCTCCCACCCCTAACATACCTCCCAACATAGCTCCTCAGCACAGGCCCAGTGCAAACACAGGAGCACACAGATTTTCTCAATCATTCACACTGACGGCCAGAAACTCAAACATAATACACTCACTCACACATTACATAATACATAAACACACAGATACATACACCCATACATACATCAACCATGTAGCACGCATGCGCTCACACACACATATAAAATGTTTTGTTTCTTGCTGTCTCTGGACTGAATACGTCTTCCCTGAGAAAGGCCTCCGATCTGTTACGGCAGCCAGTTCCACGCTCCAGCCTCCACCCCGCAGACAGGAATCAGGAAGCATGGAGTGCTTCCTGATTCCTGTCATGTGCCGAATGTTGCAGCTGGAGCATTTCTTTTTGAAACCTTTTGGAAGAAATAAAATCATTTGTTTGTTAAGTCTGAGTGAAAGCACTCTCACCTAAAAGATAAATACAATTATGTTTTTGTGAAGTGGGAGCACTTGTCCTCCAACTTCACAAATAAATTATTGAACTTCAGGAAGTAATAATTTCTTTCTGAAGTTAGAATGCATCACTCTTGACTTCAGAAAGAAAGGATGTATTGCTGAAGCTTGCTACGGAACACCAGTAAATGGTGAGGTTGGACCATCTACCCAGCAGGGTTGTGATTGCCCCGCTACAACAGTGTGTTCCCTGTAAGCGCTTCTGTGGTCACCTTGATCCCTATAGATTCTGCCTGCCACCTTACGTGGGTAAAGGGCTTATGTAATCCACAGTAATGTCATTCAATGACGCCCATGTTTGTGCACACGTCCTCCATTTCAGATCACTGACTTGGGTGCCTGTTAGGGAGAATTCTCCAGAATGGCTAATTTCCCTTACCTACTAAGTCCATCAGGAGCTTTGCTGGATTTCTAGGATTTATTTTTTTCACCTGGTAAGAGCGTGAACCTTTTTCTCCACTCTTATATGTGTTTTGCTGTGTGTGTTTAACATGTTTGTGTTCATAGACTGTACAGCCTCACCTACTCCATAGGCATCATCTTTTTACTGCGTGTTACACAGCACCTTTAGTGCAGTGACACAGGGTTGTCTTTTTCAGACTTTCCACTTTAAACTCCATTTTCTTGGACTGACTACTGTCTCCCAGAACATGTAAAGTTGCCATTGACTTTATTAGTCGATTTAGATTCACAGACCCAGTACAAACTATCTTACATGGAGTTCTGGAAAGGGTTAATAGTTATCCCTTTTTGTCCGTTTCTCATAGAACATGTTTTCGTTCCCCTTTCTTTAAGATTTGGCTGGTGGCAGTGGTATCTACCCTATTTTTCCTACCGCAGTCGAATTAAATAGCCCTGGTACTGTTTTAGGCTAAATTAGTAGCCTCGAACTTAAATCTGCTGGACCCCATTTACTTTTATTTGGTTCCGGCTTGGTTTATTCACCATTTCTTTTCATAAAGGTCTTTCTAGTGTTTTACTCTGCACACCAAACAAGGTTTGGTTCCTTTGTTTGCCGTCCTTTGGCAGGGTTCTGCAGAGAAGCCCTCCTTAGGCGCCTGAATGTCTGAGAGGGACAGGATGTGAGGGAGGGGTTTGAGACTCCCTGCACCGGGTCTCCTTGTAGACCCATGTCACACTCTGTATGATTGGCTGTGGTGACTGTCCTACCGGGACAGCCACCCAGCTGTGTGATTGACAGCCAGGCTGTGTGAATGGAGGAAAACTGCATGAAAAGCAGGTCTCTGGGTCTGAGAAGGCAGAGTCGCCACTGGATCGAGAGAACCGAAGAGAAGCAGACAGAAGAGGACCTCTACCACAACTGAACCTGCAAGGAATCTTCTCCCCTTGAGCTGGTGGGACCAACCAGTTCGCCAAACTGCCAGCCAGGCCTCCCTCCTCTGGTCGAATTTGCTGTGCACAGCTACAGTGAACTGGATAACCAGGAGGACCCGACCTTGCTTGGCTTTTAAGGAGCGCACCTTTTATTTGTTGCTTTGCTCCGCTGCTGGTTTCTTCCCTGGGCAGTGCAGGACCCTCCAGTCTTCCTACTTCGTGTCAGTCCGACAGTCGCTTCAGGAACAGTGAGCCTGCAGGACCTGCCAGGATCTTCTGCCTCAGCTACATCTTTCTTCTTCATTTAAGATACTGTTCAAACCCGGTTGTTCGTTCCGTCAGACCGCGGTGAAAGTGTTTGAAATCTTTCGCCAATCCGAGGGCTTGTCCTTCCCTATTCTTTAAAGTAACCTTTCTTCTGACCAACTTCGTTCCGAACTCTTGGCAATGACTTAACTGCAAACTACTCTGAACTTTGTGACCCTCTGCAGAGACTCTGGTCCATTGACTTTGGCTCAGGCCTCTTGATTTGATTTCCTCTCCATAGTAGCCTTTTATAGATTGCCCTGCTTACTTACTTGTTGGTGCTGCTCAATATTTGTCTAACCTTGTCTTTCCCTCCCTTTTAACTTGCTGGAGTGCCATTTTTCTCACACTTCATTTTGAGATTATCTTGTCTAGAATCTATTGGGTGGTGTGTAGTATATTAAGAGTGTGATTTTTCTACTGCTTTACTTTAATGAATTGTTTTACAACTGATGTGTAAATAAATGTATATTATTTTACTCAGAAATCTTGAGTCAGTGTTTGTTTCAACCATAGTAATTGCTGTCCTTTGTGTAACTATTGATACTGCTCACTTGCTCTTGAGATAAGTCTGGCTGCTCAGCCATCACTACCACTTTACTGTGTAGTACAGGCTTGTAACAAAGGCGAATGCGTACTGTCACTTGTAGTCTTAATTATGTGTGGTTTTACCAAAGGATACTGCATATGATTCTGCCTAACACCTATGTTCAGAGGAATTGAGAACATTTGCCACCTGGGGCGAATAATGGAACAGGATATGTGGGACCCATTGTTGTCTGGGGCCAATTTCCACCGCAGTTGTAAATGTCCAGTATCCACCATGAACACCACTGAACTGCTATATGAAGCCTAACTTGTGTTACAACACATTCCTGTTATTCAGACGTCACTGCCTTTATGCGATCTTACTGTTTGTCATATGCCCACACTAGAAGTAACCACCCTGCGCATCTATGCCGGTAATTCTTATTGTAATCTGAATTGTTCACTTGTCCCCGGATGCGACAATACCCATAAGGCCATGCCTCTCACTCGTAAATCACCACGACCCAAGCAAGTTCTGCCATGCACGTCGAATCATCACTGTGGCATCCCTCATGATATGACTGCTTCTTCAATCCTTGGCACTCACATTATCATGCTAGTTTTCAGTCGTCCATGAGTGATAACACGTCCATGAGTGTGATCATAAACTGCTTCTGGCTACCATATGTATGGAGTTGTATGCACTGCCTCACCAATCTGTGTAGGAAATGCAATTTATTTTATCACAACTGTCTGTACTTTACCTCCCGATGATGGTATAGTGATTTATTCTGTATTACTCGCACACATTGCACTTTTCTGCGCACTGCCTTAATGCTTACAAGTACTGTAACTCTACCCTAGCACCACCCAACCATCACTGAGTAGTCCTGCTTCCTCGATTTTATGAGAATCTGCTACCACAAATGTTATTCGACATCCTACTTAGTAAATGTAAAATTGTTGTCCATTGTATGTGCCATTAGGCATCCTCACCTAGCCTAACTAAAACATGTTCCAACTTTGCCTAGCTATTACCTACCTCATAACTAACCTGTGCGTACACACTGCCTAAACCAGCACAGACCCCCTTGTTCTTACTACTACATCATGGCTACCCCAATTCCCACATAGGAATCTCACACGCACTGCAATGAAATATGGCTGCATCCTATCGATGGCAACTAACCTACCATGCTCAGACAGAATTAAACCGACAAATGCCCTACCATGCCTATACCAGTCTGCTGCCAATCCTAAAACCTTATCGGCACTTAGACCTACTAAGGATCTACCTCCAATGACAGGCCTATGGACATCTCCCTACACCACCAAATCTACGCATTATCTACCCTGCCCAACTGCAACTAGGAATCTCAGACTAGGCCACGAATTCCCTAAAAGATCTAATTTTTCTACTACCAGCCCCCAAATTATGCCTACCATACCTACACCATTAGAGCTGAAACTAGTTAGCACCACTAACATATTTCCAAGCATCAAGAGCCATTCTGTTAAAAGCCACACCACACCTAAAATCACTACGAACAACAACACCCCCACCCTTAAAGTAGGCTGATCGACACCAGATCTATAACAGCCCATGCACTCGATATCCATGATCTAATTTTATCCAACGACCTTGACTTCTTAGCCATTATGGAGACGTGGCTCTAACCTACGTCCGGGCCACTACTCTCAATAGCTATTGCAGACCAATACACTATCATCAGGCAAGATAGAACCTCATCTAAAGGAGGAGGTGTTGCAATCATTGCTAAAACCTCCCTAGGCCTCAGGCAAGTCACCAACCAGATATTCCCCTCAGGATAACACCTCTCTTTTAAATACCTCTATCGTCTACTCAAACCATAACAGCTCATCTGATTTACAGACCTCTGGGCCCGCTATCCACGTTTGAGGAAGATATATCACTACTTCTCACAGCCAATTGTAAGCCTGACTCACAAGTCCTGCTCCTAAGCAATTTCAATTTAGGCTTATACGACTCTAAAGACACCAATGCGCTAGCTATCAGCAATAGCATTTCCGAATTAGGCTTTACACAACGGGTCTCCCAACCTACTCATAACAAAAAGGGAGGCAATAAGATTGGATTGCAGATACGAACTGCAACATCAACATCTTATCCAATGAGCCTTGCGCCTGGACGGATCATAATGCCATCATCTTTACCTTGCTCAAGAACAAAAACTATAAACCCAGATAAATGAATGGCACACCAGAGACTAGCTAGAAATATGCAGAATGTATCAGTGCACAAAGTACTCCCACTCCTACAACCTCTTACTAACTCCCGGGCCCTCAATGAATCTAACGACAAGCCTACACATTTGGTAGACATCTATAATGCTACCATACTTGACGCTATCAACAAGATTGCACCGCAAAAACTGCATAAAGCAAAACCTAGAGCCCTCATGAACACATGGTACACCCCTCACCTGAGAACACTGAGAAAAAAGGAAAGAGCACCGGAAACAATCTGGAAAAACCTCCCCTCTCCATCCAATAAAGAAACCTTCACCACAGACTCTTCCACCTACAAGGCAGCAATATTCTTAGCAAAATGTGTTTCTTACAATGACCGGATCCAGAAGGTGAAATCTAATACTAAAGAATTATTTAACATTCTTAGAGAGTTAGAGTCTCCTACAGACCCACTGGCTGCCTGCTCCAAAGACATCACATGGTGTCAGAACATTCAAATGGCGCTCTCTGACAAGATTGAGCTATTGCAAAAGAAAATTGAGACTAAAAAAGCGAGCCTAGCCAACAACATACCTCAACTCTCTGTCCCAGACCCGCCACTCGAACAAGCAGACCTATATAAATTCTCCACTCTGACCATCAAGGAAGTGGAGGAGATAATCTTAACCTTAAAACCCTCCTGATGCATGGGTGATCTCTGCCCAACATGGAACTTGCACCATTCATTACATCACTTATAAATGCCTCATTCACAACTAATACAGTACCTACCAACCTGAAGGATGCTTGGGTCCATCCGCTTCTCAAGAAACCCACTGTAGACCCTAACCCACCGACCAACTGCTGAACGATTAGCACAGTGCCTTTACACCTCAAGATCATTGATAGAGCGGCCTATTTCCAGATTCAGAACCATTTAGAAGAGAAGAACTTCTGGGCCTATGCCAATCAGGCTTCTTTCCTAGGCACATCACTGAAACAGCCCTGATAGATCTAGTAACACACATAGAAATGATAAAAGACAAGGGTAACCTTGCCCTGCTTCTGCTACTAGATCTATCATCTGCTTTCGACCTGGTTGACCACAAAATCCTCTGCAGCCACTTATCCTCTGCTGCCCACTTTTCAAACAATGCCATCACCTGGATCCAATCCTTCCTTAATGACAGAACTACTAGAGTGTTTGCCCTAACAGCACATGCCTCACCCGCCCCGTCACCTGCGAGGTGTTGCAAGGCTCATGCGTTCCCCGACGCTTTATAACATATTTACAAAACCACTTTTCGATGACTTACACCACTTGGGTTTCTCGTATACCAACTATGCTGACGACACCCAAATTCTTATCCCCATTTCCGGCAACTACACAACTGACACCAAATGACTTAATGACATTTACTTAATCATCCAAGCATGGATGGCCAAACATGGACTATGCTTGAAAGAAGACAGGACCAAGATACTCCTTGTAGGAACTCAAACTAAACTCAATAGACTCGACATTCATTTTAAATCCTTCGAAATTGATGGAAACATCATCAAAGTCTCGAAGGACGAAAAAAACATTAGGTATTTACATTGACTCGTCCCTCTCCTTGTCTAGACAAATGAACGCAACTGCCTCTACCGCTGCTTACACACGTAAGCTCATCAACGCCTGCAGGCCCTTTCTGACTTTAAACAAATGTATTACTTTAGCTAGAGCCTTAGTACTAGGCTAGATTACTGCAATGCACTATACCTGGGCACCCACCAACATAACCGCAGAGTGTCAGGTGGCTCTCCATCAACCAAAGAATTGAATTCAAAACCCTCACACTCACATTCAAATGCCTGAATAATCAAGCGCCCATTTATCTCTGTGACAAATTCAAATGCTACTCATCAGAAAAACCGACTGGATCAGCACATTCCAATACCCTCATCACACCAAGGTTCAAACTCCAAAAGGCAGGTGGCAGAAGCTTCCTGGTGCTAGAAGCCAAAAGGTGGAATACCCTCCCTCCACATCTCAGAGTAGAACCATCCTACAACAAATGCTGCAAGAATGGCAAAGCTTGGCTCATTAAGAATGAAGCCTAACTACCTGTAGAACTGGTAAATAGATCTCCATGTAAATACTCTGAACACTGGTAAATTGCTCAGTTAATTATGTAATTAATTTTTACTGTTTATTTTGGCATGTGGATTTGTACAAATGTGTTTTATGACTATGTAACATGTAAGAAATGTGTCCAGATGCCTAAGGGCTTGGCGTGCTATAGAAATAAATACAATACAATACAATACAAACACATGATTGGGTCTCCACCTCTGGAACCTCTGCAGGCATACAGATAAGGTATTAGAGTGGACCAAGAGCGTTTCAATGTGGTGTTATTATGAATTACCTTACTGGGGAAACTGGTGGGTATCACTACCCACCAGTGATCATTCTGGTGTCTGTAAAGGGATACCTTTGAGAGAAAAGCCACCACACTTGAGTACAATTCTTCTTAATCAAAATGCATCAATGAGATACTCATCCGCCCTGCGGATCACAGGTTTAAACCTTTCCATTACTGATTCAACCTTTTACCCCTTGTAGGTTTATAACATTTGTAAGCATACTTCAGCACTTAGAAGAGCATGCAGGGACGATAGCTCAGCGGGTTTAGCACTCACTCAGAGCTGAGATCTTTGTGTGTCTTACCGTTTGTACAGTAATACCAACCATGCCTTTCTTCCTGTTGGTAAATATGTACCAATTTCAGTTACGTTGATATTGTGCATACAGTTTTTATGTACAGGGCTTTGGGAAAAATGATGCATAAATAACCGAGAAGGGAGGTGTCTGGCATTAAGCATTATTTAAAAAAATATTTCTTTATACATTTTTTGATAAAGTAAAAGCAATGGTAACAGGCGCTAAATAAACCATTTGTTTTTGTTAATGTAAGCACCCAATATCTGCAGTTTTCTTCTGTGTTATTAGAGTTGAATGCCATGTGCGCCGAATTCAATGGGAGAGAAATTGAACCACATGTTCTGTTTGTCAGGATTGCTTGAAAACCTCTTCAGCTGGAGTGCAATGTCAGCTTTTAGCTCAGATTTGTACAGCAGTAATTCCTCACTCTCTGTATTTTATGAAATAGTTTGGAGCCTTGCATTGATATGCAGATTTGAAAGTACATATACTGTAAAATGATGTTAGGCAGCAATCAGATGACATCTTGAGCATTTGAAAGGGTGAATATATATATAACGTTTAACCACATGTCTGCAGTGTGAGTGGTGAACTGTGTTCTAAAGAGGGTCCAGAACTCCATGGTATGTAGCTACATCGTGTTCGAGCTGAGAAGGAGTAAACCAGCTAATACAGTGTATCGAATTACGCTAATGGCAGAGGAAACAAGCCCACACAGTGAATAAACCATTCTTATTATAACCGTTTAGATACAGTGACAATTACAACGTGATATTTCAATTGCTGTCAAGAGACCAAAGCGGGATACACAAGGGACTGGACACCGAGAGGATTGTTCACAGTAATTTAATTTCTACACAGGCCACTCAAAAAGGAAGGCCAATACACCAGAACCACGCCTCTCTTTCTGGATGTGATGCCTTCTCACCTCCTCCAGTGCTGGTGTGGGTTTCCCAGAGGTACCCAAACCCTTCCTTCTGTCCCAGTTCATCATGGTTGACCGGTCTTTCTGTTAGTAGCACAGTGGACCAGCTCCTTCAAAATACAAAATTACCTTGAATACATTGAGTATTGCCTCAGATTAGTAAATGCAAATCTTTACTGAAGTGTTCTTTTTGCATGTTTGAGCAGTCTTGGCCAATGCAAACCATTTATGATTGTAATTTAGACAGTTCTCTCATTTTCATATTTATTACGGAGTTCTCGTTTGAATTAAGGGGAATCCCTTATTTTATGTAATTGTACCTTCACATTTTGCTAATAAATGGATGAATAGAGATGAACACCTTGGCGAGCCAGTTCCCTGATATAAAAAGCAACGTTTAGCATCTTGGTCTTTCCCACTTCTCACTACGGCACAGGATAGTTCTACTGGCCTAATATCCTTTAAGTGTGGGCTGGACCATTATTGGGCAATATAAGTCCTCCACTGCTATCAACCCCCAGGCTCATCTAAACTATTTTTGAATGCACTTGCTAAATTTCCATGGTCAGAAGCTTTGGATTTTAAGCATCTTTTAATCCTGCACAATTTGAATATGTGCATGACCTGCCAAGATAATTGAAAGGTTAGCGAGTTGAAGTACTTGGCGGTGACACTGTATGAGTTAAACCCAGGCACACAAATCTGTACATTATGAGTCACTTGTGGCTTGCCTGGGACTTCCCAGTAGCTCCTTGCATCAGTCACCAAAACAAGCATGGTGGGGCTCATGTTCTATGAGCAGATAACGTAACTCAATGAGGTAAAATCCTTGATTAAGGGTTTAATGACACTCATTCACGTTACGACTCATATTGCATCAATTGTGTGGCAGAGAGAAGGAGCGGAAATAAGGTCTCCCATTGATTCTAAACTAAGTCTCAGTAATAAATATGAAAACGCGAGAAATGTCTAAATGTTTCTGCCACCTCCCTTCCTCTGCGACATACAAATGATCCAGCATGTGTACTGGCATGCATCCTCATGCTGCTGCAAATGCTGTAGATCCCTGTGGGGTCCACCAGATTTATGTGCCAGAATATAGCAGGCAGAGCTCATAGGGATCCATTGTACACACTGCTATTTGGCCTTGCACCAGAATGACCTGCATGGTTCCTGCAGGGAGAGGCAGCAAAAGCCAGCGATCATCTAAGCTCTTCTCTGTGATGCTGCCTCCTGTTGGCAGGTTTTTGCTCAATAACATTATGTTAGGTTATGAATGTTAGCTTAGCCCTTTTATTTAAAATGTATTTGCATTTTATGAAATCAAGCATATAAGTTGATTAAATGCTTTCCACATTTTCATTTTTTCAATCTTGCCAACTATTTTGACATAAAAATGTTTACGGGTAGTCAACAAAGTGGCTTTGACTTCCTTTTCCTTTGCTGGATTCTCGTGATCTGGCATGTCAGAAATTGGGGAAATGCTAAACTGGCAGTGTACTGTATTTGTTGACAAAACAGAAGGTGGTGTATGCTATTTTTTTTAAACTGTGTACCACATTGATTGACATACTTCTCAGAATGCTTTTGCACCTGCAGCATCAAAAGAAACAAACAGTCCTTGTTGAACCCGTGGATGAGGATCCAGGTGCACCATTCAACAGAAAGCAAAAGATGTACCATTTCCATCCATAGTGAAAAAGAAATGTCCAGTTTTAATCTACCTACGCTGCCAACGTTTCAGTAGCATAGAAGAGTAATGAGAACAATACACACAAACTATGAAAATAATTTTCACAAAGGAAGCTGTCTGCAATCTTAAAAAGTAGGTTAAAGAAACACTGCAATGTAAATGTTGTTACAGGGGCATGTAACAACATGTTCAGGCATGTTCAGATTTTCAAATGATTAGAAATAAAAACAAATGTACTTTTTATAGATGGCACAATTGTGAAGGGTCCAGTGACTCCTGTAGCTGAGTTTGTTTTAAGTGGTTTTAAAAACTGTCCTGAATTTATTTCTGCCATGCTAGGTGAACAGTTTGCTGCAACCACTATGGTAAGGAGGGTATCTGCATTATCAGCCAAAGTGATAGCGTATCTCTGCGAATCTGCCCGTTTCAGATGTGAACTTCCTGTTATCAAATCTGCTGTTGTGGTTTCAAGCTGCATACCATATCACAAAGCACTTGTCAATAGCAAGCAGTGTTAGCCTTCACATTGAATGTCCTGATTGGCTCCCTACAGCAACTAATAAAAAAGTATGTAAGATGTTTTTGAAGTAATTAATATTAATTCAAATATAATTAGAATGTCTTAAACAGCTGCCCAAATATTAACTTTCCTCCTATACCAGTCCTTTTTCATCCCTTATATCATGGCTGAGATTGCCCAGAGATCTTGGGTTATACTACTCACTCTTTTGAGTCCTCCTCTTTTGTTCTCCCTGTTAGGGTCTAGCTCCCCCTCTTCCCCTGAACCTGCCTTCAACAAACATGGCCTCCTCATTCTTTCCTGTGTTTCCTAACTATGGGGTTGACTTGTTTTGCTTTGAAATGTTGGTACTTCCTCTTCTTCCTCTGACCTCCCAATCTTCCTCTCCTCTGACATTACCATTGTGATGTCAGAAATGCCTTATGGAGGGCCAGGGTCTCTTAGACCTCGTCCTTCCACATCTCTGTTTGTATTTTCCCTATATTTTCTGCCACTGAGGTCCAGCTGGACCTCTGGCAGTGCAGCTCTTCATTGTAACTTTTGGTGAACAACATCAATGGAATACCCTTATGGGAACCATCGGTGGGGGTAAACCCTTGATCCCCGTATGTGTGTTTTTGGGCACCTGTGTGTTGCTGAGTGGCTGTTGGGTGGAAACACCATATATGCTTCTATTGCCTTTCCTCCCGACTGGCTGTTGGGTAGAAATAGAAGAAAACAGTTCAAATTCACATTTTAATGGGAAGGAAAGGTGTAACACACAACAGCTATATCATTAAGAAAAATATTTTATTATAGAAAAAAACATAATTCTCATTAAAACTGTGTTAAATAATACACAGATTAAGGAACAACCCTAAAACCAGGCTATCAAAAAACAGGTTGATTACATACACAACATCAATGTAAAAATAAAAAAACAACCATACCACATTAACTAAATAAACAACATTTACTATACAAATATCAGTGAAAAATTCATTTGTTGCAATCTATATATAACCCAGCATGTTTCTGTCTGTTGACTCTTAGATGTCTGACATTCATCGGGGGTAGCTCTTCTTAAAATTCTACAGTGATCGTCCCCTCCAGTCCTGGTGGGCATGGATCTGAACTTGATCCTTAATGCAATCTTGGGATCTGTGTATTCCAAGGATCCAATGTCACCAATAATACAGTCACATCCAGCCGGATATCAGCCGCTTATATTAGTAATCCTTTTCAATGGATTTGAGTAAGAACACACTTGCAAGATGCGGTAGCCAAATGTGTTCCCAAAAGAGAATAAACCTTTGAGGAGAATGATCAGTCTTTAACGTGAAGCGGCTACTGTGTGTTTACAACAATGGCGTTGAGAGGATTGTATGGTGGCACCTGAACCACAGCAATCGGCGGTTGAAAAAGAACTTTGGGCTTTTGTTGGTCCATTACGGATTGTGTTTGAAGAGTTAGAACTTGACACAGTAGCCGTTTCACGTTAAAGACTGATCATTCTCCTCAAAGGTTTATTCTCTTTTGGGAACACATTTGGCTACCGCATTTTGAAAGTGTGTTCTTACTCAAATCCATTGACTGGAGGGGACGATCACTGTAGAATTTTAAGAAGAGCTACCCCTGATGAATGTCAGACATCTAAGAGTCAACAGACAGAAACATGTTGGGTTATATATAGATTGCAACAAATGAATTTTTCACTGATATTTGCATGGTAAATGTTTTTTTTAATGAATGTGGTATGGTGGTTTTTTTATTTTTACATTGATGTTGTGTGTGTAATCAACCTGTTTTTTGATAACCTGGTTTTAGGGTTGTTCCTTAATCTGTGTATTATTTAACACAGTTTTAATGAGAATTATGTCTTTTTTCTATAATAAAATATTTGTCTTAATGATATATCTTTTGCGTGTTACACCTTTCCTTCCCATTAAAATGTCAATTTGAACTGTTTTCTTCTATACTATAAAATATTGTCTTGGGGTCCTCAGACAGTGAAAACAGTAGGTCTATGTAACGGACCTTGCTGTGGGGATTGTTTTTGTTTTGATTTGACCTCATTTGTACTGCTGTTGGGTAGAAATGCCATATTTGGCTCTGGGGCTGCCTCCTGTCAGACTGGCTGGAGCCTTCCCAGGTGCTGTGTGTTGTTGTTGGTACACCCTAGGGGTGGGTCCTGTGTGAATGGAGTTGGGAGTCAACTCACATTCTCTGTTGTGGGCGTCTGGTTTCTGTGTGTGACACAATGAATGAGACAGCCCCGACTGAAACTGACATTTATTTATTTATGTATTTAACTGTTTTTTTTTTATAACGCGTGTGATAACCTACCTGGGTTCACTTTCTAAACGCGGATCCGGCATTCATACCTCTGTTCCTCTGCGTGATCTTGCTTCCAAGACCAGGGTGTTGTCCCTGTGTTATCCTCCATTCACATTAATGCAGTGTAGTGTGCTGAAAGGCTGGGTGCTTACCCCAATCCCCAATCTTTGTTATGGGTGTCTGGGTGGAGTGAATGGCCTGAATGCCTGTGAGCCTGATTGGCTGTCTGCCTGAATGAATGCCCTTCTGCCTGATTGGCTGACTGAGCCTGGCTCAGCCATAGTGAAGGGGGAAAGATGTTTATTTCTGGGGACTTCTCACCAATTTGTTCAGGAGCTGAAGTCAAAGCTTAGCAAGAAGAAGCTGTTCATTGAAGCCCAGCTGGAGGAGAAGTATGCTGCTGCATTTCTCTGGGTAATCCAAAAGATGCTGTGTTCTTCCAAGGACAGAGAGGACCTGTGAAGGAGATCTTTCCGTTCAAGCAACGAGGGACCATCGTGCAACGTGCTACTCTTCATCAGACCCTGGAAACCAGTCCTGTGTGCCTGCCATCCGCAGAAGGGGTCGTCGTGAGTCCTGAAGAGGAGTGTCCGGACATCTCACATTGAAGAAGTTCATTGGTTTAAACTAGGGTTCCGAGGTGCATTTGGTGACCCTTGGAAGCCGTTGCTGTCTACTACCCAGAAGATTGGGTACCCTGGCATAGTAGTGCTGGGCACCCAGAGTTGCAAAAGTTCCAAACCACCTAAGAATATTTTAAAGGACATCCTCACCGTCATCACTGACCCCATTTCCCACCGGAGGGAGTCCAGAGTCGCTGGGTGCAGAGGAAGGTCAGTTGGTGGGTTTCCCACCACCAGATGCTCACAAAGATGTCCCAAGGGTCCAAACCTGGTAGAGTCTATGGTCCACCCCAGCGGTTGAGTCCAGGTTGCCAGAAACCATCCAGAGTTCCATGCTGCTGCCGAACAACCAAAAGTCAGAAAACCGCGATATTCGGAAACACAACACAAAAAGTGACCTATGCACCTGTTGCCACCAGAAATCACTGAAGGATTCCAGGGTTAATACTCACATCTGCCAAGCGTTTAAGGTGCCCACAGCAAGTTTCATCCACGCAGGAGTTCTACAGTCAGAGAAATCATTGACCAAAGGAAAGCACAGCAAAGAGAAAAACTTCTGAACTTCAGAAAGACTTGGTTTCAATTTTTCTTCTTGGACTCAGCATCCCAGTAGCTCCTTCTTCTGAGGGGGGTCCATCATTGCAGGGAATCGTTGCGTGAAACCGAGTAACCCCCCCAGCCAAGGCACCAAAGGCACTGTGATGAGGAAGAGCAACTTCTAGCCACAGGAGTGGTCCAGAGGTCACAGATTTGACTTGGATTCTGTTTTCCTGTGGCCTCTCTGGTACATTGGGGTGGTAGAACCTTTTAAAGCAGTAAGTTTTTGAACACTATTGGCCTGGCTTTAAAAGACAAAATAAGTTACTCCCTAACTTTTCCATTAAAGGTTGCCACAGATTGTCTATCTAGTCTCAATAAAGAATTCTGCCACTGTTCATAACGAACCTGCCTTTCCTCCCTATTAGCTGATGCTACCCCTCACTTAAGTATTCAGATGCCCATTTAAAATGGTCTGCAGTTACTGCATCTATTGCTGAATTAACATGTTGTGTGGTACCACATAGAGTGTATATATGTGCCATTCTCTGAATTTATTTTATTTATTGTGCATTTGTACTTGTAATGCAAAAGGTATTCCAAGTACAAAGTGTTGTTATGTATATGTATATTTGCTAGTTTGTTTGTTTTTTTTGTTAATTTATTTGGTAATGCGTTCCAAACCCTTGGGTAGCCGGGCACAACAGTGTACAAGAAATCTTAAGCTTATTACAGTACTTGGCAAGAATATATAACACACATAGGCAAAAAATATATACAAGAATATATACAAACATATGTACAAGTACAGGGCATATCTTAGAGGTGTCCAGGGCACTCTAGCAAGTTATCTAACAGACAGATATATAATCAGGTTTATAAGTCAGACTCATAAGTCTAGGTATCATATCTGGGCTATGTAGGTAGGTGGTGATGCATGCTAAGCTGTCTCAAGTACGGAATAGTTCATGGAAGCAGAAGGTTCGTAATGGGCCAGGTAGAAGTAGGCTAGGTGTCAGTCAGGTTATGTGTCATTGGCACGCAGCCATTTAAGTATCTTGTGTCTGAATTTGGGGTATGGTTGTTCAGTTCTAAGGTCGAGTGGTAACTTGTTCCAGCAGTGAGCCGCTTTGACACGAAAACTAGTTCCTCCCACCGTCGAGCGATTGAACCTAGGGGTCTCTAATTAAAAGGTGTTAGCAGGTCTCGTGGGGTGCGTGGATGTTTTCCTTCTGATTTTTTCCACTAGGTACGGGGGTGCTAGGCTGTTTAGACATTTAGAGGTGAGGGAAGCTGTTTTGAGTAGGATTCTGTCCGTTATCTTTAACCAGTTAACCTCTTTCCTGAATTTGGTGATGTGCTCTCTGTGAGGGATGTTTAGTGCTGCTCTCAAGGCATTGTTCTGCAGTTTTTGAATTTTGTCTGTGATGTATTTATTGGCTCCTGAGTACAGGGCATTGCAGTAGTCTAACCTAGACATGATAAGAGCATTGGCTAGAGTGATACAACTAGCACTGGAGAGGTACGGTCTGGATGCGCGGATGAGTTTGCAGGTGTAGGTGGTAGAAGAGGCAAGGGTGTTGACTTGCTTCTTGAGAGTAAGGGAGGAGTCCAGATAGAATCCAAGGGTTTTAACCACAGACATCACCTTGATAGGGTTATTATCAATGTTGATGGATGTGTAGTTTGGGCTTAGTTTTTGGATGTTAGCTTCAGAGCCTAAGATTAGTATCTCCGTTTTAACGGCATTCGGGCAGAGGCCATGGGAGGCCATCCATGCCTGAATAAGGGTGTATATCTTTTTCACCAAGGTTGAGTCTGCCTCGAAGTCGCCCGAAAGGGATATGAGGATCTGGGTGTCGTCTGCATAGTTTGTGTAGGTGACACCCAGTCTGTCCAACTTGTCAAACAAAGGCTTGGTGAAGATGTTGTACATTTTGGGGTAGACGCAAGATTCCTTTGGGACACCACAGGTTATTTTGATAGGGTCAGCAGAGTCAGACGTGGAGAAGACTTGCATAGTGTGATTAGCTAAGAAGGATTGGACCCAGGCTATGGCATCTCCAGTGAAGTTGGCGGCAGATCTGAGGTGGTTGCATAAGACTGCATGGTCCACCAAGTCGAAAGCTGCCGACAAATCCAGTAGGAGGAGCAAGGCTGTTTTTCCATTATCCTTTAGTTCCTCAATTTGTATCAAGTGGTAGCAAACCTTATTTTATATAAAGAAGGTGTTTTATCCCCTAACATAGTGTGTGAACATTCGTTTGTGGGGGCTTTAGGGAAACACTGTACTTATGAAACTGCCTGCATCACCTCCTGGAAGCTTAGGCCTGGCTGCTCGCCCATTCTACCAAATTGAGAGCCTTTGTGGGGTGTTCTGTGCCTTTAACTTACCATACATAGGGCTGAAGTACAGATACCCCTCCCAGTCTTTACAACCATCTACTCTTTCTTATCCCTCCACCGCCTTCTATAATGTAACCACCTCATCTACTGATGATACCACCTCCTCCTCTTAGCTCGCCACCTCATCCTGTAATATTACCAGCTCCTCTCTGGATTGTACCATCTCCTCCTCTTTGCTATCCCCTATCACCTCAAGTACATCCTAATCTCTCCTTCTATCACACTCCAACACGTATTCACTGCCCACCACAGCCTACTCCAATATCCACATTGTCTTACTGTATCTTTTTTTTTTTTTTTAATGATGTGCTTCAGCCATTTCCCTGGTGGATCTTCAATGTGGGGGTGCAGCCGTGGCTGATAATATTGTGTGGGGTTATTTTCTTTTTAAGGGGCAGGTCCAAGTCAATATTTGACATTTGTGCCATCTCACATCATATTCTCTTTACCTTTACCATCTTGGGGTTGTCTGTGCTCTGCTGCATTGCAAGTGTGTGTTTTACTGATGGGGAACACAATGGGTAAGCTTAGGCAATACTCTCTTTCACTGGGGGTCTTCTGAGTAATTGGCAATACTGTATGCACTTCAGAAAATTCTCTCAATGGCGAACACTCCCACATTAAGATATCAGCATTTAAGAAGTTGCAAACTTACAATGCTGTTTCCACGCTCCAGTTCACCATGGATCCTGTGAGCCCTTCAATAAATGTTCTTTGATGGGTGTACCTTGGTTATACTGCCATCTAAATCCTTGCTACCTTTGGCAATTTCAGGAGAACCCTTCAGCATAAAGGAAAACAGTATTCTTAACTCATCATGAATTTGGGTCTGTTCGGCAGGCGCCTTATGCTACGTCTATTAAGGAGGAGGTATCTCCAGGTTACTTTGGATGGTCTGCCAATGGATTTGGGAAGGCGTAGCGTTAGCATGGCTATGAAACCCTGGCGGACTAAGGGTGTGTGTAGAGGATTTGTTCTCCCTTTAATGGCTTGGTGCGCTGCACTGTGATTCTCCCCTGCGATATGACAGGTACCACGGTAGGGTGCCCAGGAAATCTTCCAGCTGTCACCCATAAGTACAACATCCCTCGACTCTGGTTTGGCACAAAGCATACTGAGTCACAGCCTTGGCTGTCCCACGAGCCATCAATGTCTATGGAAGGGACAGATGCAATGAACCACATGAAACATGGGCTATGAATTGAAACAATGGTCTAGTGGTGGACAGCAATCGAGTTTTAGAACCCCAAAGTCTTGATGTAGTGCTGGCGGCATATATGTTTTATGACCCCTTGGGAAACCACAATATGCCTACTCCATCCAGATAGAAGTGGCTGAATAGCATGCAGATTGCAGTGGAGTTTGAATTACTGTTTGGCCTCACGCAGCTGACATTAAGGGCTCAATGAGTTGGAGTTTACCTATTGATTCATTTCAGTGGGTCCAGTTCTGCTGTTCCCTGGCAGTGTGATCCTACTGGTGACCTGCATGTAAAATCCAGCTCTGAGCCTTGCTTCCAGATAATATTAAAATGTCTGTGTAATGAATGTGGCATGCCGGATCATTGGTCTGCCTGATGCTGAGTCCCAGTGCTGCAGTGGCCATCACCAAATATGTACCGCTTTTCCATGCTTATTGCATTTAAGGTTGAAACCACATATGTACAGTTCCTCAAGAAGAAACCAGCTAAGTCTGAATGTGGCATCCCATGCTGACTGGTTGGCTAAGGCAATCCTTGAATTAATGCATCCCTTTGATTATGGTTTGGAGGCCTTATCCAGCAAAATTTCCTTGTGAAAATCGGGGGTCTTCCTCAGGCATCTGGGGAAAAAATAAACTTGGGAGTAAGTGAATGTCCGATATGAGCAACACTTTCTGGAAAGTGAGACCTTCACAAAACCCTCCTGAGATGACTAGGGCTCACGTGGTGGGTCCAGCATTTGATGCAAGTCGCACGCCATCTAACCTCAATGAGCCTTTCTTGCATTCTCCATGAATGGAACTGATTTCTCAGTGGCAAGAGCACCCAAAGCAGGACACACTTGTAGATGAGCATTGTCTGTGACGTGCACATATGTTAGATTGAACTGCACACTAAATCAAACAACCTAACAGACATTGCTGTCTTCTGAGCAGTGCCATTCCTACCTGAAGTGTTTGCTGGATCATACCCTCAGAATGGATTACTCTGCAAACTACTGAAATCATGTGTAAGGGTAGGCCCAAAAATCCAACTAGCCAAAAATCAATCCACTGAGCTACGAAAGTGCACAACTAGCAAGAAAAACAAAAGTTTATTACATGCAGTCTAGTCTGGGAATAATACAAACATCATTTGAATGTTCAGCATTAAATGGTGGTTTATATAGGAGCATCTGACATCATGGTTTTGACAATGTTTTCAATACCTTTACATTCTTATTCAATGATTGGTTAATCATTGCTATCCCCTAGACATTACTATAGGTTACCTAGCCCTATTGACCTAACCTACCCCTCATAACCAAGCTAGTACCCTCCTTCTAGTAATTACTTAATATCCGGTTGTCTAAACTTCTTCAACTTCATTGGCTGTTGAACAATCTTACATTTTGCAACATGCACATCACTTTTCCATTGGCTGTCCCACCCTTGCGTGTTCCATTGTGGGTTCCACCCCATGTTGTTGACCAATCATTTTGTGAGGTGCAGACAGTGTGACAACAAAAATAAATACCTCATCGCTTTCTCATGAGAGCTAATTGTTGGCACCCTCTGAACCTTCTCAGCCGTGTGACTGTACAACTGACAGTTCATATTGTGACTCCTCTTCAGAAACATGTTTTATCTTCTGGGACATATCCTTCCTTTCCCATCATGGAAACACACAACCTCCTAGACAATAATTCCATGACATCACTCTAGGACAGGATCAATAATTGAGCATCCATATATATGTGAGGGTGTGTGTGAGCTGTTGTGGTTCTTGGGAATGTATTAGTATGTGGGTTATTGTTCTTGTATTTATTTTAGCAAGGCAGAAAATATGCTTATTTTATGTCCCACCCTTCTATGGCCGCCTACAATATTCCCTGCCGTAATAAAGTGCCTCGTTGTTTCTGTTGTCATGAATCCCTGTTCGCAACAGTTTAGTCCCAGTGACCTTGTTGCTTTGTATTTGTAGCGTCAATCTAGGTGACCATTTGCCATCAGGGGGCATTGTGGCTCCTGCCTGATCAACTCTGACGAGCGCACATCTCAGCACACTTCCCCGTAGTCACATAAATGTGGCCTTCACCTTGCAAGCCTTGACTAGTGTGTAAGAACCTTATTTGTTATCATTGTTCTCGTTTAAGGCTTGGAAACCTGCTTGGTCCTATGTTTCTGACCTTTCCCTGCACAGCTTTTCACACCTTCCCTCAAAGGCTCTGACCTTGCATCTTTCAGCGTGTGAGACATGTAGAAATGGAGTGTATTTTACCAAAGAAAATCTAAATGCTTCACTGCAGCCTAGTTTTCTAACTACCACAAAAAAGGCTTTTTGAAATGCGAGTCATTCTAAAATGGCATGAACTTCAGTTCAGCTAATAAATACCATAACATTTCTATAGGTTACCTACTAGTCTCTATACTATTATCTATTATACTTCTTCAGACAGCTTTTCATCTACTGGAAGTGCCATATGCCCCTTCCTCTACTTACAAGTTTATCCTATTCCCAATGCACTGCTATATACTCATCACCTTCTCCACTACTCTGCATGCCTTAGACTTACACTAGGTTACATATTTCTTCATGGATCTCAGAAATTCATCTATCCCTTGTTAGCTTCACATGAGGCCTAAATGACAAGGACAATAGCAAGGTGACTGGTCTTCTACAAGGCGCATATCTCATGCTATAGGGATTTACTTAATGTGTACTTTCTCTAATGCTTGGGATAATAGATTTTCATCCATACACAGGGCTCTATGTTAATTAAGGGACCCTCTTTTTTGGTTGTCTATTCTTTAATGTATTTTTCTGCGCCACTGTTTGTTTTAACTATAATCGGTTACACCAGTCAGGTATTTTTGTCACACTCTTTCCTCAAAGTACACTCTATTTATGTCCCTTCCTTGCAGTTAACTTGTGTTTTGTCAGGTTGTATACTAATTGACCTCCGGAGAATTGACCTAATTTAAAAGGTCAATTAGGACATATATGTGGGGGGAAATCCCCCGCAACCCTCACCCAATCCAAAAAAAACAACCACCGTCCCAATCCCCTTATATTATTTATAATCCATAAACCAACCCAATATATATACATATATATATAATTACTAAAATAATATAAAGTTCAATTGTGCAGAAGGTCAATTAGGACCACTATGATTAGGTCAATTAGGAGAAAAGGTAAATTGTAAAAGGTCAATTTGGGTCATGCCGTCTTATCATTGATCTTGCCCGTGGCTGCCTTTTGGGTTCACTCCTTCGATGCTCGCCATCCTCCTAATGGAGATCCCCCCATACCGCTCCATGCTCCACTCTCCCCCTTGCATTCCGTGCTGTCTCCTGAGTGCTGTGCCTTCCTGGGGCCACTCCTCCACCATGCGCTGCTCTCATAATGGGGAGACACACATTCCCTCATCCCTACTAACTAACTATGACGCAACTACTGTTGACCCGAGCTTTTAGCACTGCCCCTCATTATGTGCTGATTCAGCTCCATCACCTACATGGCATTCTCCAACGCTCACACCCCCTCATCCCACAGCCCATCTGCCCTCATTCCACATGTTACGTCCTCCCCCTCCCACAGCCACATTCAGCCCTGCTTACCTATTCTTTGTTACACTGCCTAACCATGTGAGCACAGGCCCATACAACTCGCCTGATAGCAGCGCAGCTGTCGTGGTAACAGTGAATTGTGATGTTTTCAAGTTGATACACCCCCCCCCAGTTTCCATGGAGATCTGCCTTTCCACTAGGTACTGTGATATCAGCTTCTGAAATCTTCTGGTTCCTAGCTGTTTCTTGGTCTGTCTTGAATATATACCTACAGATGCACTCTTATAAAACAGGAACTCTGGGATCAACAGAATAGGGCCTGTGTGGTGGTCCCCAACCAATCTCATCCTTCCTGCCATACACAGCGTGGGCTGCACTATTGATACAACTTGCGCACAGAGCCCACAATTATAATGTTGGGAATTTGATCTCATAGTGAAAGTGTGAGAATCCTGGTTATACTGCAGCCCAGACCAATAGACCACAGACGAGCTGGGAAAACTGATCCCACACCTAGTCCCCCAATGTTAAAGGCCTCAGTATCAGGACCATCTCTCACTCAACATATCAGTTATTTCTCAGTTTTTGACCTGCATACTGAGGTGGTCCTACATTGGGATTTAGCTGGAGTGGTCCTGAATTCCTTCATAGCAATCATTCACTGAACTTTAAATCCACACCCTAATTCTTCACAAAGGTCCTTACTTTTCAGGGGGTCCAACCTCCTATACTGGACTCTTTCTAAATATGTATTATATGGTTAAGATGTCCAGCTATAAACACTGAAGTCATCAGACACAAGAAATTGCAACAGTAAATACAAAGCAAAAAGTAAATTCTACAAATGTTTGAAAAGTCAATATAAAGCTTCCTGTTTCAGCCTCTCTGACAAACGTAATTAAACGTAATGTATAGATACGTTTTTTCTTTGCGATGTGAGTGATATGGGTCCACAGTCATTAATTCTTCAGACTTTATCCGGCGAAGCCCTGGTATAAATTCAAACAAGGCGAGAATTCCTCTGCGATTTAGGATTATGTCGTCTCTATTTTCAGCGCATTGCTCTAATTTTAAGATCCAGGCTGGATTTTTCGAGTCTCTTGTAGGCTTGTGGTAAGATTTGGTTCTAGATTTATAGTGTATGTGGTGATCTTTCACCTTTCCCCGTGCTGGATTTGCTTTAGAGGTTTGGTGTATTTTATCTTTTAAAGTTGACTATGTGTCTCGATGACTTTCCCTTTTGGAGATTGTTCGTTGTGGGCTTCGATCAGACGACCGACATGTCCGTAATGGCATGCTTTGCCAGGTTGAAAAGGAGACTTTTCATGACCTATGGTCGGTTGTCTCCTTTCTTTTAGACATCTGCTGGGAGATGTTTCTTCTGTCGTCTGGCATGTCAGATGGCAATGAGGGTTCAGTTGGGCTATTATAAGTATGGTTCTGTCGCAAGGGTTCTGTAGTCGAAGATTCCTTTTGAGCGACGGGAGCATCCCGCTTTGGCCTTATGACTGGGCTTGGAGGATCGGTGTCTATATGCTGGCTGATGTTCATCAAATTTTCGTCCGCTGGGAACTCTTCAGTTGTTTTTGGTGAAGTTTGCTTGCAGTGGGGCTTAGCGAGCTGCAATACAAGGATCGAGCTTGGTTGAGACATCATGTTGACTTTTCTTTTTTTTGTGATGGATTTTCCAGAGCCTCCCGCCTCTAAGATTTTTATAGGTTGAACTTGGGTGTCAGAGTTTGTTGCTTTTGGACCAGCGAAAATTGGGTAGGCGAGGTCTTTACCATCAGTAGAAGGGTTTTGTTGAGATGATCCAGGTGGATTGTCGTCTATAATATGGATGATGTCCCATGTGTCTGACTTGAAAATTTCGGGCTTGGACATGGTTTCTTCAACGTTGGATGAAGAAGGCATGCTATTTGGTAATGGTGATCGTGTAATGGAATCTGGGCCAACAATTTCTGGGATTTTAGCCCATTGATGTATGTTGTACGGGTGGGAATCACTGTTAATGTTGGACTTCTTCAGATGGTTGTCTAGTACGGAGATGTAGCCTTCTAGGAATATTGATTTTGTATGCATCATTGCTTGCATACTCGTGTGGTCCGTGAGGTTTTCACTTATTGATTCGTAGAGCTTTGTGAACGGTACCAAGGCAATTGTTACTGCTGACATAAGTGATAACATGTCTGACTTTTTTTTCGAAGGCGAATCTGTCGGAGTTCCGGATTGCTGTTGATCTTTTTTTCCCACTGGTGTTTTTAGGTGGCTTTCACTGAGAAGCCTTCGAGTAGAGAGACCATTTGTCAATTCTATGGAGCACCGTCGGTCCTTGTCCATACTTTTTTATCTGTTGGAGTTTTTGATAATGTCTTCAACTTGGGGAAGGCTTCTTAAAGGTTGTTTTTCAATGTGGTTTGGCGTGTATCCTTCAGAGTTTTCGGATGCTTCTGGACGAATATGGTATCGTTTACTAAAGCCATTTCTTGTAGTGTAAACAAAGTTTCGGAGAATGGATGAGCATCATTTGCCCACGCCTTCCGTTGGTCCTGTGGTTTGTACACCTGGGTTGGCGTTTTCTTCTCGGTTTGCCATCCATGATCGAGTGGCCTTATTTCAGGCTGGTGTTTTTCCCCCTGAGATAGGGGGTATTTATTTGGAGTCTTTAAGATTGACGAGGGCCGTGTGACCGGGGTCAAGGTGGTATCGCCCATTAGAGGCAATGACAGGAGGGTACTGGCGGTTTTTGCTGGCTCTTGTCGCTGTATGTCACCCAGTTGGGCGGCTTGATGTATCTTGCCGACGATATGGTTTGTGAAAGGGTGCTCAGGTGTAGCAGTCATTTTCCTCGACTTTTGGGGGGGTTGGCAGATCATGACTGCCTCCAGGATTTTGGCATCTGTAAGCTCATCCTGCACTGCTTGAGGTGCAAATGCATTAAAGAAATCCGTTACCAGACTCGCCGCAGATGGTTTCTTGGAGTCTGGTTTCCATGTTTTTTTCATTTGCTTCACCCCTTGTTTTTTGGAAGTTGCAGTTGTGGCGGTGGTAGTCACTTTTTTTGCCTACTTGATTTAGGCTTCCCTTTCAGCTTAGTATCAATCCTTTTTCAGGTGAGGCTGTCTGGTTCCAGGAATAATACCTTCTGGGCAGATATGCAAGACAAAGTGGTAGTTGTCGGCATGGTACTTTGGGACAATGAAGACCACTGTATTTGTATTTTATTTTTATTTGTTTAGTGATTCACACCTAAGTGCTGTACACAGAGCAAAAACAATACATTAACATATAATATATGGGTACAAGAGTTTTTTTTAGAAGAACAGAGAAGATGGGCCTTGAGCTGACCTTTAAAAAGAGGAAGAGAAGAAAAAGAACAAAGTGAGGAGGGAGAGCATTCCAGTGTTTGGGAGATAACAAAGTGAAGGATGGAAACGGGAAGAGGCACACAGAGGATATGAAGCATATAGAAGAAAAAGGGATTAAGAGCACAGAGAACAATAAGGAATATAGAATGAGATACTGGAGGAGAGACAGAGAGGAGTAAGACCATGTAGTGATTTAAAAACAATACAAAGAAAATTCATGAGAAAATGAGCCTCGAAAGGAAGCCGATGGAGATGATGCAAGTCCACAGAAATTGAGTCACTGGGAGAGAGGAGAGACAGTACAGAAATGGCGGCATGATGAATGGAGCAGAGAGGGACAAGGTGAGAGGCAGGAAGACCAAGAAGTAGACTAGAGCAATAGAAAGACAGGAGAGGAGGTTAGGAGTTTATGGCCTCAAAAATAAGGACGCAGAATGCTTTGCGAATGTTAAAAAGCTGAAGTGGCAAGATTTAGAGATATAAGTAACATGAGCAGTTAAGGAGAAGGAAGTGTCAAAGATAATGCCCAGATCGTGGGCTGAAACAGAGATAGAAAGAAAGGATTTTGAAAAGATCGAGATGAATGAGAAAGAGGGGGGAATTGTACAGTCAGAGTAGAAAAGAGCTTCTATTTTGGAGGGGTTAAGGTGATGATAGTGAAAGTTATCTAATATTTGATGGCAAGCATGCAGTTGGAAAGGGTACAGTGAATAGTGTTAGAGAATGAGGAGAGGGCGAGAAAAAGCTGTATATCATCTGCTCAAAATAATAGGAGAGACCAAAAGAGGAGATAATGGAGGCAAATGGAATGTTATATAAAGAAAAGAGTAGAGGGCCCAGAACTGATCTTTGGGGAACAGCATGAGAAAGAGGAAGAGTAGGGGAGGAGTTTCCACCCGAGGAGATGATGTAAGAGGTGTTTAGAAAGGCAAGAAGGAAACCAATTAAGGACAGAGGAGTTGAAACTGAGGTGACTGAGAGAAGAAAGACAAACAGAGTGGGCATCCATATTGAATGTGGACGATAGGTCAAGAAGTACAATGATCCTTACCAACGCCCTTGATCTTCTCTATCCCTCTTCTCACTTCTCTCTTTGTAAACCTTCCCAAGCCTGGATGACTCCTGCTCTCTGTTCTGCCTGTCACTCTCTGCGTATGGTTGAGTGCTGCTGGTATATATCCAGGGCATCTTCTGACCTTCTTCTTCTGTCTTCTCCTCATTCTGTGTATGATTCTATGCTCCACTTGACTTAACAAACCAATTCCAATGATCTATTGACCTCCCTCACATCTCATCCTCCTTTTTTCGTATCACAAATCATGGATGCAGCCGCCCAGCAGTTCAAATGCGATGGCCATTGTCCCGGGGGCGCTAGTACCCTAAATATACACCTAGCATTTTTGCAGCTCGAGACCCCTAACTTGACTCCCATGGATTTGTCCTATAGGATAAGTGCAGCCCTACCCTCATTATGGCATTCACATTCCAATCTTGTCCCACAGGCCTACAGCTTGATCCAATTACACAATGCTTCATTAGGCCACTCTACTACACTTCCAACAGAGAATACAAAATGCTATGCCTCACTTCCAATATGACAGTGCTTCAGTATTTCCCGCACCCCGGCCCTATGTCTACATCATCATTGTTACACATTATATTTCATTAATGCAACACAATATCATCCGTGTCCAATTCCTTGGCCCACGTAAGACTCATACCTACATTAGGAATACATTTGATTCTCCCATCTGCGCTCCCCGCTCCCCTGCAACTGCAAAGATTCACTTTCTTGTGTGCTTTTCTTAGCCTGATAAGTATGTCCATTTCTGAGAGCCGTACCTGCATCCCAGCATATGCATAAAAACATCTATACAAAACTAGCGCTGAGGCATGCCATACAGCACGCCTGCAGTGATATGGAAAGTGCATGTGTAGAAAACACTGCATCAACATTGGTGAGATAGCTGTACTTATGTTAACCCATGCTCTCTATATCTGCACGTATCAGGGAGATTGGATCAGCTATAATAACCCCATTCTTGCTGCAGTGCTGTCCATCAATGAATTCCCAGGACGATGGCCTGACCCAGTGAATGGACCCTCACCTTACCTGCGGTCCCCTCCGCCTTTGGCCAGATCATATAACGGGGTGCTGTTGGTTTGCATGCCTGTGCAGCTTAAAGAACAGCAGGAGATTCTGGAGCTCAAAGTTAGCAACTACTAGTGGCCACATGGTGGTTTGAAATATGTTTGGGGAAGGTATGGCCCATACATTCCCTTTTAGGACCTATTTGGTTCACATGTGTTTGTGCAGAATTGGCACCAGAGGAATCACTGCCCACTTATGGTTGACTGTATTTTGGCAGAGGGGTAAACATGGTGGTAATTCTGTTACTGCCACTTTTTTGGCATTACTACCATACTCAAAATAAGGCTAATTGTGTTTATTCCTTTGAATTTATTTTCTTTGTTTTGTAGTTTAGGATAGTATGCCATGGCGAGAAGATCAAGAATGGTTCAAATGGTAATGTTGATGTTTGATATTTTCTGCTGCTTAGCTAGTCCATTTTTTATTTGTACCTGCATGCAGTGGTTGAGACTGAGACAATCGGATCCAAAGTTGGCATTATAGCCCTTCAAAAAAGTGGAAGTTGTTACATGAACATCAGAGAACTTTGGCAGGGGCAAATCCGCAATACCACTGGGAAGCACCAAATTAAGGCAATGTGTACGTTTTGGGACAGCTACCAATCGTATCCCCAAATGCTGTTTCTTCTGTTGTGCGGAATGTGGCATGACATTATTCAATAGTGTCCCCTTTTCCCTGGTCCTCAGCTTTGTGGCTCAGTTTGGTCTTCTATCCACGAATGCCCAAGAGCCACAGTGTAAAGTGGTGTAGAGAAAAGAGCTTTAGAACAAAATGCTGACTATGGACAGGCATCAGCCTCTGCAATGTTTTCAGTCTGGGGAAGGATCTGAGGTAAGTCCAGAAAGAGGACAGCAAAATATTGCACTTCATTTTAGGGTTGGTTGAAATCCTTGGACCTCTCCTCTAAATGCCAAGAGTTTTCCAATACCCTTGTATGTGAGTCCAGATGTCGGAAAGTAAGTAAAAAAAAAAAAGAAAATAATGCTAGAAATCAAAGGAAGACCGGTGGGGTGGGAGCGAAGCACCGCTTCGCATTCGCCGGACAGGCTTGTTTATAGCCGGACAGGCTTGTTTACAGCCAGACAGGCTTGTTTGTGTATAGTCGGACAGGCTTGTTTATAGCCAGACAGGCTTGTTTATAGAAAGCTATGATCAGGGAGCTTAGCATGTGCATTGTGTTTCCCTGTATCTCAGCTTAATAATAGTGGGTAGTCCTGAAACCTAACAATAAAAGGCTTGCATTAGATAATAATTTGAGCCCTGCATGCGCACATGTGATTAAACTAATCCCAGTTTGGTGGTGGTCTGCACATGGGATACGCAATTATCCCCTAACCTGCATCGTCAATCACTATTCTACTGAACCAGAGGTTTTCTCACACCCACCTAATGGATTTCGGGCAATGGATGTTATAGACTGCACCGAGGTCCACAGGCCTTTTCCAAGATGTCCTATGCAGCGTTGGGTTTCACTGGAACCTGGGAGCATAGCTCAGGGGCAACGCACTCGTCTTATAATTTAGACTTCGCTGAGCAGCACAGGTTTGATACGTGGTCTGCGCTTAGCAGGCTGGAGCTTGATAACTTCGATCCTCCGTCCATTCAACTGACAGCACAGCGTGAACACATTCAACAACATAAGAATTTTGATTGGGAAGCATTTATTATTCTGCATTTTCAATACTAATACAGAGCAGGAAATATAGGAAGTAAGCAATCCCTGAACAATGTGAATGATTTGAGTGGGTCTGATAAAGTGGCATATGTTTAGAAATGCATTCAAAGTCCCTTCTGCATGAAGGGTTCTTCCAATGAAGGCTTTAATCTGTTTGGATCTCTGGAGACAGCGGCACAGCAGAGATGGCACAAATAAAAAGATAAGTATAGATGCCGGCAGGCTCCGAAATTTCGTTTTGAGGCGGGGCCCTGCCAGGGCCCACTAATCTCCCTTGGCAGCCCCGGTAACTACACGAAAAGGCATTTTTTTCTACAGCCTGTGTGCGAGAGCTTCAGGCTTCAGAAAAAAAATGCCTTTCATCCGTAATGTTGGCGCTGCACCTGCGAGGCATTCCTTTAATAAAGAGATTCCCGTCGGCCGGCGCCACCATTATGGAGACAACCTGAGGCCGCTGTAAGCAGAGGCCTTGCTTTCTAAATACTGAAGCTGCTGTGGATTCGCTGGAGTTTCATTCTTTAGGAAAAAGGCCTCTGCTTCCAGCGGCCTCCCCCTTTCAGCCTTAATGGTGACGCTGCCCCTCCCCAGCTGGCGAGAGGCAGCGCCACCATTAAGGCTGAATAGGCTAGGTGCTATCCCCTGCCAGACAAGCCTATGGAAAATAAATGCAGAGATCAGCACCCTCTCCCCCACGGGGATAGGGTGCTGATCTCTACAAAAGGCCGAGGCTCATCAGGGGGGCATGGCCTAACAGGGCAGCGGGACCCCCGCCATTAGGCCACGGCCCCTTGATGAGCCCCGGCTCATTTTGTAGTGTCCCTTAAAGCACTGGCTAGTGGTATTCATAAATAACATCAGACAAATGATTCACAAAAGAATTGTGGATAGAAGCCCGTGTGTTACCATTCTTTAGTACCCGGGTAGCGACAATGAGATTGTAACGTGCAATCTCATTGGCCGTCGCCGGGGCATTATCTGACCGGGAATCCGTCTCCCCACAACATTCCTTCCTTTCCCAGTGGGGGGGGAGGGGGTTGGCAGCCACTCAGCCAAAGAGGAGGCTCGGAACGGGGTAATGCCCGCTTCGCTCGGGCCTGTAACTACGGGCCCCGGGGCATTACCTCAAGTGGTAATGCCCCCCCCTGCTCGGGGCCTATTACTTAATTGAAATTCTGCTTTGGCTGCCTTCACCGAATCAGCAATATACGACTAAAGGCAATCCAGGGACAAATGGTTATTTGCTTTAAAAAAAAATAGAGACAGGAAATTAAATTTAATCTTAAAGTGCGGTCATCTTTTCAAGTGAAAAAGTAACTAATATGCCAACTGGGCACCTTGTTCACAACCCATGACTTTATGCAGCATACTTATGGTGGCATGCTGATTTTAACAATACATTTTCACTTGTAATTCTTCACTTGCAGAAGGGAATACTGTTGGTATATATATATACATGTTATATATATGTTTTAACATGCACGAGCATCCATCCAATGCATTAAGGTATTATCCACGTATAACCTTTTATTACTCTATATGGGACGACAGGCGTTTTCATTTTTGTCTGAATTCACCTTAATCCCTAACCTAATGCTGCTCCTATCATGCACTAGCACTTTATCAATGCATTGAGGTATGGGATGATAGGTGCTTGCATATTTGTTTTAATTCGCCATCATTTCTAAAAATATGCACTAGCATTTGTGATTTTGGCGAATTAGGGACTAGCCGGTCCAACATGCGTTGCGCCAAAAACAGTCATTGATTGAGCACACCTGCTGTATAAACTAAGGCTATCTCCTTCTCATGTATTGTGCGGGTGGACATTAACTACATTGGGCCATAGCAGCGACATTCGTTTTTTTGCACTCACCCCTTCATGCGGATAGTTTGCCACACCGTGGAGAATGTTTCTCGCACGGTGAGGCAACAAATATTGATATTGCGCACTGGCGCGAAATCTCGTTACAAAGTTTTTATATATACTGTTCTCTCAATGGGACATGTCTGACTCCCCCTGCCTTTGTCATTCACGCGCGCTAGTCTGAATTTAAATTTATAAAGGATTCCCGAGTATTTTACCTCCCTACATTTACACTCAAGGTCTATTAGACCTGAGCCATTCCAAGATGGCGGATTCTCCGTCATGTAGAACCATAGAGTTCTTTTTTAGCCAGATTATAGTAGTGCATCACGTGACGCGTGAAGTAGCAGGTGGGGGAAGCACATGACATAGCCCATGAGCAATTATAAAAACGAGAATACACATGTTGGGAACAACTACAAGCCTGAGGAAGCTCGCGAGTCGAGCGGAACGCGTGGTGTCTTTCCACCCGTTGGGGTGAGCGGTGCCTTGTGCCTGGTCTGACCAGGTATTGCCATGTATGCTTTTTATAACATTTTGCACAACTTTTGATTAATTAAAGATATTTTTTTTTAAACTTAGTAAATGGTCGTGAGTGCTTGGGCAAGTTTGGTATCAAGTTGGAGGTGTTGTTTATCTGCCTACCTGTATCTTTTTGCTGACATTCTTCTGCATATATATATATATCGATGACCTGTTCCTGATATGGGATGGAACAAAGAAGGAACTAGAAGAACAGATCACTATTTTGAATTCCAATGCCCTTAATTTGAAGTTAACTAGCACTATAAGTAAGAATGCACTGGTATTTCTGGATGTTTCCTTGGAAGTTGACCAAAATGACTAATCACTACCTTGCACAGGAAGGACACAAGTTCCAACTCTACGCTCCATGCTAGTAGTCATCATCCCACAGCTCTCAAGAAGTCTATACCTTATGGAGAATTCCTTAGGGCGAAAAGAATATGAAGTAATGAGGCAAATTTCCAAAAAGAAGCGAAAAATATTGGCAACAGATTTGTGAATAGGGGATACTCAAAAAGTACAGTGACGGATTGCTTCACCAAAGCTCAAAAACAAACCAGAGGAGATCCTTTTAGACCACATCCTAAATTGAAAAATGAAACGATAAGATTCATAACGAGCTACAATCAGCAAGCTAAACATATCAGGGGTATTATGCATAGACACTGGAAAATACTAACCACTGACAGAGACTTGGGTAAAGTTTTGGAAGAGAAACCTAGTGTAACTTTTCGTAAAGCTCCAACACTGAAAAATATACTAGCACCCAGTACTGTAATTACCGAGGATTCTTCATCGAGCTGGTTTCCTAACAAACATGAACATACAGGTTTTAAAAAATGTGGTAAATGCAAAATGAGCAATTATGTCTCGAGAAAACCTCCAATCAGTGCTAATGGGCAAGAATGGAAGTACAAGCATAAAATAACTTGCCTTACAAAGTTTGTGGTTTATGCAATAACATGCAGCTGTGGGTTACATTATATAGGATCAACTATTGGCCCGCTAAAATTGTGTATTTTACAGCATTACAGAGCCATAAAAAATGGAGATTTGACATACCCTCTAGCTTTACACTTTGGTGAGAAACATGATAAAAATACATCAGAAATGAGCTTTGTGGGTTTAGCACACATACCACAACATAAGAGGTTGGGCAATAGGGAACTCAAACTGCGCCAACTAGAAGCCAAACTAATCTGTAGGTTTGATACACTAAAGCCTAATGGTTTAAATGTGGACCCAGAGCTATATGTCTTCCTATATGATTAATCAGGGGCTAGAAGCCATTTTCATTAATGAATGTCCCATATTCCAGTACAATGCTTGTTTTAGTGTTACACACTCATCCTGTATACTTTACAACTTAGAAAGCAACATGATGGTGTGTTTAGGCTAGTCTCTGATGTAGACAAAACACATAGAGAGTGACTTAACACTGACTCTAATTCGGGTAAATGTGTAGTGATCTAATATCTTTTTCTTTCTCTTTTTCCTTTTTAAAGTCATGTTTCTATGAATTTATACATACATGTATCACTTTGCACTTTATGAATGAACCAACTGCACATGTCACTTTATATGACAGGCAGAATGTTCACTCACTTTTTAAAGATGGTAAAATTGATAATTCAGGAAAATATGGCTGAGTTTTGGTACGCCATATGCACAATGTAGGGAGATAGAAAGAGATGGACATTTGTCCGGATACTTTAAATCATGCTGTTTTAACATGCACGAGCATCCATCCAATGCATTAAGGTATTATCCACGTATAACCTTTTATTACTCTATATGGGACGACAGGCGTTTTCATTTTTGTCTGAATTCACCTTAATCCCTAACCTAATGCTGCTCCTATCATGCACTAGCACTTTATCAATGCATTGAGGTATGGGATGATAGGTGCTTGCATATTTGTTTTAATTCGCCATCATTTCTAAAAATATGCACTAGCATTTGTGATTTTGGCGAATTAGGGACTAGCCGGTCCAACATGCGTTGCGCCAAAAACAGTCATTGATTGAGCACACCTGCTGTATAAACTAAGGCTATCTCCTTCTCATGTATTGTGCGGGTGGACATTAACTACATTGGGCCATAGCAGCGACATTCGTTTTTTTGCACTCACCCCTTCATGCGGATAGTTTGCCACACCGTGGAGAATGTTTCTCGCACGGTGAGGCAACAAATATTGATATTGCGCACTGGCGCGAAATCTCGTTACAAAGTTTTTATATATACTGTTCTCTCAATGGGACATGTCTGACTCCCCCTGCCTTTGTCATTCACGCGCGCTAGTCTGAATTTAAATTTATAAAGGATTCCCGAGTATTTTACCTCCCTACATTTGCACTCAAGGTCTATTAGACCTGAGCCATTCCAAGATGGCGGATTCTCCGTCATGTAGAACCATAGAGTTCTTTTTTAGCCAGATTATAGTAGTGCATCACGTGACGCGTGAAGTAGCAGGTGGGGGAAGCACATGACATAGCCCATGGGCCATTATAAAAACGAGAATACACATGTTGGGAACAACTACAAGCCTGAGGAAGCTCGCGAGTCGAGCGGAACGCGTGACGTCTTTCCACCAGTTGGGGTGAGTGGTGCCTTGTGCCTGGTCTGACCAGGTATTGCCATGTATGCTTTTTATAACATTTTGCAAAACTTTTGGTTAATTAAAGACATTTTTATTTAAACTTAGTAAATGGTCGTGAGTGCTTGGGCAAGTTTGGTATCAAGTTGGAGGTGTTGTTTATCTGCCTACCTGTATCTTTTTGCTGACATTCTTCTGCACATATATATATATATATACCAAGCACTCTATCTCAACACCCTAGTACATTTATACAGTGGACTGTTAAAAGGCACTGGCACTTTATTAACAGCAGCCAAAAATTGCGTATTTGCACAGTTACTCATTAAGCTTGCACTAGCACTTTAGCAGACGCACTAAGCATTTTATCTTAACATCTAGGGATATTCATATAAAGACCTAAAAATCCTAATCAGAGATTTATATATAATAGAGGTCAGAAACTCTATTGATCTTTACATTGGGAGGTTTACTTTTGTACCTGCTAAAGCATATTGCACCTTACTTACAATGGGTTGGCCTAGTGGACTGCTAAAGGACATTGCTACTCTATTAATAGCTGCTAACTCTTGCGTAATCCTTATCAGAGATTTATACACAATAAAGTTCAACAATTGGCTAATTGAAAATGGACATAAATTGAAAATGAGCATTTTCCTTAAAGTGCAATATAAATGCGGGACGTTTGCAAATGTATTAGCATGTAAATTTTGCAAAAGTAATTACAGTCGGAGCAATGTGTATGATTCTGAATGTAATGAATGGCAGAGGTAAATGCATTTTCAAATATGGCCGCCGTTTTTTACTGGGAGATCGTGTGTTATGCATTACTACTGTCTATCCTGAAACCATAGAGAAACTGTTAGATTTATAGTCCATTTTCTGTGTTCCTTACCCCTAACGTGAACAAGCGGTTTGTTGCCGCGAAACGCGTCGTTGTTTTCGTGTCCTTTTCTCTCTCTGGACATTTTAAATCATTAAAGCTACTTTGTGCCTGCATACATCCTGACTTCCTGACTCTGTGTTTGGAAAGGACTTTTTATATCCAAACCTCTTCCCGGAGTGCCATCCACTCTTCCTGCACCTCGGTACGGGGATCCTTCTCTGATATATATATATATATATATATATATATATATATATATATATATATATATATATATATATATATATACCAACAGTATTCCCTTCTGCAAGTGAAGAATTACAAGTGAAAATGTTATTGTTAAAATCAGCATGCCACCATAGGTATGCTGCATAAAGTCATGGGTTGTGAACAAGGTGCCCAGTTGGCATATTAGTTACTTTTTCACTTGAAAAGATGACCGCACTTTAAGATTAAATTTAATTTCCTGTCTCTATTTTTTTTTAAAGCAAATAACCTGGATTGCCTTTAGTCATATATTGCTGATTCGGTGAATGCAGCCAAAGCAGAATTTCAATTAAGTAATAGGCCCTGAGCAGGGGGGGGCATTACCACTTGAGGTAATGCCCCGGGGCCCGTAGTTACAGGCCCGAGCGAAGCGGGGATTACCCCGTTCCGAGCCTCCTCTTTGGCTGAGTGGCTGCCAACCCTCCCCCCCCCACTGGGAAAGGAAGGAATGTTGTGGGGAGACGGATTCCCGGTCAGATAACGCCCCGGCGACGGCCAATGAGATTGCATGTTACAATCGCATTGTCGCTACCCGGGTACTAAAGAATGGTAACACACGGGCTTCTATCCACAATTCTTTTGTGAATCATTTGTCTGATGTTATTTATGAATACCACTAGCCAGTGCCTTAAGGGACACTACAAAATGAGCCGGGGCTCATCAAGGGGCCGTGGCCTAATGGCGGGGGTCCCGCTGCCCTGTTAGGCCATGCCCCCATGACGAGCCTCAGCCTTTTGTAGAGATCAGCACCCTATCCCCGTGGGGGAGAGGGTGCTGATCTCTGCATTTATTTTCCATAGGCTTGCCTGGCAGTGGATAGCGCCTCGCCTATTCAGCCTTAATGGTGGTGCTGCCCCTCGCCAGCTGGGGAGGGGCAGCGTCACCATTAAGGCTGAAAGGGTGAGGCCGCTGGAAGCAGAGGCCCATTTCCTAAAGAATGAAACTCCCGCGAATCCGCAGCAGCTTCAGTATTTAGAAAGCAAGGCCTCTGCTTCCAGCGGCCTCAGGTTGTCTCCATAATGGTGGCGCCGGCCGACGGGAATCTCTTGATTAAAGGAATGCCTCGCAGGTGCAGCGCCAACATTACGGATGAAAGGCATTTTTTTTCTGAAGCCTGAAGCTCTCGCACACAGGCTGTAGAAAAAAATGCCTTTTCGTGTAGTTACCGGGGCTGCCAAGGGAGATTAGTGGGCCCTGGCAGGGCAGGGCCCCGCCTCAAATTCCGGCATCTATACTTATCTTTTTATCTGTGCCATCTCTGCTGTGCCGCTGTCTCCAGAGATCCAAACAGATTAAAGCCTTCATTGGAAGAACACTTCATGCAGAAGGGACTTTGAATGCATTTCTAAACATATGCCACTTTATCAGACCCACTCAAATCATTCACATTGTTCAGGGATTGCTTACTTCCTATATTTCCTGCTCTGTATTAGTATTGAAAATGCAGAATAATAAATGCTTCCCAATCAAAATTCTTATGTTGTTGAATGTGTTCACGCTGTGCTGTCAGTTGAATGGACGGAGGATCGAAGTTATCAAACTCCAGCCTGCTAAGCACAGACCACGTATCAAACCTGTGCTGCTCAGCGAAGTCTAAGTTATAAGACGAAGGCGTTGCTCCTGAGCTATGCTCCCAGGTTCCAGTGAAACCCAATGCTGCATGGGACATCTTGGAAAAGGCCTGTGGACCTCGGTGCAGTCTATACCATCCATTGCCCGAAATCCATTAGGTGGGTGTGAGAAAACCTCTGGTTCAATAGAATAGTGATTGACGATGCAGGTTAGGGGATAATTGCGTACCCCATGTGCAGACCACCACCAAACTGGGATTAGTTGAATCACATGTGCGCATGCAGGGCTCAAATTATTATCTAATGCAAGCCTTTTATTGTTAGGTTTCAGGACTACCCACTATTATTAAGCTGAGATACAGGGAAACACAATGCACATGCTAAGCTCCTTGATCATAGCTTTCTATAACCAAGCCTGTCCAGATATAAACAAGCCTGTCTGTCTGGCTATAAACAAGCCTGTCCGACTATACACAAACAAGCCTGTCTGGCTATAAACAAGCCTGTCCGGCTATAAACAAGCCTGTCCGGCGCATGAGAAGCGGTGCTTCGCTCCCACCCCACCTTTCTTCCTTTGATTTCTAGCAGGTTTTTTTTTTTTTTTTACTTACTTTCCGACATCTGGACACACATACAAGGGAATTGGAAAACTCTGGGCATTTAGAGGAGAGGTCCAAGGATTTCAACCAACCCTAAAATGAAGTGCAATATTTTGCTGTCCTCCTTCTGGACTTACCTCAGAATCCTTCCCCAGACTGAAAACATTGCAGAGGCTGATGCCTGTCCATAGTCAGCATTTTGTTCTAAAGCTCTTTTCTCTACACCACTTTACACTGTGGCTCTTGGGCATTCGTGGATAGAAGACCAAACTGAGCCACAAAGCTGAGGACCAGGGAAAAGGGGACACTATTGAATAATGTCATGCCACATTCCGCACAACAGAAGAAACACCATTTGGGGAAACGATTGGTAGCTGTCCCAAAACGTACACATTGCCTTAATTTGGTGCTTCCCAGTGGTATTGCGGATTTGCCCCTGCCAAAGTTCTCTGATGTTCATGTAACAACTTCCACTTTTTTGTAGGGCTATAATGCCAACTTTGGATCCCATTGTCTCAGGCTCAACCACTGCATGCAGGTAAAAATAAAAAATGGACTAGCTAAGCAGCAAAAAATCAAACATCAACATTACCATTTGAACCATTCTTGATCTTCTCGCCATGGCATACTATCCTAAACTACAAAACAAAGAAAATAAATTCAAAGGAATAAACACAATTAGCCTTATTTTGAGTATGGCAGTAATGCCAAAAAAGTGGCAGTAACAGAATTACCACCATGTTTACCCCTCTGCCAAAATACAGTCAACCATAAGTGGGCAGTGATTCCTCTGGTGCCAATTCTGCACAAACACAGGTGAACCAAATAGGTCCTAAAAGGGAATGTATGGGCCATATCTTCCCCAAACATATTTCAAACCATCATGTGGCCACTAGTAGTTGCTAACTTTGAGCTCCAGAATCTCCTGCTGTTCTTTAAGCTGCACAGGCATGCAAACCAACAGCACCCCGTTATATGATCTGGCCAAAGGCGGAGGGGACCGCAGGTAAGGTGAGGGTCCATTCACTGGGTCAGGCCATCGTCCTGGGAATTCATTGATGGACAGCACTGCAGCAAGAATGGGGTTATTATAGCTGATCCAATCTCCCTGATACGTGCAGATATAGAGAGCATGGGTTAACATAAGTACAGCTATCCCACCAATGTTGATGCAGTGTTTTCTACACATGCACTTTCCATATCACTACAGGCATGCTGTATGGCATGCCTCAGCCCTAGTTTTGTATAGATGTTTTTATGCATATGTTGGGATGCAGGTACAGCTCTCAGAAATGGACATACGATTCAGGCTAAGAAAAGCACACAAGAAAGTGAAGCTTTGCAGTTGCAGGGGAGCGGGGAGCGCAGATGGGAGAATCAAATGTATTCCTAATGTAGGTATGAGTCTTACGTGGACCAAGGAATTGGACACGGATGATATTGTGTTGCATTAATGAAATATAATGTGTAACAATGATGATGTAGACACAGGGCCGGGGTGCGGGAAATACTGAAGCAGTGTCATATTGGAAGTGGGCATAGCATTTTGTATTCTTTGGAAGTGTAGTAGAGTGGCATAATGAAGCATTGTGTAATTGGATCAAGCTGTAGGCCTGTGGGACAAGATTGGAATGTGAATGCCATAATGAGGGTAGGGCTGCACTTATCCTATAGGACAAATCCATGGGAGTCAAGTTAGGGGTCTCGAGCTGCCTACCTGCATCTTATTGCTGACATTCTTCTGCACATTTTAGAGTCCTGTCCACTCTAGCCCAATAGCACCAGCTCAATAATGAGGCAGTTTAGGGGCAGACAAATGTTTTCCCATATATATATATCTTTCTGAATGTCCCAATCCACATATTGCTTTAAGGGACTCTCCCTACTATATTTCCTTTGTATGAAGGGAATTCAAATAAGGGCAAACCTCACTGCTCTTTCAAGAGTGAAGAAAGTGAAGAGATGAGGTTCGAAGGGAGGGGAGGTTCGAAGAATGGGGAAGAGAGACACATGGGGGTTAAGGTGGGAAGGAAAGGGGAAGAGCTGCCATAGAGAAGAGTGAAGAGGAGAGGCAGACACATAAGATGAAGGAAAGAGAATGGGCAAGAAGGCTAAGGATAACAAGATAGAGGAAAAAGTCCTTGAAACTCCCATGAACAATGTTCTTACAATGGTAGTGGATATAAGTCAACACATTTTCAATTGTATATGTTTTTGTAACGATGAATCTTCACTGCAGTATTTCTTTTACCATAATTGCTTTTACCGATTTTTGTCCCCCCCAAAAATGTTAAGAGAGCTATCATATGGAATCTCCTACCCCCACCTTTCCCCCATCCTGTATTCCCTCACTCAAATATCCCCCAGCATTGTGCAGCAAAATGTTGATAAAATGGTGGGAAAAAATAAATAAATTGTGTGACACGTTCATCAGTAAAAAGAATGATACCCATTCTCAAATTCATCACAGCAGATACAATATTGAATTATAAAGGTGAACAAGAACTGGTCATTATATCATTCAAAGATGCAGGAGACATTACACTGTGGGATAGGGTATTAATATAACAAATTAGCTCAGAAGAAATAGTCCAGAAGAGTTTATAAACAAAGTATCAAAAGGGATTTTATTGAACCTGATACATCATTTAAACATACAAATTAATCGTGACTTATCAGCACTTAACTGTCACGCTCACCTGGTCTTCTCAGGGGCATCGCTCGAAGATGCAGGAATGATGTCTGCCCTGGCGTTACACGGCTGGATGGAGTCACTTCCCCGAATGCTTTTGCCTACAAGTTCGAAATAGGATGTTAGCACCGTGAGAAGCGGGGTTGAGTTCCCACCTCCCTTAACCTCCTAATGCCCCCGCTCTGCTTCAGCCTCACCTTGGTTTGCTTAGTGGTGGACTCTCCATCCTGCAATCTCTTGCAGGGGCGCAATATGACAGTCTCTCCCTGGATTCAGTTCCTTCACTGATCCTGTGGGGGTGCAGCGGAGTCCTGAATTGCTTGACTCAGCAGGTAAGTCTCTATACCAATAGATGCTTGGAATAGTTGCTTAAATGTCTTTATTACCCAAGTTTTAACCTTGTATTCACCTTTTTTTCAGGCGCGGTCTTGAGCAGTTTTTTAATGAAGATTTGACTCGTCCTTCAACGCTGAGCAGATTCTATGCGGGTGAGTATAGCGTTCGTGAGTGGCGCCGAATGTCTCTATAATGGTTTGTTCCCGTGCGTGACTAACCTGCTGTGTTCTTTTCTTTCCTGCAAACAGTTGCAGCGTGGCTCCGGAGCGGCGATCGGAGGAACCGCTGCAGAGGATTCCCAAGGGAAGCGGTCTCTGTGTGAGTATCAGCTGTTCTTGCAGTTGCTTTCTTTTCTGCAGGTGCGGCGAACTAAAGAGCAGCTGAAGGAGCGGGTGCTCGGATGGAATCCTTCAGGTAAGGTCGAAACTCAGTATTAATTCCGGTTTCTTTCTTCTCTTCTTCTGTTCTCAGGTTCCGATGGATGGAAGTTCCAGAACGGGCATGGCTGTTGGCAATCAGATACTGGAGCTAAGCAGACACAGTGAGCGTTACGCTGCAGAAGTTCAGAATAACGTGAAGCGTGTTCTGTCAGTAGGGTGTGGTTTAAAAAGCCTTGTAAGTAGTTCCAATAAAATAGTCCCTCCAGCCTCATTCTGCAATCACAGGTAAAGTAGTTCCACAGCCACACCCAGGATAAGCCAGATGATTCAGCTCTCTTTGACTGGGCTGTATGTAGTCCAATGTAGTGCATTACCAGATGGAAAATTATGAGCCTGGCGCCAACGACGCCAGGAGTGAGTACAGGAAGTCCTTCGACTACCCTTTGGGGCTTTATAAGCCCTGATGGGTGTCAGTGACTGGGAAAGGCCCGCCAGCTCCAAGTGTTTTGGAGCATGCACCATGACATTAACACATGATTTACATTGCAGGAGAATTAACAATTAAGAACATAGCAATTCATACAATTGACCATACATTTTTCATCCATTCGTCCACAAACAGCCACCATGCATCCAACAATTCATAAATGTTCTACCAAAAACAGTACTGTTAGGCAGAATTATATGCAGTACCCTTTGGCAGCACCACACACAATTAAGATTACAAGTGACAGTACAAATTCACATTTGGTACAAGCCTGTACTACACAGTAAAAGTGGTAGCGATGGCTGAGCATACATGAACCTTGTGCTTCCAGGCCATCTAGAGAGGCCTATTCCAATTTACTAACTGTGCCAAAAACCCGCAGAGTGCGTGCGGGTGGCACAAGCTTTCCCACCATGGCATCCACCCTCTGGAACTCCCTTCCACCGCACATCAGACGACTCGACTCTCACACTGCCTTTCGCAAGGCCATCAAGACTAGTCTCTTCAAATAATGTGCCTGTTCTTTGTTTCGCTACCCTGGACCTATGTATCTGTAACTCTGTATGTATATTCTAAGAACTCCTCTGGGGTGGCTTTTTTGTAACCCTTAATCAAGCCTTCTTATGTACCACTTATCAGCGCCTCTATGCCTTAGGGCTGCAGTGCGCTTTACAAATGTAAAAAATAAAATAAATAAAATAAAAATACTTATCTCGAGAACAAGTGAGTAGTACAAATAGTTACACAAAGGACAACAATTACTATGATTCAAACAAACACTGACTCAAGGTTTCTGAGTAAAAGAATATCCATTTATTTACACATCAGTTGTATAACATTTCACTAAAAAGAAATCACACTCTTAATACACCACACCACTCCCAATAGGTTCCAGACAAGTTAAGCTCACAAATGAAGTGGGAGCAAAATGGCACTCCAGAAATTTAAAAGGGAGGGAAAGACAAAGTTAGGCAGAAATTGAACAGCACCAACAGGTAACTAAGCAGGGCAATCTAGAAAGATGAACTACAGTGATGGAATCAGATCAAAAAGGCTTAGGGCCAAAGTCAATAGGACAAAAGCCTTTTGCTCAAGATCACACAGCTCAGGGTAGTTTGCAGTTAAGTCTTTGCCAAGAGTTCCGGACGAAGTTGGTCAGCAGAAAGTTTTGTTTAAAGAGTAGAGAAGGACAAGTCCTCAGATTGGAGAAAGATTTCACACACGTTCACCGTGGCTGAACGAAATGAACAACTGGATTTGCACAGTAACTTTAAATTGGAGAAGAAGCTGTAGCGGAGGCGGACCTTCCTGGCAGTTCCTGCAGGCTCACGGTTCCTGAAGCGACTGTCGGACTGACATGAAGTAAGAAGACTGGAGGGTCCTGCACTGAAACGAATAAAAGGTGTGCTCCTTAAAACCTAAGCAGGGTCCAACCTTCCTGGCTCTCCGGCCCACTCTCGCTCTGTACAGCAAATTCGATCAGAGGAGGGAGTCCTGGCTTGTAGTTTGGGTGAACTGGTTGGTCCCACAAGCTCAGGGGAAGAAGATTCCTGGAGGATATTCTCTGTCATTGCGGTTTGAGGATTCGGACCTGAAGCAGGGCTTCACCGGGCGGTTGAGTCATGGTGGGGGTTCTCTTACATCAGCTCCTCATCAGTTCTTTCGTTTCAGTGGCGACTCTGCCTTTCCAGACACAGAGACCTGCTTTTTATGCAGTTTTCCCCCATTCACACAGCCTGGCTGTCAATCACACAGCAGGGTGGCTGTGCCGCCGGGACAGGCACCACAGCCAATCAGTTCAAAGTGTGACATGGGTCTCCAAGGAGGCCCTGTGCAGGGAGTACTAAACCCCTCCCTCACATCTTGTCCCCCCCAGACATGCAGGTGCCTAAAGAGGGCTTCTGCCTAGAAACCCGCGAAAAGACAGTGAACAAAGAAACCAAACCTAGTTTGGCATGCAGAGTAAAACACGAGAAAGACATTTTCAAAAAGAAATGGTGAATAACCCCAGCCAGAACTGAAATAAAACATATATGGTCTAGCGAGTTTAAGTTCGAGGCAACCAAGATAGCCACAAACAATACCAAGGTTATTTAAGATAACCGCGGTAGGAAAAATAGGGTAGTTACCACTGCCACCAGCCAAGTCTTGATGAAAAGTGAGCGAAACAACGCTTCAAGAGAAACAGACAAAAAGGGATACGTTTTTACCCTTTCCAGTCCTCTATGTAAGATAGGGTGTACTGGGTCTATGGTTTTACAGAGGCTAAACAAGTTAAAGGCAACTTTATATGTTCTGGGAGACAAAAGTTAGTCCCAGAAAATGGAGGCTGAGATGGGAAGTCTAAAAGACATCCCTGTGTCACTGCACTGAAGGTGCTGTGTAACACACAGTAACAAGATGATGCCTGTGGAGTAGGTGATGCTCCACAGTCTATGAACACAAAAAGGTTAAACACACACAGTAAAACACATGTAAGAGTGGGAAAAAAGGCTCACACTCTTAACAGGTGAAAAAAAAATCCTAGAAATCCAGCAAAAGCTGCTGAGGGACTCAGTAGGTAAGGGAGATTAGCCATTCTGGGGAATTCTCCCTAACAATTACATATGTGGTAGGACCTATAGTAATAGCTAACACATTTGATTTTATAAAGTGCATTCAATGTATACAACCACTAAAGTTATATCAAATGTGGTCAACTCCTGGAGTGGATCAGTTAGGTGTACAACACGATCCATCCCCAATTTCTTGACCCGTTTCGACGTATCAAAGTCACTTAACAACATCTTCATCAGGAAAAATAATTACACAATTAAGTGCATGAGGTGAGGGTGTAAGAAGGCAATTGGCACTGAGCCATGGGCTATAGATACTAAGTGTTGCCCAGTCTCGAAACCTCAGCATATCCCACTTGGGAAGTCACTGACCCTGCAGCTGGCCTATAACTGACACATCCTGGCAATCCAGTGGGGGAATCTTGAACAAACTGCCCCCAAGTTTGCCATCACCCCCTGGCCTGCACTGGCTGAAGTTGTGGTGCACTCAAAACCACATCTGGTGTGCTAACCTGCAGCACCTAGTAACATTGCTGCACTGCACCCCTATCCAGTTTACCTTGCCTTTACTACCTGGCGACTCATTGCTGATCTCTTTGCGGGCATAAACGGGACACCCCCAGCAACAGATTCTACAACACAGAGGATAAGAGTGAATGGTAACTACTGCACTCTGTGCCTCCTGAAATACTTGACACTACAATTAATCCCTGATGATGTTGCACACCAAACACAAGGGGAAGCAGAACATTATGGAGTCATTTGCAAGCCAGAATAAACACACTGAAACACCTCAAGATGCAGCTATTGAACAAGCAACACCACCAGCTACCACCCATGACTCACAAGAAAACCAAATACTGGCTGCGATTACCTCTCCACGGACCTCCCTGGAGAACAAGATAGACAAGGTGAAAGTCGACGAGGTGCTGAGTCCACATTAAACACCACTGTCACTATCACTACAAATTTGGAAGTGAGAGTCAAAGAACTGGAGAGATGAAACGCAAAACTGGAGATGCATGCCAAAGACACAGACAAACAATCACACAGGAATAGCATACGCGTGTTGGGAGTAGCAGAGGGGGTTGAAGGACCCTACCCAACCTCCTACATTAATAACCTACTACTCCAAGAGGTTGGCCTAGGTAAACTGTCTCAAGGCTTCGCAATTGAAAGGGCTCACACATCTCTTCAGAAGAGGGCTTCCCAGATTCCCATCCCAGACCGCGTATAGCCAGGGTCCTTAACTTCCACGACAGAGAGGTTATCCTGTGATTCCCCTTGGAAGGAGGTGAGATACTATGGGATAACTCTAAGATTGCAATTTTCATGGACTATACACCCACTGTTCAGAGGGCCAGAAACAGATAAGTACCCATCAAAACAAGGCTCCATCAGCTGGGGCTCAATATATTCTTATTTATCCTGCCAGGCTGAAGATTCTCCACACCGGCAAATCGTATTTTCTGGACAGTCCTGAAGCAGCTAACATGTGGATGTAGCACAATAACCTAGCCGACAAAAGTGACCCGGACTCCTGATAATGTGATGGACCCACAGGCCCCAACTACGTTTTTCTACACCTTGCCTAAAAGCTGTGCCCCGACACGGAAATGGGATGCCCCTGTCCAGATGCAAGTAGGACAAGCATGTGCTCCCTATTTGTTTTACAGGTTTACTTCAGAAATGGTTACCATACGTCCAAACAGAAGTCGCTACTAATGTCCTATTTGAACAGTGGGGGTGAAACGCAGTTACCCACTGTTGGACTCAGCTACCCACTCACAAGTTGAAACTGGGTACTGGGCAATTGCCGGGCCCGTTAGTTGGTATACAAAGGCTGTTTTTTAATTTTTTTTATTTTAATTGTATTACAATTTTTACAAAAAGAAAAGTGAAAGGAAATCCATTCAGAAGAAGAAATTTCTCTTTCCGTAAGTCTTTCAATAAGACTTTCAATAAGTCCTCCAGATTCTATGAGTTTTTCAATGTTCTACTTTGAGTTGAGTTCAGTAAGAGATCTTAGGTTCCTTTTGTGACCATTTTGTGTTCCTCAACCAGGCCAATTTGTTTGAAAAAGAGAACTACGGCCACGACCCATTCGGTTCTCTCCCCACCCATCAAACAGGCCCACCATTCATCTTCCTCCACTATCATCGAGGATCCCAAAAATGTCAGTAGATAGATATCTCTAGCTTCTTTTGTGCCTTTGCATTTCAACAGAAGGTGATAAATTGATTCCCGGTGACGGGAGTCACAGAAATGGCACTGATCCGTTTCAGCAAGACCTCTTCTAAACTGGGTCTCGTTGGTCTTCAACAGATTCAGTCTAATTCTGAGAAATGAATGGCACAGATGTTTGTCTGGAAATTTTTTAAGATAACCTCTAACGTCATTGATTTTCTTGGGAACTTGGGGACAGTTCTGAGTTAGTTTATAGGATATTGCTGTGTCTTGTGTTTTAATCGAGTCCAATTCTGTGAGTTTTTTCGCCACCTTAGTTGGACTTTGTATTAGAGTGTCCCTCGTCAGGGCCACCTCTTCAAGGACATTTACACAGCCGTCGGCCCATGTCGAAAGCGATTTTTTTTTTTCCGCAAACTAGCTCTTTACTTAGGATCTCAAAAACGGGTGCTGTTGGTTTCATTATGACTTTTCTGAAGAGCATCATGGTGTTCCTCTGGATAATCCCTTCCATGGAGGATAGGCATAGTTCTTGTCTGACTAAACATATAGGGACTGACATCGGAAGGCCCAGAACTTTCTTCCAAAATAGACCTTCGAGTCTGTCCCATAGGTTACTTGGAATTTGCGGCATTGCTTCTGTTCCGTAGATTATACATGGGACTACCTTCACTTTAAAGAAAGACAGGACTGGCATCTTGGAGTATTTTCTGAACTTTCTATAAATCATCCTTGCTTGGACTATCAAGTCTTTGTTTTGGCTATAGACTCTTGCATTGGGAGTTCAATGCTGCTGTTACTTAATGTTACTCCCAAATACTTGAAACTATTTACGACTTCAATTCTTTCGTTCTCCACGGCCCATTTCTCTTTATTGGCTGTCCTGGAGGATGTTTCGAATGCCATGGTCTTAGTTTTGTTCTTGTTTAGTTCTAAGTTGTTCTCTTTTAGATATTTAAGCAGGGAGCCCAGTTGTCTTTGTAGTCCCACCGCTGTTTGGTCCAACAGGATCATGTTATCCGCGTACAAGAGTCTCTGGATCTTCTCTTCTCCAAATGACGGGGGAAGCATCTGATGGAACTCAACTCCTCTTCCAGGTCTGCTATGTAAGTGTTGTAGAGAGCCGAGGCTAGCGGGCAACCCTGCTTTACCCCACAAGCGGTGCAAATTACCTTCGAAAGGACTCCCTCGCCGTTCAGGCGGACTCTCATGGTGGTGTCCTCGTATAACGCTTTAATTGGCACCAAGGTTTTTTCCGGGCAGTTCTTGCGGCTTAGTTTAGACCAGAGCCGTTCCCTATTAACTTGGTCAAATGCCTGCACGAGGTCAACAAAGGCCATGAATATGCGTGGGGCTCCTTGTTGTACCTTTGCTTTGAGGCAGCATAACAGAAGAATGTTAGCGGTGGTGCCGATGTTTCACACAAAGCCTTTCTGGAACCGATCTGTGTGAATGGAATTTTTTTGCCAGCTGTAGAGACCGTCCAAGGCGCGTGAACCAAACACCTTGCCGATAACATCTAAAAGTGCTATGGGGCGGTAGTTCTTTGGATCTTCTTTGTCTCCCTTTTTGAAGATGGGGACGACATTTGCAGACTTCCAAGATGGAGGGACCTTGTTGTTTAAGTTACAGTTGTAAAAGATCTGTCCAATAAGGGGGGCCCATCTATCCGCATTGGTTTTTAAATCGATGTTTGATATGCCGTCCGGCACCAGAGCTCTTGAATCTTTTAATTTTAATATTTTTGAGTTTGATTGACTCCGTATCACAAGGGATTTCCCACGCTATCACTTCTTGCCTGGAGCTTTAAAAAGATTCACTCTTGGGCTTTTTGTACAGATTCTCAAAGAACTCCACTCATTGTTCTTCACTCACGTTGTTCTGTAAGTTGTTGCTAATCTTTGTAGTTGACTCATTAATTAAAGACCAGAACTCTTTGCTGTTTTTCCTGTGATTGTTCTCAGCATTTTCTCGGCATCCAGTTGCAAACACCTGGCGCAATGTTGTCTCAACCAACCTTTGTAAAAGTGTTGGGCCTGAAGGAGCCCTTCAGTCGGCTTATTTTGCTTTGAAGTTTTCGCCATTTGTTGGAATTTTCTCAAGCTTGCTCTTTGCAGCACCAAGTCTCTGTCATAGCTGTGTTTGTGTGTTTAACGATTGTGATCTCCTCGAGGCTTTGTTGTACGGTATGCCTCCAATAGGTTTGTAGGTTTGTTTAATTTCCCTGTTATGTCCTTTGACTTGCTGTTATATGCCCTCGGGATGATGCTGATGCTTTCGGCCGTTAGTTTCAAATGGTTCCGTCTAGGGCATGTTTCTAGACCTTGTGCCGAAGGGTTTCTGACCTGGTCTTTTGGTCCACCAAGTAGTTTTCAGTATGTTATGGTCACTATGGGCCGTTTCTTCCACTCTAAAGGATTTGACCAGGCTCAATAGGTCCCTTGAGACAAAGGTGTGATGGGCAATGTTACAAAGTTGTGTTTTTTAAGTTTCATTTGTGTTTAATCCATACGCTACAACTAATAGGAACACGTGATTGGTGCAATGAAAAGACGATACAAAGGATACTACTTACTGTCCAGAATGCCGCTCCCTGCATTGAAAACCAACCCATAAAATCTCTTGCCTGACAGGGCCCGCAACTCGGTGTGAAGATCGCTCTTAAATTTTGTTGCACCCTCACGAACCCATTGGGAGAACTACATGAGGAACAACAATATGGCCAACATTAGAATACTGACTTGGAATTTGGTAGGTCTGAACTCCTACCTCTGCAGAAACTGGGTAAAATCCTACTTAAAACACTGGAAGATCTCCATTGCTTTATTTCAAAAGATCCACCGATCAGCTGAGGAACAAGAGGTGTTCCTGAATCGATGCGGTGGAACTGGCTATGGAGCAACATACTCTAAATTTGCTAGGGGGTGCTGACTTGGATCAACGGATCGCTGTCCTTCCAACTACTGGATGTAGAAAGCGATAAGGATGGAAGATATTTGGTTATACAGGGTTACCTCTACCTTGACCATAGAGAAATGTGTATCATTAATTCATATGTCCTGACTCATGCTACCCCGTCCCATGTGCGCAAACTCTGCACCCTTATTGCACCCAAGCGGGAGGGCTTCACTCTGTGGGGTGGTGATTTTAATTGTGTGAGAGATGGAATTCTCAATCAATCCTCTACTCCCCATGACCACTCTCCCCCGGCCGCGACATCATTAAATACTACTTTAACAGATCTACACTTAATTGACATATGGAGGAAGTTACATCCGGAATTTAGAGTTAGAAGTAAGAGGGTACTCTTACTATTCCCCGCCACACCTTACACACTAGAATCAAGTATTTTTTCACTGGGTCAGACAACCTAATTGAATTCTGCAATGCAGAGTATTTGGGCTGCACAATATTGGATCACTTGACCCCCACCCCACATGGCGTCTGCCTACTAGCACGCTGACTGATGATCCCCATAGGAGAGAGTTATTAAAGTCCTTTACCAACTTCATCGACTGCAATGTCGGGAGTGTTGGAGAGCTGGGGCACCATCTCGGCATGGCATATGCCTATTAGCAAGCTGACTGATGAGCCCCTTAGGAGAGAGCTATTAAAGTCTTTGACCAACTTCTTTGACTGCAATGTTGGTAGTGTGGAGAGCTGAGGCACTATCTCGGAAACAATGAAGGTAGTAATAAGAGGGGTGGTCATAGCGAGTGCCGCTGGCACTCACTGGAAACTATGGGAGGAACTAGAAACCATTGAGGGGAAGATCAAAGCATTACAAGCCCAATGTTCAAAGTGACGAGCGACCGAAGATAAATTACTGGAAATTTGCTCTCTGTGCCACCAGGCATGGGGGAGGCTTGCCAAATGTAACTGTGCCACGCCGACAGCTCGTAGCCACATGGAAGGAAACAAATTGGGGAGGTTATTGGCATGGCTCTGTAAACGAGAACACCCGAGACTTTTAACTACGCAGCTCCTGGCTGAGTGTGTGGCACCATGGTGATCCCAAAAGATAATCAATGACATATTTACTAATACAACTATACAGCCACAGCCACCCCGTTCCCCAAATAAACATAACGGAAGCCCATTCGCAAATCAGTCTCGCGAAGCTTGCCCCTGACCCGCTAGCCTCCCTGGACCGATCCATCACGGTGGAAGAAATAGGAGAAGCCATCACCTCCCTCAACACTTGTAAGAAACCTGGTAGCGATGGACTCCCCCCGGGGTTATATAAAACAAATAGCCCTACCCTAGCACCAATACTTCTGAAGTTCTTTGAGGAAGCATACAACAAGGGTATGCTACCACTCAGCATGAGGGAAACCCTGGTGATACCCATCCCCAAACTGTGGAAACCAATGGACAGGTGTGATTCATACTGCCCCCTTGCCATCCTAAATTATGACATCAAGATACTTACCAAAATATAGAGAACAAAAAAGTAAAGTCCCCCCCACACAACCAGAAACACCCACACTCCTTAACGGATCTCCAAGAAATGTATCAAATTTTATTCAGTCTTATACAAATTATCTACAAAATCAGAACATATTTGTTAAATGCAAGGACATATATTTGTCCATGCAAGGACTGTCTTTTAAATATAAATGTAAATGTACACAATGGGCTAATTTTGCTCCTTGTTTGTTTTTATCTCCCCACTACCAGCATACCCACCTGTGAAAAATAGTATCAAGACCACATTTTTTTAGTGTTCTTAGAAGTTATGTCAAGGTCGAAGTGACAAATAAAGCTTTGTTCCTCCTAAAGAAAGTTCTGTATTAAATCTGTAGAACTGAAACATGTCGAGGCAAAAGACTAGTAACGATTAGTACTAGTTATATATGTATTTTTTCTATCTATTTGAAACCCGGCGAGGGATTATAGTCTCACCTGTATATGTGATTGTAAACTTTCAGGTGTTTTTTTCCGAAGTCAACTTGACATCGGTGTTGAATAATTGTAACGGAATATTGTAAAATCAGTTATTGTTACGTGCACTTTGTCCTTGCTTTTTTAACAAATATGTTCTGATCTTTAGATAATTTTTATAAGAGTGAATAAAATTTGATACATTTCTTGGAGTTCCGTTAAGGAGTGTGGGTCTTTCTGGTTGTGTGGGGGGGACTTTACTTTGTTGTTCTGTATATTTTGATTTTGATACACCCTTGTATATACAAAGTATTAAAGAAATGGGTTTCCCTTTTATATACGGATCAAGATACTTACAACAGTATATTACCTGAATGTTTTGTTTCTACATGTGGAGTGAATATTTGCTTTGTGTCTGATAGGTGTGCTTGTTACTGTTACAATGGTAGCTTGGATGATTTTGCCATCTTCTGCTTAAATTGTATCCATGTCCTGCTGGATTGGTTTGCAATTTGTGCATTGTATTTTCTAAGCCATCCACAGTCTGTACCTATATTTTGCAGCAACAGTTTGCACCTACAGTTCGCACTGTGGGCTATGGCAGAGGCTGTAATCACTAATTATATTAGTTTGGTTAAGATTAATGATTAATGGATTCGTATTTACTAAAATGAATTGTTGGTCCCTACACTATACTGTTCTATGCTATTCCATGCTCTTTTCTTTGGCTTGTATGATTCTCACAGTGTCTCACATCAGTGCTAAGCCGCACACACTGGCTGCAACACCACCATTATTTGTACACTCGCATAGACTTTCCATAGGAGTCTGAGATGCCGCTAAAATCTTTGCGTGGCTAAAATTCACACTACTTATTCCTACAGTCCAAGCTACCCTAACTCATTCTTCTTCATCACAGTCCCCAAATTCCCAACCTCACTCTTCCTCATCACAGTCCCCAACTACCCCAACTCGCTCTTCCTCATCTCAGTACTGCACCTCACTTATCCACAACACAGTCCTCATCTGAACCACCTCATCATTCCTTGTCAAAGTTCCCGCTAACTTCATCTCACCCTTCTTCATCACAGTCCCCAACTAACTCCAACTATGTTATGTTATGTTAAGCAAATTTATAGAGCACACATACACCCGAGGGCACCCTGGTGCTGGAATGAATACAGAGCTGCCAGTAGACAATTAAAGCACCCATGTTTTGAGCAAACTCTGAAAGGTAAGGTGGTCAGCTGTCATCAGCAATGCCATGGCAATAGCATTCCAGGCCTTGGTGGCATTCACCGAACAGATACAACCGCCGGTACGGGTCAGTCTAAAGCGGGAAACCTTGACCAGGCAGGCAGAGTGAGAGTGGAGACAATGTGTTGAAACATAGTGGGGGAGCCTTTCTTGGATATATTCCGGCCCAAAGCAATTGAAACCCTGATGTACCATACACAAGGATTTGAACAGTATCCTCTTGTCCACCGGGAGACAGTGAAGCTGCCTCAGCAGGGGGGTAATGTGGGCTCCCACAGGAGGCTGCAGAATAGCTCTGATAGTGGCGTTCTGCAGTAACTGTAATCGATGGATCAGATAACTGGGCTGGGCGAGATACAGTGAGTTGCAATAGTCTAGGCCACTCTCAAGACAAGTGCTGCTACCACCAGAGCCCGACATTCTTTTGGCACAACAGGGAGGACTTTCCTGAGTATGCAAAATTTGAATGTCTGCTCTTACAAACTGCTGCTACCTGGGCGTCCTTCCCAAGAGAGGAGGAGATAACAACCCCCAAGTTCTTTACGGATGCCAAAGGGAACGGGAGGGGGCCAAGGGAGGTCAGCCAGCTATCATTGGTCCAATTGAGAAGAGGTGAGTTGGTACCGACCACCAGTACCTCTGTCTTGCTACTATTTAGTTTGAGCCAATTAGATGACATCCATTCCCCGACTTCCTGAAGACACAACCTAAACCGACTGGCTGTATTGGCATGATTAAGGTCAAGACGGACCAGAATTCGGGTATCGTTGGCATAGGAATAATAGTGGAAGCATTGAGAGTGAATGAGAGACATGAGATGCCTGATATACAAGTTGAATAGGATTGGGGAGAGGGGAGACCCCTGATGGACACCCCAGGAGAGCAAGACTGGGCTGGAGCGAAACGGAGGGAGTGAAACTGATTGTGAACGGTCGGCCAGAAAGGAGACAAACCAGTTGAGACGTCTGCCAGAAAGGCCGGCAGTAGCAAGCCAGCAGATCAGGGTAGGATGATCGACGGTGTCGCAAGCAGCTGATAGATCTAAGAGAACAACTGTGCCAACACCCACCTGATCCACAAAGCGAGCCAGGTCATCATGCACCGAGTTCAGGACGGATTCAGTTCCCCTAACAGGCCGGAACGTAGACTTAAATAAGTCAAAGTAGGACATAGATTCCAGGTAAGTGGATAGCGGAGGGGAGACCAGGGCTTCCAACAATTTCATAAGGAATGGGAGTAAAGAAATAGGACGATAGTTTGCTAAAACCTCTGGATCAAGTGAGTTTTTTTTCATAGTAGGATCACAAAGGCGTGTTTAAGTGTGGATGGAATCACACCCTCCAAAAAGGAGGCATTAACGGCTGCAGTAATCTGAGAGATAATAGCCGTCAAGTTTTCCTTCAGTAGTGCCAGCAGAATGGGGTCAGTGGGAGATGCTGATTTAAGCCCTAGAATGGCACCAAGGATATCCGATTCTAGAAAAGTGGGAAATGACGACCAAGTCCTGTCTTCCCGAGAGGGCTCAGTCGATGTTTTAGTGACTGGTGGGCATGCTTCATCGCTGTTGATATTATCACGGATAGCGGCGATCTTAGACACAAAGAAGGAGGACAAGGAATCACATAGAGCTTGAGAAGGAGTTACCTGCTTGATAGTCATTGCAGGGGAGTAGAGGGACTGAAAAAGCGGGAAAAGGGCCATAGGTTTATTAAGGGCTCCTTCAATCTTGAGGGCAAAATGTGCCTTTTTAGCGTCTACCACAGATTTATGGTAGGCAGTAAATTGCTGGCAGAATGCAGATTTAGTTTTCATCGAGTAGTTAACCTGCTACTTTCTCTCAGCCTGTCTGCACAAAAGTCTTTCAGCTCGTAGCTGAGGGGGCAATTGGTCGGCAGTGGTGGAGAAGGCAGATTCGAAAGTAGACAGGGAGTACGACATGGGCTGGCCACAGTGCGCTGGCAGAGCGGACGTTATGGACGGGCTAAGAACCTTATGCCAGCTACGTTTCAAAATAGCTGGCTTAGGTTGTACGGCAATCGGGGCAGGCAAGGGAATGAAGATAGGAACCAAATAGTGGTCACACTAGCTCTCCCTTGTAACGGTCTCCCACTATCCCACCTCACTCTTCCTCCTTTCAGTATCCCACTAACTCCACCTCAATCTTCCACTCACAGTCCACTACTAATTCCATATCATTGTTCCTAGTCACAGTCCCCCACTGGCCAACCCACTGGCCACCCTCACTCTTCTTTGTCACAGTCCCCCACTAACTCTACCTCACTCTACTTTGTCACAGTACCCCAATACTCCACCTCACTCTTCTTTGTCACAGCCCCCAACTACCCCACCTCACTTCTCCTGATCACAGTACCCCACCAACTATACCTCACTCTCCATTGACACAGTACCCCTCTACCCTGCTTCACACTTCTTCATCACAGTGGCCCACTAACTCTATCTCACACTTCCTTGTCGAAATCCCCCATTAAATCAACTCACTCTTCCTCATCACAGTATTACACTACACCACCTCACTCTTCCCCGTCACAGTACCACACTAACTCCACCTCACTCTTCTTTGTCACAGTCCACAACTATCCCACCTCATTCCTCCTTGCCACAGTACCCCAACAACTCCACCTCACTATTCTTTGTCCCAGTCCCCAACTACCACACCTCACTCTTCTTTGTACAAAACCCCACTAACACCACCTCACTATTCTTCTGCAGGGACCCCAACTATCCCACCTCTCTCTTACTCATCACAGCTCCTCACTAACTCCACTTCACTCTTCTTCATCACAGTCCCCACTAACTCTATCTCACTTGTTCTCATCATAGTCCCCAACTACCCCACCTCACTCTTCCTCGCCACCTTACTCCACTACCGCCACATCACTCTTACTCACCACAGTCCCCAGTGCCAACACATTGCTCTTCCTTGACACAGTCCCAAATACCCCACCTCATTCTTCTATGTCACAGTCAAAAATACCCCACCTTACCCTTCCTCATCACATTCCCCAACTACCACACCTCTCTCGTCCTCATTAGAGTCCCCCACTGTCTCCACCTCACTCTTCTTCATCACTGTCTGTCAGGGGCCTCCTTACATTAACCTCCTTAATTCAGACCAAAAGACAGAGACAAAGAAGATCTGTAAGGAAGCATGCAGGAGGTCACAGACCACAACTCCAGCATGCACCACCTAGAGTGCATGCTGGGATATTCAATATCAGCTTGCAGTGGGTCCAGAACCGTGGAGCTTAACTCTTCCCCTGCCAGACAGAAAGACAAAGAGAAAACCAGGTTATTTGAGAAACTGCAGGCCTCACTCTGTGCTCATTCAACACACTAGAGACAGTTCATAAATCATAGGAAGCAATATGCCTGAGCCCACTCTTCACTAGAGAGAGAAAGATCTGGGAAAGCATATTGCCTTAGTTTCTTCACCAATTAAAGAACAATCACAGAGATTACTTATGGAATGTTGCATTAGCATTCCTCCTCAACGGACCTCCTAGTCTCAGTACCTGCAAAAGAATAATACATTAATTAGGGACATTGTTAGGAATTAAAAGATCAGGGACACTAATAGCCACAAGAAACATACTAAAACTACATTGGTGTGAATAAATATGCAGTTTGCAGCAAATCATTGGAGACTTTTAACCACAAAGTCAAAAGTGTAAAGAGCAACGTAAGTATTCAAATGGTCTAGAGCAGCTGGACTAGTTCTGATCCATTCAGTGCAGTTAACTGTTTGGAGCAGCCTTCACATTGCTACCTCTTTAGCCCTCAAGACACCAAGAAAGGTACATATCAGTGCTGAAGGGAATTACAGGGAAAAACTGGGAATATCCCAATTTTCTTCATTGGGCCCCTCATGACTGTGTATTATACCAGTTTTGGGAGTCCTAGCAGATGAAGTGGTGGGTTTGCGGCATTCCCGCAGATGGCCGAAGGTAAGCGCATGACACAGCCCTCAACCGAACCACCTTACCCTTCCTCGTTACAGTCCTCCGCTAATTCTACATCATTCTTCTTTGTCACAGTCCCCCACAAACTCTACCTCACTCTTCTTCATCACCTTCTAACTCCACCTCACTCTTCCTCATCGCAGTAGCCCACTAACTCTCCCTCACTCTTCCTCATCATAGTCCCCACTAACTTAACCTCAAGCTTCCTTGTCACAGTTCTCCACTAACTCCACCTCACTCTTCTTTATCACAGTCCCCCACTAACTCTACCTCCCTCATCTTTGTCCCAGTACCCAACTAACTCCAGCTCACTCTCCCTCATTTATTTATTAACATGTATAAAGCACACAGCAGCCCTCAGGCATCGTACCCCACTATAACCACCACACTCTCTCTTACTAAAGTCACCCACTACCCTACTTACTCTTCCTCTTTGTGGCACAGCCCTACTGACTCCACCTCACTCTTCCTTGCCACAGTCCCCCACTAACTCCACTTCACACGTCCTTGTTGCAGTACCCTAATACTCCATTGCACTCTTACTACACTACCGGACCTCACTCTTCCCATCACAGTTCATCACTAACTCTACCTCACACTTCATCGTCAGAGCCCCCCTAAGTCCATCTCACTGTTCCTCATCTGAGTACCCCACTAACTCCACCTGACTCTTCCTCTTCACATCCCCCAACTAATTCCATTTCACTCTTCCTCGCCACTGTCCACCACTAACTTCATCTCACTCTTTCTCACCACAGCCCCCCACTACCCTATCTCAGTCTTCCTCATCACAGTCCACAAATACACATATTCAGTATTCCTCACCATGGTCCCTCACTAATCCCTGCTTGCTCTTTCTCATCACAGTACTCCATTACTAATCCCTTCTATTTAGTGAACAACAAAAAAATATGAAATACTTGATTAACCCAATGTTGATGTTGTGTAATTGAAGAATGGATATTGATACCAAATGAAACATCGTCAGGTATGTTTTCTAAAAAAAAGACAGAATTGTAGATGGTGGAAGGTATGGTATAAAACAAACTTTGAAATTCAGTGAGACATCTTTAGTTGAAGCACTGTTAAGGTAAAATAATATGTAGCAACGAAAGCCTTTAAACTTAGACTTCAAACTTAGAGAAAAAAACGTTAGTTCAAGTGACGTTAAGTTGCCAATGTAATGCCAGAAAACTGCTGAATTTGAAAGGTGCTAGAAGCTTTACGACCTTAACTATGAGGCTTGCATTGCACAACCTGATGATACCACAAATGACAACACTTTTGGCATCATGAGTGACATGATACAGCAGATAATGCATACAATAAACAGTGGTGGATTCAAATGCAAAGCTTGGTTGGACTTTGCATTTAAAAATAATGTCCATTCATAACCATGGTATTCTTACATTATTGGTGCTTCAACTCAAGTTTATTAGGTGAATGTATCAGGTTTTGTTGCACTGAACCGATTCACCGTAATAGCCTATTAACCAACTTTGTTTGACTGACTATATATAGAACAGGGTCTGCATATGTGGTTACGGTTAAGTTACAATTCTCCAGTTTTTGGGCAGCGTATAACTTGTCTGTGTTTGACGAATTTGCATGAAATTGCAAAGATCTATAGACTGAACTATTGATTTCTTAACCTCGGTGTCGCAACATCTTTGAAATCTGGATAGACATGAATGGAAAAAAAGTTTGCTTGTGGCTGCAGCCCAAACCTATGAACGGAAAGTGTACTTTTGCAAATGTGTTGTTAATCCATCCAGTCGATTTTTTAATAATATATAAAAAGTATGTAAAAAAGAATTGTGATATCTCCGTCCGGTCCGTGGACTCAATTCCAGGTTTGTTGTCTGGCGACATCTCTGATCCAACCAGGGAGCCACGTAAATTTACTGCCATCGTATCTGCTGATTGGTTTTTCAAAATGTGTAGCGCGTCACAGCTTTTTAAATGGATGCTATGTTGGATTTGCGAACTGCTCCCAAACATTGTGGTAAAAACATATTAAAAAACACAACATTACACTTGTCAAACAAATTAAACAACCTCTGTCCAGAAAAAGCCAAAAAGCAGGCATTTTTTCTTCTCCGATGTCCATGAATATCTCAAATGTTGGGGGACATTGCTGCGATGTTCCCGAACTTGATACATGTTCAAGGACATCCATGCATATGTGTGCATTGCAGGGCCTGTGAAGCGCAGTTGTTAGACAGATTATTACTTTGGCACTGTTCAACACAACTGCACCACATTTTGCAATAAAATATAGACCCAACTTTAAATGCTGTTGCAAAGTTTGATGCCGTTTTGCCAAGAGGGTCAAAATTAGAGGGGGGGTGCAAACATTTTTGGATGGATAATAACTTTGGGGTCATTTGACAATCCGCTCAAAACTTTGCGCAAGATTATATACCGAACTTTAAATGTTTGTGCAAAATTTGAAGGGGCTTTGTTAAGAGACTGTAAATTTGTATGGGGATTGCGGCTACAACCCGAAGTGCTGGACGGGTTTACATCAAACTTGTGTCAGGAGCATCAGCAAGGATCTGAAATCATGCGTCTTTAAATCTATCCCGTATTAAATTTTTTGTAAATTGTCAAAATGTAGGTACACAAAATAGTGATATAACTTTGGTGCGTGGGCAGTGGCCCTGGCCCCGGCACAAACAAATGTCTACTATTTGTTTATTGGGGCCTGTGACATAGCCAAATCACATGAACCACGGATTCTGGACACTGGCCATGGCTGCGAGCCATGAACTCTGCCCATTGGTCACATTATTGGGGTATAGTGGACACTAGACCAGGGTGCATGCTAGGTGCAGTGGATAACAAGAGTGGTTTGGTGGGTCCTGGGTCATGGTGGAGCCACACGCCCTAGGCAATTGACCATGACTCGCATCCTCAGGATGCAATACTGATAAGGATGCACATCATTATGTGCTGCAAAAAATGTTTGTTAAAGGAGGTTTATAGTCCTTTCATATATGTTAAAAGAGGGATTATTAATACCCTATATACAGTGCTGTAACATCATGGTACTTTTTCACTTATAAAGATCAATGGCATTCAATGAAAAAAAGTTGTAAAATGGACGTTATGGTTAAGTTGCACTAATAAAAAAAACTATGAAATTCACTGAAAAATCTTTGTTAAAGGGACATTCTGGTTGCAAGGTAAAATCGAAAAAACCAAATACATTTGCCAGTTATGGTAACTCGCACCACTGCCATGCACTGCTAAGACTAACACCAAGGACATCAAAGATGACATCACACATGGCATCATCGATGACATCACTCCTCTGTAAGAAACCTTATGGAAAGTCTCTACACGAGGTTCTGTTTAGACTGCTGCTAGGTTGAAGGGTGATCGAGAGGCCCCTCATGAACTACTTTATCTATCACAAAATATACTTATGGAAACAGAAATATGGAAACAGAAATATTCTACTGAAGTTTTGAAATCTAATAATACATATACATAGGAAATGGCTGCAGCATGAACCGTAAAAATAGAGTATTGTGAATCTGTTATGCAGAATCATAACATCCAAGCCTGTCAGAAACGTATGTTAAACATGGAATCAACAGCTAGCAATACAAGAATTACTACATATAGGTGTTAGTACAAATATATTGTATGGAGAACATCAATGCATACAAATCTGAGGAACATACAGGGAAACACTAGTAAGGAGGAAGCACATACTATGAGCAGAATAGTACACTAAGATCATCATTGTCCTGTCCTGTATAAAAATGGTATAGTTTGTCTGGGGCATGCTTATTGTTCCACGTATGTGCACCATGAGCTCAGGCGAAATCACAAGGATGGTGACTTAAGAAGATAGGCCAAGGTTAAGGTGTACATATACAGCAAAATATACTAAGGGGGGAATCCCTTCAGAACACTTACTCCCTGGGGTAGTAAGGAAATCTCTACCTTCAAAAAAAGGGTTTTAGGAGACAAAATACAAATAGCAAAGGTAGAGAGAAACAATCAGCTGCACCAAAATGTTATCACAATATACAAATGTTATTAATAATCATTAAAAACATCATAAAAAACACATAGATGTTAAAATGCTCTAAAAAATATATAAAGTGCAAGTGACACCAAGCTCAATAGTGACAAGTAAATTGTAGCGATTGATCATTAGTCTTTGACTGGACTAGAGCAATACTCCTGTTTGCAGCTTAATATGACATGTACAGGAGAGGAAAGAATTCTTGGTAAATAAAGACCCAAATACACAAACCAGATGATCTAATAACTGGTGCAATGCCTCGACATGTTTCAGTTCGTATATTTTCATTCAAACTTTCTTCAGGAGGATGTTTTTTTGTTCCGTCACTTTCTCTTTATCAATCAATGTGGCACATTAATATTATAAAGTGCTCAAACCAAATTGGTGCTGCTAGCATCAGAGTGGTAGTAGTGCAGGGGAAGGCTGGGTATAATTCCATCTTCAAACAATCAATGTGCCCTTTACAGTTTTTTAGTATCTTGTAAACAAGGGGATATGGCTGCAGGGTGGTTATGGTAATATCCATGGGCATCGCGATTATGGCGAGTGTTGAGTACATTCACCCAGGAAAGGCAGTGCCAAATGAGGAGGGCTAGCATCCACCTTTACTGGCGCTCGAAAGCTCCGCGCCTGGCGAGAGCCGCGAAAGGCCAACGTTCCTTTGTAAATTGCAACCTGCTGGACGAAGTACGGGCGTTCGTAGAAAGCGTTCCCTTGTAGATATACAGCACCTTGAGAGCATGTGTATCAAAGCAGTATGACCAGATCAGGTTCTCTGATAATAACTCTTACAGTTACTTAATAAAAACAACCGACCTGGATATGTGATGTCATCGATGATGATGTCATTTGTAATGTCATCTTTGAGGTCCAGGGTGTTAGTCTTAGCAGGGCATGGCAGTGGCGCAGGTAATGGTTGCATAGCTTACCCTAACTTGCAAATGTATTTGTTTTTTCGACTTTGCAACCATAATGTCCCTTTAACAAAGCTTTTTCCAATTAATTTTAAAAGCTTGTATTAGTGCAACTTTACCAGAACATCCCTTTAACAAAGTTTTTTTGAGTGAATAGATATATTTTAGGGTGGCGATAGCCGGCCTATAGTTAAGGTTTGTTTTGTTTTTTTATTTATACAGCGCACAAAGCCCAGGGGCATCTAGGCACTTTAACTTAAGAATGTGGATACAGTAAGTGCGGTAGCCAAACAAAGTTACAATAATTACAGGTCAAGCATACATTGGGATTGGGTAGTGCAGGAGAATACATACATGGACAAGCTTCACATAATGTTGTGGGCAGCGGTTTTCATAGGTGCACAGAATATGTACATGGGAAAGAGCTTGCCTCTTGGTGTGGGGAGTTGCAACAGGTAGATATAAGGCATAGTAGGTACAAAAGAATATATACTTGGGAAAGCTTGCCTCTTGTTATGGGGAACTGCATACGGTACGTATAAGGACATAATAGGTAGAGAGAGTACATACTTGGGCAGTTCATTGCATGGCCGTACCTCCTGTTACAGGTGCATAGACAGATAATGAAGGCAAATCGGGTAAATTCATCAAGTTGCGTAATTGCACCTCATGTTACAAGGTGTTTAGACAAATATTGAAGGCAAATCGGGTAAATTCATCAAATTGCGTAATTGCACCTCATGTTACAAGGGGCTTAGACAAATTATGAGGGCAAATCAGGTAAGTTCATCAAGTTGCGTAATTGCACCTCATGTTACAAGGTGTTTAGACAAATATTGAAGGCAAATCAGGTATGTTCATCAAGTTGCGTAATTGCACCTCATGTTACAAGGTGATTAGACAAATAATAAGGGCAAATCAGGTAGATTCATAAGGTTGCGTAATTGCACCTCATGTTACAAGGTGATTAGACAAATAATGAGGGCAAATCAGGTAGATTCATCAAGTTGCGTAATTGCACCTCATGTTACAAGGTGATTAGACAAATAATGAGGGCAAATCAGGTAGATTAATCATGTTGCGTAAATGCAGCTCATGTTACAAAGTGCTTAGACAAATAATGAAGGCAAATCGGGTAGGTTCATCCATTTGCGTAATTGCACCTCATGTTACAAGAAGCTTAGACAATTAATGAGGGCAAATCTGGTAAATTCATCCATTTGCGTAATTGCACCTCATGTTGCAAGGTACTTAGACAGCTAATGAAGACAAGTCCAGTGAGTTTGTGTTGCAAAGTGCTTAGCCAGATAATGAATGACATAGCATTTGGGTGCAGCAAGTTATAAGGCCGAGCCTCATTTTATAGGAATCTTCGGCTAGTAGTGAAAGCAAGAATGGTGGGGTCCTTATCATGTGTGACTTCGCATTGTGGTAGCAGAGGTTAAGCAAGTGAAAAGGGGTAGAGCATGTGCAGGGAAGGCTCCCAGAAGGATTTGACGGCAATGGGTAATTACAGAACAAAGTAGTTCCTTACGGTCAGAGGTGCAGGCATGATAAGTGAGCATGGCTTAAACATAGCAATATTGACTCTGGTACAATGCAGATTGATGTATTTAGATAACGCAGGCTATAAATGAGCCAGAATTAAACACATTAGAGGTTGCAATGAGCGGATGAATCCAGAGGTGAGCACAGTGAAAGTCCAGTCTGTAAATAAGTGGGCGTCTCATTCAGGACACAGGAACCTAGCAGAGCACATAATTGTAGGTGGAGTATAGGCTGAGTTAGGCAAAAAGGTATAGGAGGTAGGAAACAATATGCAATGGCCATGAGGGTACCAGTGGTGAAGCGCGGGTGATGTCCTTATTTAGCTGAGATGCGCACTATGTAACCTTGTATGTGCAGATGGGATGAGGAGGATAAGGGGGAAAAGTCTCAATCCGAGTTTGGGCTCGGTGGAGGGGAGGCAGGCGGCTAAGGAGTCGAGTAATTAGCATCAGATCTTACCTTGAGAAGGAGGTATGTAGATGCGTGAACAGGAGTAAGTGGGGACCGAGGATGATAAAGGAGCATGGTGTCTGCGGTCGCTCGGTCTGCCCCGGACAGCCCGAGACAGGCATTGAGCCTTATAAGGGGGTCATGGAATGAGGCTCCGGCAAGCCTTCTGGCTTGCATCTGGGCGGGTATATCAGTCCCTGTTTTGCCAATCACCTGGCTTTGCTTACATAGAGCCTCCAGGCATGGCAGAGCGTCTTCATGAGGGAGCTACATCAGGATTCCATGGGCTGCGCCATTCTGCGGGGCCGCCATCTTGGTGTAATCTGATGTCTCGTGGGTTGGTGGGCAAGGTATAGGCATCCGCCTCCTCCTGCATATGGTAAGTTGCAGGAGGGGCTCCCATGCAGCCAGGATGTAAAAAAAAGTAAACAAAGGTGAGTTGGACTCCCACAGGAACCCCATCAAATTCTATTGTTAATAACTTTTGATTTGAGTAACTGATTGGACCGAAATTTCGTAAGTCATTAGGTTCTCGTGGGTCCCCCACCTGCTTGACTGCAAAGTTGCATAAAAAAATAGGAAAGTTCTTGAGAAGTAAAAAAAAAGATGTTCCATTCATTTTCCCATAGACAAGCGCACAGCCGAAACCACCGGACAGATTTTGACCAAGTCCAAAAGAGCATGGGCACAACCCATTAACTTGCATTCCATGGTTGGTGTGGGGTTATTCTGTGCTGTAGTTATTTAAATATTTGAGGGAGAAGGGAGTACCCCCTTCTCAAAAATAGATATCTATATCTCAAGGATTTACCCAAAACGGGGTGTTTTTAGAAATTAAAGAGCTGCCATCTTGTTTTTCTCTCGATGTGAGAGATATTCAAGGGTATAGCCGAGGATATGGGAAAATGAAACAAAGGGAAAAAGCCATTTGCAGGTCAAAATACATCTGGGTAGAGGTTGAAGGGGGGGTTGCTAGAGGGCACCAAGTGAACTTTGGGAGTTGGAGGGGGTCTAGGGACTGAGTTTGCAATACAAAGCTTTCTGTATCCTCGGCTATAGCCGCAAATAGCCGACATCTCAAAGCAAACTGCGTCCCAGAAGCAGCGTGTGTTGTGGGGGGGGCAAGGGAGAAGGTAGGGGATGTCAGGAGCCCATATAGCTAGTGAGGGGAGCTTGCACAGATGAGGGGACACTTGGTGAGGGCCTGAGGGTGGGGGGCAGGAAAGCATCTGTTTTTGGATATTCGCTGCTACTATAATGATGTTTAATCATGAACAAAATTGACTTACAGGTCTCCCATCCATGCAGTAAGTAACCAGGACAGACTATGCTTGAATTCTAAATGAGATAGGCACCATCCTTCTCAGTCCATGTTGCCCAATAAAGGAACCCAAGGTACAAGACCACTTAGAGAACCAGGCTGGCCCTTTCCTTGCTTTGAAACTAAGCACCTCCAGTCCCGGTTACTGCATGGATAGGTGACCGAATGGTCATCCAAATGATTATGTTTCTTAAACCGTGCAACTATCAGTCATCGAAAATTTTGCGTCAGAGACATTTTTTTGCCTATTGCTGAATAGCATTCTGGTATGTGTAGTCTCCCAGTCAATCGTACAAAAAAAATGATATTTTTACAGCAACAGTGGGTTTCCCATCCCTGCAGCGAACGGGACAAACCCTGATTAGTTTCAAAGTGAGGAAGGGGCCAGCCAGCCCCCTAAGGCCCTGGTGCCTAACAAATGAGCCCACCTTACCACTTAGAGAAAAACCCACGTATAGAAACATGGCCCAAGGGGGCAGGATCCTTCCTTGCTTTGAAACTAAGCCAGGTTTGGTGTTTTTTTTTTTTAGGTTGACGAGCTTGCTCAAGTATTTGGCTACCAGGACTTTTCTCAGGTTGTCATGTTCCCAGTAAAGATACTTACCTACAAGACCACAAGCACTTGTTTCGTATTGGGATTCTGTTTACCAGATAATATTTCACAACTGATTACTGGGTGAGCACTTTTAAAACTTTGCCAGCATATTTATGGGAACATTTCCTCTCTCAGGTTATTTTTCTGGTTTTCAGTACAATGCTATTTTGCCTTGGGAAGGTCAAATTGATTACATTGTAGATTTCACTTTAAGATATATGTTCACTTACTGTGCATATATTCATGGGTGCCAGCTTTTAAATTCCGCTATGGGTGCAGAAATTACCTAGGGCATATGTCGTTCTTGCATCCAGCTGTTTTTTCCCCTTTTCTGTGCTGTTGGGGTTGTGCGAGCTATCACACCAGTCACCAAGAGACCGGCCATAAGACAAAGGGCTTGGAGAACGCTGCTTAACTAAAGTGTGTGGTCCATGGCAAATACAAACATTGTGAGTTCTCAAAGTCTGCAATCTATTATACAGAACAATACCACTATGAAAACAGGACAAAATCAGTTTGTGAACACCTATGAGCAATGACAGTGGGCACAACCAAAGGCTATGCACACTGACCATGGGTGAAGACCATGCTAGTGGTCTGGAGGTGTTCTAAAATTATATGCAATGACAAAACCCTTGAAATTTAAGGAAACCTTTTTAGTTGCAGGGACGTTAAGGTGAGCCATACACTGTAACACAACTGTTGAAATTCAAGGAAAACACGTTAGTTACAGGGATGTTAAGGTGAGAACTTAATACAACAAGACCCCTGAAATTTAGCTGAAGCCACCTTAACTTTGGACCCCTTGTTGCACAGCCTATGACCACAATGATGGCATCACAGATCACATCACTGATGACATCACTAATTACATGTTGTATGAGAACACTGATGACATTACAAATCATATCACTGATGCCATCACTGTTGACAACACCAATTGCATTGTATACAACTGATTACATCAATAATGGAATTAGATGCATCTATAAGTTAACACATATTAATTACTGTAATAACAATTTAGGTCATGGACTTGGTCATGACAACGGCTGGGGTCACTGGCCAGCACCAAAGGCCATAGCTAGTGGTCGGTTAGTGTTGAAAAATACCAATGTGCATGGTTAAAAGCCATGGCTAGTATCCCATCACTGTTTTCAAATATACAGTGGGCACGATGAACGCTGTAGTCAGTGGCCATGGCTAAAGGCCTTGGCTGGTGCCCATTAATATGTTAGAATATGCAGGCGGGCTAGTATTGTGTTGAAGACCATGACTAGTGGCTGGTTAGTGTATATAATATACAGTGGGCACAGTTGAAGGACATAGCTAGTGGCTGTGGGTGTTGTATAATACACAGTGGGCACCACCAAAGGCCATCATTTATTGCATTTTATTATTTTAAAATATACAGTGGACATGGCCAAATATGTACAGATTGCTGAAGGTCAAAGGCCATGGCTAGTGGCCCATTTATATGTTAGAATACATAGTGGGCACAGCCAAAGTTTGTGGCCACTGGCCAGTATTGAGCTAAGGTCCATGGCCAAAATCTAAGGTTGGTAGCTTGTTAGCATTTTAAAAAATTCAGTGCATAAAGTGACCACTGTCCATAGCTAAAGGCATGGGTTGTACCCATTCATGTCTTAAAATATTTTTGGGCCATGCACACTGACCATGGCTGATGGCCATGCTTAACACTGGTTACTGTTGTAATGTAATTAGTGATGATGTGATATGTGATGTTATCATTGTGGTCATTCGCAGTGTAACAGGAAGCACAACGTTAAGGTAGCTTTAGCTGTATATTTTAGGGGATTTGTGGTGTTAAGTTCTCACCTTAACGTCCCTGCAACTAAAGTTTTTTCCTTCAATGCATATATATATATATATATATATATATATATCAGTGAAAAAACTTTGTTAAAGGGACGTTATGGTTAAGTTGCGCTACTAAAAACCTATGAAATTCAGTGAAAAAACTTTGTTAAAGGGACGTTATGGTTCCAAGTAAAACCGAAAAACCCTTGAAATTCGCCAGTTATGGTAAGCTAAGCAACCATAACTCGCGCCACCACCGTGCACTGCTAAGACTAACACCCAGGACATCAAAGATGACATCACAAATGTCATTGATGACATCACTGATGACATCACATGTCTGGCTCACTATTTTTTCTTTTGCTGACATATCTAGGCCACATGGTTTTCTTCAGTAACAGTCAGAAACTAAGAATTTTATTTTATTTGTAGACGTATCCTTCTAGTAGGTTCTTACAGTAATTCCCTTAGAGTACAGTCACATCATATGAAACATATACATATGGGAAAACACAAGCTTGAAAGACAGCAATCCTTTTTGTGCATAAAGATAATCACTTTTTTTATGGCTGTACTTTCCCTGTATATGGTCATATTTGTATACATTGTACTCACACTACTTTCCTTAGGGTCCAATCACATCAAGTGATACATATACATAGGGTAAATAGCAGCTTTGAAACAGAGCAATCATTTATTTGCATGAAACTAATCAGTTAAGTTATGAATTGTTTCTGCTACTACTTGTGCTTTTTTGCTAACTTCACTTTCCCTGTATATACCCATATTGGTATGTGTTCTTGTGTCTTTGTGTTTTGTCTATAGTAATGCAATTATGTAATACATGGGTTTTATTAGCTACTTATTACATATTTCACAGTACACAAAAATCTATTAAGAAAACAATTATCATTTCATTATTCAACATATTAACATTTATTATTAAGTAGCTTAGTATACTAGATAGAACCCCATAATAGGATGCTATTTATATCAATGCATCGTTCAATGCACTTATTAGGGTATATTTCTTGCAATGATTCTTGACACTTTTTTCGCAACATAATAAGAATCCCTTCTACACATATTTCATGAGAAGTACATACACATGTGATGTCATCAGTGATGTCATCAATGACATTTGTGATGTCATCTTTGATGTCCTGGGTGTTAGTCTTAGCAGTGCACGGTGGTGGCGCGAGTTATGGTTGCTTACCTTACCATAACTGGCGAATTTCAAGGGTTTTTCGGTTTTACTTGGAACCATAACGTCCCTTTAACAAAGTTTTTTCACTGAATTTCATAGGTTTTTAGTAGCGCAACTTAACCATAACGTCCCTTTAACAAAGTTTTTTCACTGAATTTCATAGGTTTTTAGTAGCGCAACTTAACCATAACGTCCCTTTAACAAAGTTTTTTTCACTGAATTTCATAGGTTTTTAGTAGCGCAACTTAACCATAACGTCCCTTTAACAAAGTTTTTTCACTGAATTTCATAGTTTTTTAGTAGCACAACTTAACAATAATATCTTTGACTTTATATACATGTCATATGGAACTGACTAGATCTCTTCTTATGAACTTGATGTCCGCGAACTTATTTAATGTTCGCGGACATGTTCGGAGAACAGTACCACTACCTAAAAACTGTGGGGGGGGGTGGGGTATGTTTGATTGTTATATCATAATATAGGAACATTTAACAAATTCAAAAAGCAGCACACAAACACATTATATATAGTAATACATAAGAAATGTAACCCATATATGTAACACACTAACCATTCATTTAAAAACAATCTGTTCTGAAATGGAATATACCACAAGAAGATAAATTGGCTTCCAACATAATTACCTCACAGACACAACAGAACTGAGAACAAGACCAGACCCACTGAATACATAGGACTTATCTTACCAGAAATAGTAAGTGTACTTAATTTTACTCATATATTTATAAACTTTCTGTATTAGATTAAAAAATATATTATCTTTTTTTTTTTTCTCACAGAAATGACTAGTACTCTGGAATGGCTAGAGGACAATTTCCCACATGAAGAAATGTCACAAGATAGTGAAACTAATGGTAAACACTTTATAATATAAACCATTTATTTATTATTTTTTTTATATACATTTAACATATATATTATTTTTTTGTACAGAGCATACCAAAATAGAAAAAACTTCAGAAAACCCTGTTATGGATAACAGTGTTCACAATATAGAAGAAAAAATGGATGTATTGTTGGCTAATTTTAATAATTTAAAAACTTTTGTAGAAAATCATTTCAAACCAAAAACCTCGTACCATTGCCCCACATGTACTTGTCCCTCCTCACCATATCCCAGTCAATTATCCCCAAACCCTCTCCATAATCCAAAATGTTTTGATGAGACTTCCATCCCTTCTTCACCTAATACCAATCATGTTGAAACCCCAAATTCTCCCGTTTTTGTTTCTGTTTCTGCCTCAACTTCTCGGTCATAAATTATTAATATATGTTAAATAAAGTTTAATTTTTATATTGTATTGTGAATAGTTTCCGTTTTTTTTTTAAAAACAATAAAAGTGTCCGCGGACAGTGCGAGTGTTCTGAAATGTTCGTACATAAACGAAAATGGAGGTGTCCTGAAGAACACCACACCTGTTAGTACTGTTTGCTAGCAAGTTGAAACTGTTCTAAGAACACACGTGGTGTCCTGAAATGTTCGTAAAGAAACAAAAATTAAAGTGTTCTAAAGAACACTATATCTGTCCGTAATGTTCGCTATCAACTTAAAACTGTCCTAAGAACACAATTGGTGTCCTGAAATGTTCGTACATAAACGAAATTACACGTGTCCTGAAGAACACTATATCTGTCCTTACTGTTCGCTACCAACTTTAAACTGTTCTAAGAACACACACGGTGTCCTGAAATGTTCGTTTCACGTGTGACGCACTTTTAATTACTTCAGAACCCGAACAGTGTCTGTAGGACATCAATGCGCATGCGCTAACCAATCTCCGTGCACTTGGTGTCCTGCGGACAGGCGCTTCCTTCGCGGACTAGTTCGCAAACGGATCATATGACCGCGCCCACGCTCATCGTGTGTCCTGAAATGCGGACACTGTTCGTGTCCCCGAACAATTTAAAAGTACATTTTCAGTTAATCCATAATATTTTTCAATAAAATCTCACCATGGCACAAGTCCCACATAGCAATCTTGAGTTTCTATATACCTTTTGAAACTTTCCGATCCTTTTTTTGTGTTCGATCTGTCCGCGGACAATGCGCATGTCCGAGAACCACGCACAAGCACCCCTATAAAAGACCACGCCCAAGAGCTTATTCCCATAGTGTTTCTGGCTATTCTTCAGAACACAGTGATTTTTGCTGCCACCTGCAGACTACACCATCATCGAGATGGCATCCTTAGCTGCTGAACTGCCACTTGGTGCTGCACCTGCTTCAGCACCACCCCCATCTCCTCCACCACCACCACCTCCCCAAAGGCCTGAAGAGGGGAACAGGAGTAAGGATGCGGAGGAGGAAGAAGAGGATGATGAGAATGAGGTAGAGGAAAACCCTAGTACCCGCACTAGGCGTGAGTCTTGGGTGTGGCGGTTATTTACCCTTCATGGTAATGTTCCTAAGGCTCGTGCGAACCGTGTTACCTGCAATGAGTGCAAAATGATACTCAGTCGCGGGAAGCACGGTAAGTACAGCTTTGGGACCACTACTATGAAGCGACACCTGAGGTCATTTCACTCTGGGGCTATTTGAAGGGTTGTACCTTGCGAAGAACGTGGCAGGTTGATTTCCTCTACTTCATCCTCTGTTTCTGATCCTGTCACCACAAGGACCACCTCTGTGGGACAACGTGTTCCTCAAGCTGCCTCACAGGCCATACAGAATGCTGATGACCCTTACCTTTCGAGGGTCACAGTTGTATGTATGTACTGTGACACAGTACTCTGCAGGGGGGAGCGACTTCGGAGTGCTTTTGAGACTATCGTCTCAGAGCACGAGAAGACCTGCTCACTACCCAAATAAAACCCACTCTACATCTTCCTCTCTCAGCTCACCCTTTCTTATCCCTGTGGTTGGTGTCCCCCCCTTTACCCTCCTTTACCCTCCTCTCCTAGTGTGTTGTGTCTGAAAAACCAAAAAAAATACAAAATTACCAAAATCAAAAAAAAATAAGGCTCTTTTCAGAGCCACCTTTCCCAGTTAAAAAATAGAAGTGAAAATAAATGAAGCAGGGCTCTTTGTATTTTTTAGAAGTCCGCGGACAGTTCGCGAACATTAAAAAAATTGGGTTGCTACTCCATCATAAACATTGTAATTTTCTCTGGAAAAAAGTGGTGGCTCTGAAAAGAGCCTTTGGGTGGTGTTTGTAAGTCAAAAATTGTAAATGCTTAACATCTACTTCAAAATCGTTGTTGTAATTCCAAAAAAGTCGCAATGCATTTTGTACATTTCTCAGAAAAATCTGATTGCCAGCATAAGTAAGATGGACTCCATCTCTGCGAAAAATGTATGTACTACAAAACATAATATTTTCATTGTGAAAAGAAGACATGCCAAAATCTCTTAGAAAGGCACAAACAGCCTTATTAACATTGCGCCTTGCTTTTTCCATTTGTGGACCAAATGAAGAAGAATGAAGCCACATTTGTCTCTGCGCAATCCGTGAAAATATCACTTGAGAATTAGGAAACATGTCCATAACCTTCCTAAGTCCTTCTTTCATAGCAAATTGCAAAAAAAAAAATCCAGTCACATGTCCTAAACTGTTCCCTCCACAATGAATTACAATTATTTCTGGATGTTACTCTGTCTCTAAAGTAGCACAGAGAGGTAGCAAGTCCAACCACTTCATTCCACGTACTCCATGCCAGTGTACTTTCACATGTGGGAATCCAAGATCTACAGCTACTCCACAGCTTTCTGCATGCACCTTCAACCAATGTATCTACGAATCTCCTAAAATCCAAACAATCTGTTTTCTGAAACACACAGCCATAGCTATCTTTTGTTCTCTCAGCAAAAAGAGTATCTGAGAAAATCTCTCCTGGCACAACACACCCACCAAACTTTCCTGACCAATCCCTTTCAGTGCTTATTCTCATTTGCATGACTTCTGAACCCAAAAATCCCCGGATGTAACTCCCGATGTCCGCAAACTACCGCCATGTCCGCGGACATATCGTAACATGAACAGCCCTTCTACCATTTCCACTACACTCTCTCTGCCATACCCTCATTGGATGTACCTCAAAAATCACATGACCATGCACCAATCACATTCAAGACCTCTACATCTAACTGCATCATCATAGATCAGCACTGCAAATGTACTCTGAATCTCTCTGAGTACAAGTGTTATATCATTGGCAAGCAGCATCTACCAGAAATACTGTACATGTCTTCAAGATTTCTACTTGCAGCTCCATGCATATCCATATGCATGAACACAAACTTCAGGTATGCATATTTTCTGTATAGTAGATGAACACATTTTCAAACAGACTTTTACCTTGTAAAATCTGTAAAATGAATTTACTGTACTTTTTTCAATTTCCTAAAATCAACTATCACTTATAAACCTTTATACTATTTACTTTCTTTATACACACACACTCAAATCATGTTAAACTAACATTTTTTAAATGAAATATATAGACTACATATATTCAAACAAAATTGCATGCAAACACAATCAATGTTTAAACCTTTATAAAAATACTTATACAATTTCATATGTTTTGTTTTTATTTATTTATTTACTTAATTACTTTAAATTAGACATGACATTGAGGCGCTATTACCTAAAACAGTTTACTTACAGAAATAGTGGTATTCACTAATATATTATACATTTCACAAGACATAGTAAAGATATTTTTTTTTGCTACAGTTAGTCATTCAATACAATTTGTTCATTAAGAACATATCATATGTACTGAACTGATGCAATGTATCTTATGTAAATAAATTAGTTTAATGGTTTTACAGAAGGCACTGAGGGTTTCAATTAAAAAAATCAATATCTAAATTAAAAACAGTGCTATATACAAACAAAGTTACTAATTTGAAGCTTTTACAATTGCAGTGAAGACCAGTTTCCTGAAAAGAAGCAGCCGAATTTGAAGAAGAAAGAAAAACTAAGAAGTTTCCTGTTAATTTTAAAAAAAAGTAAGTAAAATATCACCATAATATTTGTATTATTAATCAAATATACTATAACGTTAATACAAGCTATTTCGGTTTCTAAAAATAGAGATTTTGTACCATTTTGTCCAAAAATTTCCATGTCTTAAACAGCGATTTACAGCCAGAATGGCCCACAAATTTCTATTTTTGGACACACAAATTACCCAACAGAACCACTACAATTTTCATATTATAGAACAAACAACTGTTTTAATTGTATACATTAGATTTACTATCTGTACTTTTCCACACCACTAGCTTACTTTTTTTTTGTCATCTGAACCCCAGTTTAGTAACACATAAATTCAAGAATACCTATCCCTACTAGTTTTAGTTCCCAATGCACAATCACACACCATTACATACATCTTTATCATCTTACTCAAACACTCATGCACACAGCACACATACATTCCAGAACACCCCAACCCATATCTTCTTTATTTTTTTCAACAGACCCTAAAGAATGCCTACCAAAAGTCAAGTCCGTAGAAAGCAACGCAAAAGTAGAGCAAATGAAAATAAAGGTGTCCAACATAAGCATCCATCTCTAGCAGAATTTGTAAAAAAAGTTGAAACAAAACAGCTAATTCAATCATTTAGTGAAACACAAGAAGTTTCAAGTACAACAACTTTGCTTCCTCTATCAAAATGTAAAACGTAAAACAAACCAAAAAACAATTAACAGAAAATCAGCTATCAGTACAGATAAAACTACTTCTTCAAATTTTAATATAGTGCAAAGTAAGCATACCAAGAAAAGTATTTTAGCCAAAATATACTGTCACAAAGTCCTTCAAAATCTTATAAAAACAGGAGAGAAATCAGGTTCAAAGATTAAAACCTATCGTAGGAAATTAATCTTAGAAGCATTGATGGACAGTGCAATTCTTCTCAAAAGAAATGTATTTATTTTACTGTTAAACAAAATGAAACCACTAACAAAACTAATAACTAAATTACAAAAAAGACTTCTCAATAAGCGAAATATCAACAGAAAGAACTTCTTAAGTATCAGCGGAGGTGAATGGAATCACACTACAAGCACAGAACCATATTTTAATGAAGAAGCGTACAAACAAAAGCAAACAAATACAATTTCCATACATAGCAGTGGTCGAGGTTATGAAAAAGTGAATAATACCATAATGGAACAAGAAGTACTTCTTACAAAAATATGCCCTGAAAACTTAGAATTACCCCTCCATTCAACTGAATCAGAACGTCCAGTGTACAAATGGCCATGTACGTCAATGTGTAACATTCCCAAACAATGTTTCAAATCTTTACGCCAATTCCTCAATAAATATGTAAAAAGCAAAGACAAAATCAAAATTAAATTACTGCAAAATATAGATACCTGTCCAGTGCGCAAGTACACAGGACTACAAGGACAGTCATTGGCCTGCATTACAGGACCTACTTGTAAAACCACTTTCCATGATATCAAAAGGATATCAACACATCATTCAACTATAAGAAATCTAGTCTATAAACTGTACTATGCTAAAAGTCCTGCTTTAGCACTAGCAAAGTTAAATAACATCCTTCTACATGGTACAGCAAAAGACCTACTTGAAGAAATTCACTATAGCCAGAAAAAATATTTTGGAAGTGAAAGCCATTTACAGAATGAAATAGCTTTAAACCAATTAAGCAACAATTCTACACATGGCAACCTTTTGCTAAACACATACAAAAAAGAAATACTAAAATTTAAAAGTACATCAGCTGAAGTACCAAACCATGTATGTGTATGTTGCCGTAGAATTTTTTATAAAAGTAACACAAAAACTGTGGACCTATCATACAAAATAGAAGACAATGAAGATTCTAAATGGTTTGAATTAGCTCTCTACCTTGTAGCAGAAAACAAATATGAAATAACTGAGCCCTTAATACTTTGCAGTTATTGCACTACAAAACTTGACAACAACCAACCTCCTTCACGTTCTATCACAAATAATTTAGAATTATACCCAGTACCAAAACCTCTACAACAACTTAATTTATATGAGAGCATCATAATTCAAACAGTACACCCATTTCAAGCAATAATACGCCTTCAACCAAAAACAGCAAAATTACCTCCCTCTGAATTGGAAAAATGCATTTGTGGAAAAGTAGTTTATTTACCATTAAATCTAAAAGAAAATGTGCATACTCTAGGAGTGCAACGTCCAATGCAGCAATCTTTAATTATATTAGTAAATGGAGTACCTACGAAAGACAAAAAAATATGGCAACAGCTAGTAGATTTCTATAAAGTTAGACAAGCCTTCCAATATCTTAAAGAGAATAATGATTATTACAAAAAAATTAATATTGAAAAAAACTTGAAAGATACAACTGAAATAATTCAAGAAACACAAGAAGCTGGTCAATTTGAGCTACTAGATCCTGCTACAATATCAAATAATTTAGTCCATTATACAATTCATCCTTTGCACTGTAATGAAACATACAAGATGTACTGGATACTTACCAAATGCGTCAAACAAAAGAATCGCCAATCAGTATATGGGAAAAAAGTATAGAAGCACGTGCTTTTCCTCTACTCTTTCCTACTGGCAAAGGAGGAAGGTATGATGATAGACCTATTCAAATATCAGCTTCAGAATACCGCTCATTACGGATGTATTCTGAAGATCCCAGATTTAGACAAAATGTGGAATACATATTCCACCTACTCTTTGAAAGTGAACTAGCAACTTTATGTTACGGAGTTGCACACATATTAAAATCAGGATCACACTTTCAAAATATGACAGCTACACAATTATTAGAGAAAGTGCAACAAAAGGATGAGGTTTTACAATCAAATATTACAAATCTATTAGCAAATATGCATCGTACTAAAGAGTACTGGTTTCGACGTCATGGAGATGTACGTTGTATGATCAGAAACCTTGGCCCACCCACTTGGTTTGTTACATTAAGTTGTGAAGAATATGCATGAGAAGATTTACATGATTTCCTACGCATATCAAAAACAAAACAAACATAGATATTCTAACACCTGGAGAACTTTGTTCTTTGGATCCTGTTAATGTTTCAAGATATTTTCACCATCGCTTCATTGCTATGCTACATTTTATTTGTAATAAAACTGTTCCTCCCCTTGGAGAAGTGCAACACTTCTTTTGGAGAAAAGAATACCAAGCCAGAGGAGCACCACATATCCACATGCTTTTATGGATTAAAGATGCTCCTAAATTTGGTCAAGACAGTGGTGCCACTGTTTTACAGTTTATTGAAAAATATGTCACTTGTGAAATTCCATCAGAAGCCACAAATAGTGGTCTTCATGCACAAATTTTACAATTTCAAAGACACAAATGTGGAAAATATTGTCGTCGCAAATACAAAAACAAAGGCAAATACTGCACCAAATGCCGATTTGGTTTCCCTAGACCAGTTACAAATACAGGTCAAGTAAACAACCTCATGTCTTCAGTTAGACATAGTGTTAAAGGTAAGTCACCTAAAAATACATATTACATAAAAAGAAAAGAAGAAGAAAAATATATCAATGATTATAATGTAATCATTGCCCACTTATGGAATGCAAACATAGATGTGCAGTACATTGCAGACAATTCTACTGCAGTTGCACGATATGTCACAGCATACTTAATTAAAGCAGAAAAGACAGAGCTCCAAGACCTCTGGAATGACCTGTCATCAGATAAAACAGTATCTCAGAAATTATACAGCTTGGGCATAAAAATGCTCACCCATAGAGAATGTGGATCTTATGAAGAGGCTGATCGTTTAACTGGTACTTCGTTGTATGGTAAATCTGAAAATATAGTATGGCTAAGTCTTGGTCCAGCTAAATCTAGAAAAAGAGTTCTAAAATCATATGAAGATATAGAAACAATAGCCAAACATGATCCCAACAGCCAAGACATTTTAAAAAACAATTTATTGGACACATACTACCCAAACAGAAGTAATACTTGGAAAACATGTGTCTATACCAAATAGCCCAAAACTACACATACAAAAATAATATGAAACCTGATGAGAAAAAAAGGTAAATATAGAGTGACAGACTGTGAAGGCAGCTTAGTTAAACTCACTAAACCAAATTTAATTAATCATATCAAATTGTCATTGAAGACTCCTCAACATAAAGAAGTATATTACATGTCCCTGCTACAACTCTTCAAATCATGGAGAAAAGAAGAACAATTACTAGATAACTATGACTCATATGAGGATGCTTTCAAAGCAAATGAAAGCACTATAACTGATGTAAACTTTACACAGTACAAAAAAATGTTGCACAATGAACAGCAACATGAAGAAGAACTCCAAGCCCAACTAGATAAGGATACTCCTGACAGTAGTCAACCTTCTGTAACAGGAAGCCAAGAACCACTGGGAGAACCACTAATAACAAATGAGGCAGAATTAGCTATGATAGAAGTAGAAAACACCATGTGTCAGTATGAAGATAAGGAAGACTTAACTATACTACAATCAAAACTAAACAATGAGCAAAGTAGCATTTTTCAAGAAGTAACAAAACAAATTGCACATGGTGTAAAACATGAAAATAAAGAATGTTCCTGCCATAATTATAAACCTATACTACTGTACGTCAGTGGTGAAGATGGTTCTAGCAAAACATTCCTAATCAAAATCATTAGTAAGTTCCTTCAACAATTGACAAACAACAAACTGTCAGCTGTTGTCACTGCCCCCACAGGTTTAGCTGCCCACAACATAGGTGGTGTTACATTACACCGATTACTACTATTACCAGTAGAACACCAGAACAAATTAGACTATTACAAACTTTCTGCAGAAGCTGCAATGGAATTACGCAGAGTATTGAAACAAATGAAAATGCTACTAATAGATAAAGTGAGCATGGTCTCCAACCTGATGTTAGCTTTGATTCACCTCAGATTACAAGAAGTACTGAAAACAGACTATGAAGAGCTCTTTGCAGGAAAATACATTATTGTTTTTGGAGATCTGCTTCAATTAACACCAGTAAAAGGTGAACCTATTTTTAAAACATTAGGGCACAAACTCTGCCATAAAACTGTTGGCAGCATTGGAAATGTCAACCTTTGGCAACATTTCCAATACAGAGAATTAACAGAAAACATGCGCCAATCTGCAGATCTAACTTATGCCAACATTTTAAAAAGTTTGAGAGTTGGTATACTTTCTAAAGAAGCAGAAGCAACATTGAAAACCCGGCACATTAATGCACTTTATGGCGATAATGCATGTGCTACAGATGTTATGGAACAATTAGCCCACAAAAAAGTCAATTGTATGGCCTTAATGCCAACTCTTGCAAGCTGTCTCAAATTCAATGAAATAATGTTAAGTAAAGAAATGCAACCAATAATGGAAATTAGCGCCACAGACAAACTAGATGTACATGGTATGACACTACCCATGTGTGACCAAGCCACAAAAAGACTAAATAATTTAGAAAAATCAATTTCAAACACAGCAGGCTTAGAAAAGATGTTAAAATTATCCTTAAATTGCAGAGTAATGCTTAAACGTAACCTTGACGTGGGCCAAGGACTAGTTAATGGAGCACTGGGTACAGTTGTTGGCTTTCAAACATACCCACGTGACAACAAAATTCAGTTTGTCAATATACTCTTTGTCAAACTTTCAGAAGTAAAACGGATAGGACGCTCAACAGCTAGATTCCTTCTCTTCAAAGATATGTATGTACGCAGAGAACAATTTTCTCTAACTCTTGCATACGCAGTCACGATTCATAAATCACAAAGTCTTACCCTAGACAAAGCAATGATAGATATTGGTAACACAGTCTTTAAAGAAGGCATGAGCTACGTAGCACTATCACGCTTACGTACACTTGACGGTCTATTTCTAATCAACTTTGATGCAAGTAAAGTAAACGCTGATATTCCTTGCATTTTAGAATATAATAGACTTCGCTCACTATACACTCCCCATCTAAACACATATTCTGTTCCACAAAAACTAAAACGTTGTAAAAGAAAACTAAATCAAACAGAAATGCAACAGGACGTCACTGCAAATCCTCCAAAGAGAGTAAAAGAAACTAATACTTCATCAAGTACCACAAACAAAAAAGAATCAATTAGAGAAAGTAAACCAGGTACTTCTTTAAAGAAGGAAGACAAACTCCAAAAAAAGCAGTTAGATACAGAACTACCTGGACCATTTAAATTCTCAAATATAGTTGGTGTAAGTTGCTATGCAAATGTAGCAATGAATATTCTATTTCAATTACCACCAATTGTTGACAACATGTACTTACACAGTACAGACCCTTTGTGTTTGCAAATGTTAGTACTTCACAGAAATGCAGCAAACAATCCTGACAACACATATAGTGTTTTTGGAATAAGACGACAATTGTACTACTGTGCTGGAATGGTGAAATTCACTATAAACTCACAGGAAGATCCACAAGAATTTCTAATGTACTTACTATTAGTACTGGAAAACAAAAACATACCTATAAATGAAATCTTCCAGATTTCATACATGTGGAAACATACATGCACTCTGTGCAACAATGTGACACAAGAAGAAATTCCCAATGAACGCTTCATATATATATCAATACCAAATTGCGAATCCATTCCATTTCAGCAACTTGTACAAAATGCAAACCATGGTAGATTATGCTCTACCTGCTATTCAGATAATCGCTCCACGTTAGTAATACAAACACATAGTAAATACGTAATACTAATGCTTCTACGTTACAATGCAGATGGTACCAAAAACAACTGCAAGCTGACTGGATTCACACATGGTCAAATATCACTTGGTAAGAAAACCTTCACAACAATAGGTATAATCTACCACGCAGGAGCCACAACCAATTCAGGGCACTACACGGCATATATAAAAAAGAAATGTGGATGGTTTGAATGTAATGATAGTACCATTACTCTTAAGCAGAGATTACCAGCAAATCTTACAAACGCTTATTTGATGTTGTTAAAACCAAAATTTAATAAATAAACTGTATTTAAACCTTTAAGTAAATTTGTGTTAAAAAAATATAAACTGTTAGAATACTCCAAAAGCTATCTATCTGCTCAAAGATTCTACAACAACTAATCAGATAAATGAATACCACTAAATTAGACCAAAAAATACACAGTTAGAATACGCCAATTGGTATCTAACTGTCCCAAAATTATAAATTTGTGTTAAAATAATATAAACTGTTAGAATACTCAAAAAGCTATCTAACAGCTCAAAGATTCTACAACAACTAATCAGATAAATGAATACCACTAAATTAGGCCAAAAAATAAACAGTTAGAATATGCCAATTGGTATCTAACTGTCCCAAAATTTAACAATATCCAAATAGATAAATCAAAACCACTAAAATATATTAAAAAAATAGACAGTTAGAATACGCCAATTGGTATCTAACTGCTCCAAAATTTTGTAATATCAAAACAAATGAAGAATCTGTTACTGCTCCAAAATACATACAACAAAGCAAAGTATAAAGCATTAGCCAGAAACAACAAGTGAACACTGAAAACAAACAAACAAATAAACTGTAGCATAACAGAAAAAGGTTATTTTTTAATCCAACATGGATTTTCTTTTCTCCCACAGACCCAATGATTTTAGCAACAAATACAGAAACTGAGCAAATTGCACAGTACTCTGATTTGTACTCTACTAAATATGAGGGTCGAAAAAAAATAAAAGTATATTGCTTATACAATGTAATAAGTCATTACAAAATACTAATACTAACATGCTATTTTCTTTTATCACAGAAATGAAGAAGAAAACATGGACTCCCATTACTAGACCAAACAGTAAGTATACAATAATAAGGACAACCATAGCAGCATATCACATCCATAGTATCTAATATCTTTGTTCCTTATACATTTGTTTTTCACCCAAAGTTATAAGCAAATATGAAAGTGATATGCTGCGGTGGTTGTTGCCATCCATAGAGTCAAACATTTCAACTATGATCTATGGGAAACTTTTAATGTCCGCGAACAATGTGAGTGTTCTTAGAACACTTTGAACTTGCCAGCGAACAATACGGACACTGTTTTCAGGACACCCCCTACGAACATTTCAGAACAACGCGATAGTTCTTAGAACACTTTCAACTTAACAACGAACAATACGGACAGCGTCCTAAGGACACCCCCTACGAACATTCCAGGACACCGGGAGTGTTCTCAAAAACGTCTTCAGAACACCCCCATTTTGTTTATTTGCGAACATTTCAGGACACCGCGGGTGTTCTTACAACACATTCAACTTGACAGAGAACAATAGGAACAGCGTCCTCAGGACACCCCCTACGAACACTCCCCGGACACTGCGAGTGTTCTTAGAAGCGTCTTCAGAACACCACCATCTTGTTTATTTGCGAACATTTCAGGACACCGCGAGTGTTCTTAGGACACATTCAACTTGACAAAGAACAATACGGACAGCGTCCTCAGGACACCCCCTACGAACATTCCAGGACACCGGGAGTGTTCTTAGAAGCTTCTTCAGAACACCACCATCTTGTTTATTTGCAAACATTTCAGGACACAGCAAGTGTTCTTAGGACACATTCAATTTGACAGAGAACAATACGGACAGCGTCCTTAGGACACCCCCTACGAACACTCCCCAGACACCACGAGTGTTCTTAGAAGCGTCTTCAGAACACCACCATCTTGTTTATTTGCGAACATTTCAGGACACCGCGAGTGTTCTTAGGACACATTCAACTTGATAGAGAACAATACGGACAGCATCCTCAGGACAACCCCTACGAACACTCCCCGGACACCGCAAGTGTTCTTAGAAGCGTCTTCAGAACACCCCCATTTTGTTTATTTGCGAACATTTCAGGACACCGCGGGTGTTCTTAGAACAGATTCAACTTGACAGAGAACAATACGGACAGCGTCCTCAGGACACCCCCTACGAACATTCCAGGACACCGGGAGTGTTCTTAGAAGCGTCTTCAGAACACCACCATCTTGTTTATTTGCGAACATTTCAGGACACCGGGAGTGTTCTTAGGACACATTCAACTTGACAGAGAACAATACAGACAGCGTCCTCAGGACACCCCTTACGAACACTCCCCGGACACCGCGAGTGTTCTTAGAAGCGTCTTCAGAACACCCCCATTTTGTTTATTTGCGAACATTTCAGGACACCGCGAGTGTTCTTAGGACACATTCAACTTGACAGAGAACAATACGGACAGCGTCCTCAGGACACCCCCTACGAACACTCCCCGGACACCGCGAGTGTTCTTAGATGCCTCTTCAGAACACCCCCCATTTTGTTTATTTGCGAACATTTCAGGACACCGCGGGTGTTCTTAGAACACATTCAACTTGACAGAGAACAATACGGACAGCGTCCTCAGGACACCCCCTACGAACATTTCAGGACACCGGGAGTGTTCTCAAAAACATCTTCAGAACACCCCCATTTTGTTTATTTGCGAACATTTCAGGACACCGCGGGTGTTCTTAGAACACATTCAACTTGACAGAGAACAATACGGACAGCATCCTCAGGACACCCCCTACGAACACTCCCCGGACACCGCGAGTGTTCTTAGAAGCGTCTTCAGAACACCCCCCATTTTGTTTATTTGCGAACATTTCACGACACCGCGGGTGTTCTTAGAACACATTCAACTTGACAGAGAACAATACGGACAGCGTCCTAAGGACACCCCCTGCGAACATTTCAGGACACCGGGAGTGTTCTCAAAAACGTCTTCAGAACACCCCCATTTTGTTTATTTGCGAACATTTCAGGACACCGCGGGTGTTCGTACAACACATTCAACTTGACAGAGAACAATACGGACAGCGTCCTCAGGACACCCCCTACGAACACTCCCCGGACACTGCGAGTGTTCTTAGAACAGTTTCACTTTGCTTGCGAACAAAACGGACACATATTGAGTCCTTACAAACACCCCCCAGTCAGTTTATTTAGAACATTTCAGAACACCTGTGATGTCCGCAAACAAATCGAACACAAAAACAACGTCTAGCACATAAAAAACACAACTTTCATCCTATCTCATACACTCCCACCCTCCCCAAACACTCCTACACACCAACACACTCTACAAAATACACATTTTGAACAAAGTTAGACCGCGCTGTCCGCGGACGTCCGCGAATCCAAGATGGCGGGCGCTACCGAATAATCTGACGCGCTTCACGCTCCACGCCGTCCAATCAGCGAACACGTTGCATGTCCGCGAACATCACGCAAGACAATTGGCCAATCAGAACACTGTCCGCGGAGCGAACAGGGAAGTGTGTCCGCGAACCAAACCTACTTTTTGGTCATTTTAAAAAAAACTACTGGACGAATTTTCACCAAATTTGCAAAAGCACACTTTCGGGACCAAGCCGCTGCTCCTGGTCCAAATTTGGTGGAAATCCGTCCAGCGGTTTGGGCTGTAGGCGCGAGCAAAATTTTTTTCCCATTAAGTCTATGGCAAAAAAAAAGTTTTGGGACCCCCCCTATAACTTTTTCCCTGGAAGAATCCTCACCAAACTTTGCAGAAAAATTCAGAGTGACCCAAATACTTTTTTTGCAAAGTTTGGTGAGGATCCGTCCAGGGGGGGCAAAGTTATAAGCCACCCAAAAAGTGTTCTTCCTATGGAAACAGCAACTTAACCATAACTACGGACATATAAAATAAAACAAATCAAACAGTTGAATAACTTACTTTAGGCATCACTGTTTGGGTGGGGTGCATTGCAAAGAAAGTTGCAGGGCAGGCATAGTGTGATTCATGAATTTTCGGGATAAATAACATATATCAAAACCTCCTATATACAGGACAGGATACTTGCTATTCATGTTTCATCCTAGAAGCTAGTTTTGTTTGTCATAAAAGACAAATTGACTTTCCTCCAGACAGCAAATCTTTTCGAGTAATAAACGAAAGTGGTGCCATTTTGATGAGCCACACTAGAAGAGAGAAACAATCAATAGAATGATTCTAGCCTGGAGGAGACATGTCAAGCAGTGGCACAAATGCCCTGAATGCTAATAATATATTTCAGGGCTGAAGTGAACAAATTGCTCCTGTGCTTTTGATTCTCTATTATTTGGACCTTGCCATGGAAATCCATCTAGGCTCAAAAATAATTTGTATCCCAAAATGATCTTCATTATTGTCGACCTCTCCATCAATCAGAACCCTCCAAATGCAGGTATTCACTCATATTGACTGCATTGCAAACATTTAAGTCCAGAAGCAGGGAGGACATCGCAATGCATGTCTTTGCATTCAGACAACAACAAAACAATGTTGCAGAAACCTATTTTTCATTAAGAGTATTCCTCTATGGGAGAATGTATTTTCCGTCACGTTTTAGTGACAACCACTAAGTGAAGGCACTGAAATGAAAGCTAACATATGGAAAAATGCTTTGCCATTCAGATAGAGAAACAGTTATACATTACACCACCTACATACATTTGATAACATTGTTTCCTGTCAATCAGATTTACAATTGAAATGTTTGCCTTGCAAAGACATTACAAAATAAAAGCATGTTTTGTGCATTTACTTTCCTAACCTGTAAAACTGTTTTATCTTGTGACCACTACAAGGTCTTGGAATCCAAGGTGTGTCATTATCATTCAGAACATTGGCCCTTCCCCAACTATGGCCCTCAGCTTTGCCTCTGCCCGTAATAGGGAGGTGCGTCAAATTCCCACAGTAATGATTTTCCCCACTTATCAAGCCCCGCCCACCTGGTGCCTTCCTGGTGCCTTCCTGGTTGCTGCTCTTTTCCCAACTTAAGGAGCCCTCCAGCCTTGTTTCCTTTGCAGACGGGGAACAGGTGCAAGTGGCTCTAGGCCACCTGGCCAAAGCACCGCCCACCTGGTGTCTTCCTGCTGCTCTTTTTCCCCCACTTAGGAAGCCCCGCCCACCTGGTGCTTTCCTAGTTGCCACTCTTTTTCCCTACTAAAGGAGCCCTCCAGCCTCTATTCCTTTGCAGATGGGGAGCAGGTGCAAGTGGCTCTAGGCCACCTGAACTAAGCCCCACCCACCTAGTGCCTTCCAGCTTGCTGCTCTTTTCCCCACTTAGCGAGCCCCGCCCACCTGGTGTCTCCTTGGTTGCTGTTCTTTTTTCCTACTTCAGGAGCCCTCCAGCCTTTTTCCCTTTGCAGATGGATAACAGGAGCAAGTGCCTCCAGGCCACCTGGCCTAAGCCCGCCCACCTGGTGCCTTCCAGGTTGCCACTCTTTTTCCCTACTAAAGGAGCCCTCCAGCCTCTATTCCTTTGCAGATGGGGAGCAGGTGCAAGTGGTTCTAGGCCACCTGGCCTAAACCATGCCCACCTGGTGCCTTCCAGGTTGGTTTCTTTTCCCCCACTTAGCAAGCCCCGCCCACCTGGTGCCTTCCTGGTTGCTGCTCTTTTTCCATACTTAAGGAGCCCTCCAACCTCTTTTCCTTTGCAGATGAGGAGCAGGTGCAAGTGGCTCTAGGCCACCTGGCCTAAGCCCCACCCATCTGGTGCCTTCCAGGTTGTGGCTCTTTTTCCCCACTTAGCAAGCCCCACCCACCTGGTGCCTCCTTGGTTGCCTTTCTTTTTCCCTAGTTAAGGAGCCCTCCAACCTCTTTTCCTTTGCAGATGGGAGTAGGTGCAAGTGGATCTAGGTCACCTGTCCTAATCCCCGCCTACCTGGTCCCTTCCAGGTTGCTGCTCTTTGTTCCCACTTAGCAAGCCCCACCCACCTGGTGCCTTCCTGGTTGCCGCTCTTTTTGCCTACTTAAGGATCCCTCCAGCCTCTTGTTCTTTGCAAATGGGGAGCAGGTGCAAGTGGATATAGGCTACCTGGCCTAAGCTCCACCCACCTGGTGCCTTCCAGGTTGCCGCTCTTTTTTCCCACTTAACAAGCCCCGCCCACATGGTGCCTTCCCGATTGCCATTCTTTTTTCCTACTTAAGGAGCCCTCCAGCCTCTTTTCCTTTGCAGATGGGGGCAGGTGCAGGTGGATCTAGGCCATCTGGCCTAAGCCCCACCCACCCGGTGCCTTCCAGGTTGCTGCTTTTTTTCCCCACTTAGCAAGCCCCGCTCACCTGGTGGCTTCTCAGTTGGCGCTCTTTTTCCCTACTTAAGGAGCCCTCCAGCCTACTTTCCTTTGCAGATGGGGAGCAGGTGCAAGTGGATCTAGGCCACCTAGCCTAAACCTCACCCACCTTTTTCCCCTCGTAGCAAGCCCTGCCCACCTGGTGCCTTCCTTGTTGCCACTATTTTTCCCTACTTAAGGAGCCCTCCAGCCTCTTTTCCTTTACAGATGGGGAGCAGGTGCAAGTGGATCTAGGTCACCTGGCCTAAACACCACCCACCTTCTTAGCCCTACCTCTTCCTTCCTGCTCTTAACTCTTAGATCAAGGGTGTCTCTCACCCGTGTGTCTGAAGCGAAGGGCAAATGAAGAAAAGGGCAATTCCTGTTCGGACCAGGAGGACCCAAGGCCTGACCCCCTGCTCAGAAAGCAGGAAAGCATGCAGCAACATGTGTTTACTCCCTCTCTCCCCACAGGCCATCCCCACCCCTTCTGGTCCGCCCATGATGTTCCCTTGTGCCCCCCCGTCTTCCACACAGGTGTTGCCTGTTTTGCTAGATTCCTCTACCCTGCTCTCCATACCCCCTTCCAGCCTACTTCTGCAGGAGTATGTCCTGATACATTCTGGTTTCACCATCACTGTCTTGTGGACATTGTTGAATTTGACTTTTATGGACTTCATTGATTCATGGTGCATCATCCTTTCTCAACGCTCATGCTGGACTTCCTTTGCATCTTGTCCTCATGGTGGCCCTGAATCATGCTGTTCCCATCTACATCTTGTTTCCCGGCTTGCAACAATACGTGTTACTACTGACTTCTGAAATTGTATTCGCTCTCCCCTCTTGCTTCTCCACTCTTTTTGACTGCTTACACTCTGTTCTCTCCTCTCCCTTTCTCCCTTTTCATATCTCCTCCCCTCATCCCCTTACTTTCTTCTATGCACTTACTCTATCAGAATTGTCCCTGGACCTAGTATGATAGCAACCTTGTCTGTCTCCTTCCCCCTCCTCTTACTTGTCCCTTCCCCCACCCTCAGCACTATCTGAAATCTTGTCAGGCCTAGTATGATAGTCGCTTGTTTTGTTCCTCCCCTCCCTTTCTGCACCCCTCTCCCTCACCTTTTGTTTTTCTTTTGCTCTACCGGAAATGTTGTCAGCACTAGTATGGTAGTCACCTGTCTGTTTCCAGTTCCTTTCCACTCTCCCCCTCCCTTCCTTATGTATGGTTTAGTTCTTGCACTATCTGAAATGTCATCAGGCCGAGTACGATAGTTAAGTTCACCTCCTTACTGTTCATGGCCTGTAAGAATGTAATTGTATTTTCCCTTGTTCCCTCTCTTGCCGTGAAGTGCTTTGAAACGCATTGTGTATAGGTGCTATATAAATAAACTATCATATCATTTCATATGATATCATTCCCTCGGTCTATAGGGATATATAAGTTTTGGTTTTGACACTATCTGGTGGCGTAGGCCACAACATTTTGACAAAACATTGCTGCAAGAATAAAGAAATTCAAAGAAACAGTCTATGTGGATGGCATTACAACTGGAAATTCGGTGCCATACAATCCACAATGCACAAAGTGTCCAATTTGGCCGGTTTAACGTTTTTTCTCTCAATCAAGAGTACTGTCACATGTCACATGTCTGTGTGATTTTTAGCTGCGTAGTGATCTCTTTTCGCTTCCACGTCGATGAGATACCCACAGAGCACAAAACACTTCGGCCAGTTGTTAGGTAGACGCCAAAAGTTCAGCCTGAAGCTTAGGGTGTGGAAGAAGAGGCAACACGCCTGATGTTGGAGCACCAATGCAAGGAGAACATTCTGCCGCATCTGGGGAGCCCAGGAGCCAAGTGGATCCCCCCCTGCACTACCTGTTTGCCGAGAACCTAGGAGTGTATGCTGGAATATGCAGACGTGATTGATGGAACAATGTTTGGATCGAGCAAATGCTGTGGGGAATACACAGTATATTGGGAGAGGGACCGGTACTCGTTGTGCAGCTTGGACACAGACCCAGGGGCTCTGCTTGGACCTGTCCCTAGCTAATGACTTGGGAGCGAGAGAGACACACAGACAGTGCAAGGGCCAATGTGTGGGTGTGTTCAGTGATGAAAGCACTGCAGACTCTGCACGTGCTTCTATTTGGGCTTTTCTTAGCCCTTAATTTCTTCTGAATCAGCAGATAATTGTCGACTCCAGAATTATATTATACATTCAATTGGAACACTCACACAGCCAACCTCCAGCTTTTATATGGTGTCTCGATTAACTATTTATTTCAAACTGACAGTTCACATTGACATCAACCCAGACAAGCGGTGAAATGTATGTCAGTTTCCTAAACGTGGCCAAGTTTTGATTGCCGCCTGCTACTTCTGTTCATTGACACTCGCATCAATCACAGTTGTGCCTCTCATTGTCTCCTGTTTACACCAAAACATGTTTCTGTGATGTGGATATCTAAACTTGACCACACATTTCAAGTAAACAGGCCCTCTTTTGTCTCTTTGGAGGAGTGGCTTCTCGGACTATGGGGGATGTGGGTTCTTCTGTCCGGCACTGTGATGCTGGAAATGCATTGGAGGGACAGGGCCTCCATATCCTTGTCCTGTACTCCCTTATCATGTGTTTACTGTGTTATTTTCTACACAGGAGTCCAGCGGGACTCCTGGCAGTGCAGTGTTTGGGAGAATTCTCAGGAATGGTTAATTTCCCTTACCTACAGAGCCCTTCAGCAGCTTTGCTGGATTTCTAGGATTTATTTCTTGCACCTGGTAAGAGTGTGAGCCCTTTTTTTACCACTCTTACATGTGTTTTGCTGTGTCTATTTAACATTTTTGTGTTCGTAGACTGCGGACCCTCACCTACTCCACAGGCACCATCTTCTTACTATGTGTTACACAGCACCTTCAGTGCAGTGACACAGGGTTGTCTTTTAGACTTCCCAACTCAGACTCCATTTTCTTGGACTGACTACTGTCTCCCAGAACACATAAAGTTGCCATTAACTTTATTAGCCTCTGTAAAACCACAGACCGAGTACAAACCATCTTACATGGAGTACTGGAAAGGGTTAATATTTATCCCTTTTTGTCTGTTTCTCTTGGAGCATTGTTTCGCTCCCTTTTCATCAAGACTTGGCTGGTGGCAGTGGTAACTACCCTATTTTTCCTACTGCGGTTATCTTAAATAACCTTGGTATTGTTTTAGGCTATCTTGGTAGCCTCGAACTTAAACCTGCTAAACCATATATGTTTTAGTACGGTCCCGGCTGGGTTTATTCCCCATTTCTTTTTGTAAAAGTCTTCCTCGTGCTTTTCTCTGCGTGCCAAACCAGGTTTGGTTCCTTTGTTCACCGTCTTACGCGGATGTGAGGGAGCGGTTTAGGACTCCGTCCACAGGGTCTCCTTGGAGACCCATGTCGCACTCTGAAATGATTGGCTGTGGTGACTGATGCGGCGGGGCAGCCCCCCTGCTGTGTGATTGACAGCCAGGCTGTGTGAATGGGGGAAAACTGCATAAAAAGCAGGTCTATGGGTCTGGAAAGGCAGAGTTGCCACTGGAACGAAAGAACCAATGAGGAGCTGACGGAAGAGGAACCCTACCATGACTGAACCGCCCAGTGAAGCCATGCTGCAGGTCCGAATCCTCGAACTCCAACGACAGAGAAGATCTTCCAGGAATCCATCCGAATCCGAAGTCCAGCCCGTGCTTGAATCCTGATCACCAAAGCTATCCCGAGGTACGTGCTGTGGCTGCAGCACCAACAGGCCCGAGAACCGCTGAAGCATCTTCGTACAACTGACGCCTACTGCTGGGGCCTACATCCATCACTAAGTCTTCTTTCCGGCACCAGAAAATTTGCATTGAGATGGACTGCACGCATCATCATCCCAGTACTTCCACAAACGATCATCGAAGAGCACTATGAAGGTCGATGGTACTGTCTCGACGCCAGTGTTCACTTTTCATCAAGAAATCTTGATGCCTTGTGGCCCTTGCTTTAAAGGGAGTCCACTCTCGAGGGATCTGTTGATGAACCACTGTAGAAACTATTCTATCTCAGGTACATTGCTGTGGTTAAACTTTCTAACCAGGAACCAAGACTGATTAAACATGTATGGACTGGGCTTTTTAATACTTTTATTACATGGTACCCAGGTGGGGGGAGTCTCACTGAAAAGTGTGTCTTATTAGCTAACTATTCTGCCATTGTTTAACCTAACCTGCCGTCCTTCCTTATGATCTATGCTGTTACACCTTGGTGCATGATTTGTATGCCATTATAACTGTTAGTAGTTGATGCATTTAAAGGAATCTAAAGCTAAGTGTGGTCCCACACATACATTGTATATATTTGTAGAATTGGAGTACAAAGTGTGTTATTGATGTATGTATATATCTTGAACCTTATTTTTATATAAGGAACTGTGTTAGCACATAACATAGTGTGTGGACATTCCTTTGTGGGGGCTTGGGGACTCACTGTACTTAAGAACCAACCATCATCACCTCCTGAGAGCTTAAGCCTTGGTTGCTCGTCCAAGCTACAATATAGAACATTGGCTTGGGTGCTCTGTGCTTCTACTTTGCCATATCGAGGTCAGGAGCAAAAGATACCCCCCTCCAATTTTTACAGGCACCCTGTACTCTTTAGATGTGAACACCACCACATTGCACACACACACTCAGCGATCCCAACAGCAAAAAAGACTGTGCTGCAGATAAAAGATACACATTAGTGGCTCTTGCTTTGTTTGAATCGAAAAACCATGTTCCTGTACCGGAGGTGGTGGGGTTGGCGAGCCACTTTGATGTATCAATCGAAACCAAAAGAGGAAGTGCTAGACAGACCAGCATCCGTGTGGCAGGTGTCACTGCCCACTAAACACGTTGTTAACATGTATTGGTGCAAGTCTAAAGGAGTTATCAGAACCTGTTCATTTTGTGGCCGTTCTCTGCCCTGCCTCATCAAGCTGTTCTCGTGCATGTTGCAACCCCCCACCGTTAAGCTGTCAAAGTTTGAGTCAATTTACTAGACTGAGCCCCTGTTAGCGCAGGTATTGCTGTACACCGGACATGCACAATGAGAGAGAGCGAGTCACTCCGCAGGGATCGTTGAGGTGCATTGATTTCTCCCAGGACTCTGAAAAAAGTACTACTCATGCAAATTTGCCAGTGTAGATAATTCACAATATCTACCACTTAATGCCAGGTGGTTGTGTGTTTTAATTTCTCTCTTTACTGACCTTTTATGCATGCTCGCTAAATCACAGGTGCATTTTGCTTACCTAGGAAGCCCTGTCTGTGTTATGCCCTACAGCTGGCCATCTGCATCCTGGGTGTGCTTGCTCAGCCGTCAAGGGCTTGGACATCCACTGCATCTTGTATGTGACGCTAAAAGCTTTGCCAGTGTGACACAACGTGGGTAATCACGCTACACACTTGGGTAGTACACTAATTGGGGGGACTCCACGTCCCAAGCCACACAGAAACAATAATTATTATAACTCCAAATGAGTTGCATTAGCTTATGCAAATGGCTGAAACGAACACCTTTCGCTATTATTCACTCCCACTGAGCAGCGGATGGACATCACAGCTTGTCTGTGTACTGTTGCACAAACTGTTGCTAAATCAAAGCAGAACAACCGTTTTGCCTTTTATGTAGGCATTTTCCGGACACTGCTTTAATGGTACCACTTGCCGATAAGATGAAAACAGTAAGAGTATCTGGGCACGTGATCAGTGCCTGGAAGAGCCTATCTAATACCTATAGACAAGTCAAAACATTTGGCTTTGACAATGCTCCTTTTTGGTTTGGCACATTTGGGTGGCGTAGCTAACCCAAACCCAGGCACACTTACCCCCTCTAGCTCACTAGCCCCACTCGACCTATACCCTCTATCCCCCCACCTGCCTTACCTCCTCTCTGCATCCCCTATCATCCTTTCTCTCAGACCCTTGCTTTATTTCTTACCCTCTTATTACCTCTTGCTCATCACTGATGGCCCCTTCTATCAATGGCTTCCTCCCTTGTTCTATTCCCCTTTTTATTCTATTGCACACCTGCATACCCCTTAGCACATCCTCCTTTAAATCTTTGCACTCTCCGCTTTGCACCCTGGTGCCTATAAATTCATAATTGTCATAAACCGCTGCTCCTGGTCCTTGTGGTCGGCATGGCGATGCATCCCGCATTTTGCAGTCACCAATCTTTCCTCCAAGATGGCGCCCGCTGTCTCATTAGCGTTCGGCCTGCATTCAGCAGCCGGTCCAGTTCTTCTGGTTGCCTTGCATAACAGAAGCTTCTGTTTTCTGGTTGCCTTGCATAACAGAAGCTTCTGTTTGCAGGTCGACGCGTCTCAATACAGGTAAGTCGTTTCTATGCTCAGCACTCCTGACTCTCTCCTGTCCCTGTCCTTTTCGTTCCTGGTGTTATTTTCCTGTTTCTTCTTTTCTTCTTCCTTCCCCCCTCCATCTGTTTTCCCTGCTCCTCCTGGCTCCTGTGTTTCCAACGAGTTACAATCGTCCTTCTAGTACCATCAACTGGACCTCGCCTTGTCTTTGGAGCTTGTTTTCTGGCAGTTCTACTATTGGAAACCCATTGTGAGAAACTGCTGTATTCGGCTTCAGCAACAGCAGTCTGACTTCCATTCACTCACAGCACCACAGAGCTATTTCACATGTGTATCTTCTTCAGAGTGGGTGTTTTGTTCTTCACAACCACTATCACCCCCAAGGAGTTGTTTGCTCCGCCACCTGCATGGTTTGAATTTGCTGTCTGCCTTGCATAATTTGGTAATGGTTCCTGCCAGACCACAATCTATATAAGTCTATCCCAAAGTGGAAAACTCTTTGTGTGTTGTGATATGGTTGGGGTCACCACATAGACAACACATGTAATGGAGGCACCCTGAGCAATGTTACACTTTTGAAACTTGTCATAGATGGAGCAAACAGCACTGCTGCTCTTGTTTATTCTCCTTGTGTTCTGCCTTTGAAAAGTTCTTTGATCTTTGAATGGTTTGAGTGAGGGGTATGATTAGTTGGTATCTGAGCACTTCATCGTGGAATTCTCCAAACTTGCGTGTAGCATCTAGGGACCGAAGTACCCTAATCTATTGATTTGATGGGTAGTTTTATCTTGTGTTGGAAATTGTGGTGTTCCATTACCACATTCCTTATAAGATTTGAGGAATTCTCCTTATCCCTCTTGGATCAGAGTCAGTAGCTATCTGCAGACATTAAGTTCTTCAGGCCATAAACAATGCAGGAAGATTACCTTCTACTGGGTAACAGTGAACCCAGTGCCTTCTATTGCTTCAAAGTAACTATGACAAGTTTCCTGCCAACGTTTCTAAGGCATGGAAGGAATTCTGGGAAGAGAAAGGGAATTGGGAGTCAGTTTGGGTGCTTTATGGTCCAAACAGTTTGGTGGTGGTAGGTAGCAGTTAGTCCTTTTGGGCTGATTTGGGAGGTCTAACATAATTAGGGTGTGCCAATATTCAGAATGCCACCATTCGCTCCTCGTTTGGCCTGAGTGGTTAGCATGACTTTGGGTGCTGCTCACTGTTCCTCAGGCCTGGATGGAGTGCATTCTAATGATTGTGATCTGCTTCCCGCACTGCCATTAGTGTTTGTAGGTAAGTAAGTGTGACTGGCCCTCATTACGACCCTGGCGGAAAGTGACTGACCGGACCGCCACAGCGTAAATAGCGTTTCCGCCATTGCACGAAGGAGCAAAGTGCGGCCCATTCCGACCCATCGGGCACGAGCACCACGGCATGGCGGAAGTGCAAAGTCCGCGATGGCGGAAATGACCCCAAAATGGCCCACACCGCCGCCGTACGGCGCCCTAGGTGCAATACCGCCACCCATCACAGCGGACACCGCAGTGTGCGCCTACCGGAAAGTACGGTGACCGGAAATATACGGAAACGGAAGTTAAAACATGGGCCCGGAACGGGAAACATCCCGCCGTACACCTATAAAACCACTAAAACCACACAACCACTAAAATCACTACCCTGAGACACACCCCAACCTGTCATCCACCCTAGCGAAACCAAGAAAAATGGGAAAAGTAGCGAAGAAAGCGTGCGACCGCAAGCGGCAGGTCCACTTCTCCCGTCAGGAACTCACCGTGCTAACAGAGACCCTCCAGGAGAATGCTGCCATCGTCTTCTGCACGCAAATGACCAGGACGGCACTTGCAAACAAGAAGGCCATATGGGCTCTGGTGGCACAGCGGGTAAGTGCGGTGGGGACCGCACCCCGCACCCCACAGCAATGCCGTAAGCGATGGGACGACCTGCGGATACGCATCCGCAGCATACTCTCTGCCAACCGCAACATTGCCACAGCCACCGGGGGAGGTCCTGAATCACCCATCAAGTTGACCCCCTGGGAAGAAATCTGTGCCTCCACCATCGGAATGGAGAGCATAGAGGGAGTCGGAGGGATGGAGAAAGGAGTGCAGACATCCGAAGATTCAGGTAGGTGGCCCAAATAAAACAATGCCAAATCCACAAAGTCCATCCATGTGAAGTACCATGCGTCCACATAGTGCAACAGAAACACATGTCCAGGAGAACGTCCACACACATCGGCCTGATAGCGCACGTTAAAAACCACAATAAATACATAAATAATTAAAAACCCCTAAAACACGCACTACACGTGCAGCAGGCACACCCTAACTGCAGGCTGCCAAACAACTGCACCCTCACTCCACACACAAATGAAAGCACCTCCAAGGCCCCGACCCAAATCACCCTCAGGTACCACCCCAATACATGTGATACAATGCCATTCCAATTCCCACAGACCCATCAATAACCCTCGCCCTCCTTTACTCCACCACAGGGTCCGATCCAAACGACGAGCTTCAGGACACCCCTACCACCACACCTGCAAAGAGGGCCAAGACCAACGGCCAAAGACCCTCCACCTCAGCTGCACGCATCAAGACATGGCAGCAGCACAAATCAGGTGGCAGCACAGAGGAGGGAACATCAACAGGCACCCCAGCAGCCTGCATGCCCACAACACCACCACCACAGGTCCCCCCAACGGATGCCACAGAAGGCACTGCCTCCGGTGGCAGCAGCACCATAGGTGACACCCCATTGATGGCAGCATGCTCCGACACAGAAGACGGGGATGTCGAAGTCAGATCCATCCATGACCTGTTCCAATCCCCCTGTCTGTCCCATCCCGTACAACATGAGGATACCACGCAGGGGCACCCACAAGACGACGACTGGCCATCCCCCACAAGCCCTGTGGCAAGGCAACATGAGGACAACAGCCCCTCTGTGACACCCCCGCAAATGGCCATGGCCCAGCAGAGGCAACAGTCCCTCGACCAGTTAATCGTGCAACAGCAGCAACTGGCCACGCTCCTCAAGGACCATGCCGATGAATGTGGGGGCACTAAGGCAGACATAGAAACATCAACTGAGACACTTAGGGCAGAAATGGAGAGAGGTACAGAGACACTAAGGGCACAAATGGAGAGAAGCACCGAGAGCCTGAAGGGGGAACTGCATGCGACGTCCAAGGACGTATGTGCCGAACTTGCCGCAGTGCGCCGTGTGCTCACTGAGCTCTCGCAAACCCTTAGGGACATGCATGGACGTGAGCAGGCAGAGACATCATCCGTTGCAAGTTCCGTCCAGGGCAGCCCCCAACGTAGATCTGGGAGGAACCTGCGCTCCACAGGCAGGGGTGCCCCTGATACCCGCAGAGGGGGCTTGCAATAGTGACTGCCCACTGACAATGAGCATCTTTGGACACTGGTGTTCGGGGGGGAGGTAGGAGGGTGGAGGGGGTGTGTTGGGCTCACTTGGGTGGCGGGTCGATAGGGTGTACAACATGATATCACATATGCCATAAAAAGTGCACGATCAACCAATGAGATGTGTGGACATTGATCTTTGTGTACTAGGCCATCATAGGCGTACAGTCCATATTGTGCATGTCCCAGACACACACAGTGCCACGAGTCCCGTGTCCATGTATCAGCCACCAGGCGTGAGTGCTAGAAGCATACATCAATGAGATGCTGACGAATGTCACGGCCCTCCGGTGCCTCGCAGACTCCTTGAGGTGCTGCCACATCCCCACCCTCATCATGACCATCATCAGGTGCTTGCAGTTCTGCGTCAGGGGGCATGGGCACATTTCTACGTACGCACATGTTGTGGAGCATGACACATGCCATCACCATCTTTGCAACCTTCTCATGGCGGTACAGGAGTGCCCCGCCAGACCTGCTGAGGCAGCGGAAACGACCCTTCAGTAGGCCGAATGCCTGTTCAATGACTACACGGGTACGTGAGTGGGCATGGTTGTAGTCCTCCTCATGCTGGTCCCGTGGGTTCCGGACTGGTGTGAGGAGCCATCTCTTCAGTGGATATCCAGCATCACCTGTATGTGGACGAGAAACGTATGATGTGGAATGCCATTGCTACGTACGCACACCCCCCCCCCCCTTCCTGCCAGGTCATTGCCGAATCACATACCCCACATTATCATGCATGTAATGAGACTCACCGAGTAGCCATGATCTGTTCCCTGCGTGTCGCTCCATGTAGCGTGGTATTGTAGAGTTCCTCAAGACCATAGAATCATGGGTTGATCCAGGGAATCGGGCACAACAATGTGTAATGATCCTGTTGGAGTCACACACCATTTGTACATTCAGAGAATGAAATTGTTTTCGGTTGCTATACTGGGCCTCCATGGCATGTGGGACGACCAATTCCACATGGGTGCAGTCGATGGCACCAATGCAACCCGGTATGCCGGCAAGTGCATGGAATCCCACTTTTGTGTTGGTAATTTCCTGCTCCGAGCGTGGTAGGGAGATGTAGTCGTCTGCGTGCTGCAGGAGGGCATCGAGCACTTGCAATAGTGTCCGTGGGAACAGTGGCTGAGAAATGCCATGCAACTGTCCGACTGTGTGCTGGTAGGTGCCTGTGGCCAGGAAGTGGAGTACAGACACCACCTTCAGTAGGGGTGGGATGGCGGTTGGGCTATCTATCATGCTGACAAGGTCAGCCTGTGTCATGTCCACAATGGCGGCTATGGTGTCCCGGTCCAGACGGTAGAGGGTGTGGATCTGCTCATCAGTGAGGTTGAACGGATGTGCTCGGAGGCGTGGGATTGCAGGCTGCCTGCGTGGTGGTAGTGGCTGTGCTGGCGGCCCTTGCTGGCCCTGCCTTGGCCTCCTCCTCCTCCTGCGTCTCCTCCGTGCGGCCGGTTGTAGTTGGTGTTCGTCTTCTTCTTGGAGTTGGAGTACTTGCAGTGCTATGAGGTCCCCCAGGGCCAACATCGCGAGTCCTGCCGGTAGCATTTCGGTGTGGTTGTGGGAGGAGACTGGCTGTGCAATTTGTGTGTTTTCAGGCTGAATGGCCTCCACCTGTGGTGATTCATTCCACCTGTGCAAACTGCTCTCCCCTTTGGCCGAGCACGTCCCGCGCACAACGCTGCAATTCGTGGAATGGCATCTTGCTATTGCAATCATGTATTTGTACCCGATGGCCGTGTAACATTGGTTGATATGTTCATTCTGCTGTGGTCCCATTGTTTCACATACTATCTGTGCAGTCGCGAACAGAGTTGTGAAGGGTCAGTGGAACGTAGTACTCGAGTAACGGTGGGCCCTCATTCATCACTGTACCGAGTTGCAACGACGGGCGGGGCGTCCCATTCGTGGGTGAAGGCAGTTGCCATTTTCACACACAGCCGCACTCGATGGATTAATTAGTGTTTTCAAACGGCCACAGATGCCTCTTCGACGTGATGTTGCAAATGAGGAATTCGAAGGGCGGCGCTTTCGGTTTTCAGCTAGCGACGAGGAGATGCCCACAGGTCTGACTGCAAATATAACGTTCTATTGTTCAATGTCCTTGGGACAGGGGCCATGGCGAGAATGCAATGATTGATATGAATGGTTTGGGATGCGCAATAGCGACGTGGGCGATGAGGCCGGACGTTCCCAAATACATGTTACTTCACTACACTGGAATTACGGGCTGGGGCACTGTGGATTTTGCAGGCTGCATAACGCACAGACTCAATGGATATTTCTAATGTTATGTGAGTAAATATTCAGGCGTTTTAATCCCAGGATGAGGGAATGATGAATGGATGCATGGGCAGGTGATTTGATACAGAGTTTGCCATGTACAGGGCTTCTTGGGATCTATCCGCCTCCCCTACGCTATGTGATGCAGGGCTGCCATAGTGGGACCATCGTCTATCTGGCCTTGTTGAGCCCTCCCTGTCTCGACGCGCCCTCAGACACTTGTGTCCATGCACGTTACCAATCCCATCAGATGGATTCTGTTTTCACAGGCGCATGCACAGGTACACTCGTTTGTGATGGTGTTTACACCTCGATATAGATAGTTATGAGTCGCAAGTGGTTTTTGGGTGGTGATGGACCTTTGGAGTGGGCTAGCATGCATGTGGCTGTGGATTTAGTGTGATCATTGCAGTGAGTTGTTGGAATGTAGTACTGATGGCCATTCTGTTCTTTTTCTTTTCTTTTGGTTGACAGGTATCTCCTCCCCTTTTGCCACTGCCATCTGTATGCCACTCCTGCAGATGGGTTTTACTCCCGACACCTGCTGCTTCGTGTTAATCAGTGGAGCAGCATTACGATCTTATGGGACGATCGCCAATGGGCCACATGCCCTTACGCAGTACTGGTGGCTCGGAGCAACATTTCGGCCTTTCAGCTGGACTAGTGCCTCCCCATTGGGACGGCCCTGCGGTTCTGTGCGCTTCCATGTTGCCTTTTCGTACGTGAATGTGGCTCTGTGTACCATGAGGGAACAGGGCGTCACACAAGTAGTGGCTGGTCATTTCTTGCGGATGCAGCCCACAATGGTGAAATGTGTTTTGGAGTTCATGGCCTGATGGCTGTATGGGCTTGGTGATTTTGATGTGCATTAAATTTCTATTCTGATTTGGCCCGTGTAGCGTTCTTCTTTGCAAGTGATGTGGCATATGCCTATTTGGGGGGCGATGTATTGTGAGGAGATCTGCACTGGGTTCCAGCTTCGGAGTTTAGTTGCGTGGTACTGTACTGGGCGCGTTTGCCTACGAAGCCCGTGAGGTCAGGGATGGGGGCTGCCAATATGACAGTTTGAATGTTGTCATGCTCAGGGGCGGGGGATAGGGTTTTGTGTAACAGATGCCGGTCAGCCAGGTGGACTGGTGGAATGATGTGATTTTCGGAATATTGCTGGTCACAGGTGCCTGTGTTTGCGTGCGTTTCTTGGTGGGGGACTGTGGTCATGTCCATTGGGATGGCTTCTGTATTCGTGCCATCTGTGCCCTGCAGCTCCCATTGGCCCCTGTTGTGTTTCTTTTGTTCGTTGGCATGCATGGGTGACTTGTACATTTCACTGGTTGCATTGTGACTTCATTGCACCTACGGGGAGTTGTACTTTGTGGGCAGGGAGCGGTGTACGGGCACTCAGTGGGGCCGTTTACGGTTGATTCGCGATGCCGTACTTCTCACCATGGCGGAATGGTGCATTCCGCCATGCTTGATGGCGTTAGGTACATGTCCGCTAGGGTCGGAATTGGCGTACCCTTGCGCCATGGTGGTGTTTACGGTTTGGCATGGCGCGCGCGCGCGTGCTTGGTGCAGTTAGCGTTGGCGTTCACTACGGTGTCGCTAATGGCATCGTACTTTGCGGTGACGGGTCATAGTCGCACCGAGCGCTATTCGATGGCGGTATTGCATTTCCGCCATCGTTTTCCGAATTCCGCCAGGGTCGTAATGAGGGCCACTGTCTCTGAAATTGATCTGGTTGGATCACAGGCTGACGGCTGCAGCTCTCTCTTTCCACTCCCCATAGACCACTTCAAGGACTTTATATGTGTCTCTCTCTTTGCTCCCCTGGACTGCCCACAGGAATTTTGCTGCAGCTCTGTTTCCAATTTACCTGGGCAGCTAGCAGGACTTTGAATCCCCTGGCAGCTAGCAGGACTTTCGATGCAGCCTTAATCTTCCCTCTTCCTAGAGTGTGTGCAGGGTTTTGGCTGCAGTTCCTTTTCATGTGCACTTACCCTTGCCACCAGCTGGCCGCACTTTTTTTATTTATTTATTCACTTTTACTGTTGTCCTATTTACTGCACTGCCCCCTCCCCTTCCCTTTGCACTTTTCCCCCTCCCCTGCACTTGCGCAATCTCAATGTCACCCGCCTTGGTAAGATCGTTCCCTATGTCATCCCTCTGTTCCCCCCTCCCTTGCCTCGTCGTGCCTTGAAACACTTGTGTGCAGGCGCATTATAAATGCCATATCATATTACGAGTGATCCTCATTGAAAGATTGCAGGCAGCAGAGTGGACTTCTCTTTGATGGTACCGCAGGAAATGTACACTCACATGAATATTGTCACAGTAATTAGATTAGCTGCCCCTCCAATCAGGTCTGGTGATTGGATGAAGGATGCTAAATGTAAGGATGATCCCAGCCCCTGCACACATTTGAGTTGTAATCAGTCAAAACTTACATGAACGAACTTGAGAAAAAGTCGTATTAAAATTCAAGATACAGCTTATTTGGAAAAAGAATACAATTCAATAAGGACAATGTTTTCAATGAAAAAAAAGTCTTTAATCTAAACAATACATCAAAGCTATGATCCTTTAAAATACAAAAGTGTATAGCTCAACGCGTTTCAGGATAATTCCCTTCTTCAGGGGCATACATTTTGAGGATCTGTAAAATAACAGACATAGCAACATTTTGAAGTATAATTCAGTATGTGTATTTTCACTCTATGATCACATGTACGGATACCCATGAGGTGACATCAAAATTACACTTGCCTTCAAATTAAATCAGAAAAACATATTCTGCTAATACAATCTACTGTTCCTTCACAGTGGAGGATCTAAGTGGTAACATATGTAGACTTTAGTAAAGTGTATTCCATCTTTAATGTTGTACCAAGAGTAATATTTAGCACTCAATGGAAAGGAAAGTCAAGTCTCTTGTAGCCAAAATAAATAGGTTGGATATTGAAAGATTTAAAAAAAAACATGTGAAGCCCTGGCAATCGGAGAGAAAGAAGATAACATCTAAATAATGTAATGTAGGAAGATGAGAATATACAGTTAACAAATGCTGAGTGGGGATGTTAGGCAGAATCCTGTGCAGTTCCCTTGGGGAACACTGCAAAACGATTAAGACTACAGGAGTAAGCAATAAACCCAATTGGTAGCAGTCTGCACCACCCGGCTTTACCTGGTAGCTGTGGCTGAGCAGTCAGACTTCTCTCAAGATGTGTAGGGAAGTATACAGAGCATGCACAATAGGGCCAAAAACACAGTGGAGCAAACAAACACTGACTAGAGCTTGGTATCAAAAGTATATAATTATTTATTTAAAACACACTTTAGGAAATACACTAAGCACTCTAAATCAAAGCAAGTTCAAACACAGTCAGATAAAGTATACACACCCCCCTCAATAATTATTAGACAAGTCTAGGTTAGAACACCACTATTTGTAAAAACAGATGTGAGCGCTTAACTCCAATAATTAAGTTAGAGGGAGAGAAAAAGACAGGTCATGAAAATAAACAGTTCCCAACACTTTTCTAAGGCCACAGCAAGTTAGTGAAGGCAGAGTCTACTGTAGAGTCAAAGTTCATGGACCGGGGCCACTTTAAATGGAGCAAGGCGAAATGTGCCCAAGATCACACAGTTTAAAAATGCACTCAAGTCTTAGCAAAAATGTTCAGAAGAGTTTGGTTTGATGCCAAAGATAAAGTTAGAAGGTCTGGGGGCCAACCTAGTTGGAAAGCCAAGGATTTAAGGGTCACCTTTAGCAATCCGTAGAAAGGGAGGCAAGGCGGAACACAGTACCATTAAAAGTGAGGAAGGTCCAGCGGTGGCAGTTGTTCCTGGCAGTGGGTGCAGTTTGTGGTTGCTCTATATACTGCCCTGCTCATCTGGAGAGAAGTCTGACTGCTCAGCTACAGCTACCAGGTAAATCTGGGTGGTGCAGACTGCTACCAATTGGGTTTACTGCTTACTCCTGTAGTCTTAATCTTTTTTGCAGTGTTCCCCAAGGGAACTGCACAGGATTCTGCCTAACACTGGTGTGCAGCGGTGTGATTTGTATTGAGTATACATTATAGAGTGCTTCTGATACTTTGGTGCAACTAACCAGCTTAGCACTAAAAAGCTTATCTTCGAACATGTCAACTATGGAAAGTTACAGCCAGGAGTCCCTTTCTGCAAATACAGCTGATTGTTTAAGAGCCCTTTGTAGACATAAGAGTCTTTCTATAAAAGGCAAGAACATAGAATTGATTGAAAGATTGTTAGAAAACCAAGGGTTAGTGGTTCAGAGGAGCCTACCTCCTCAGCAAATGTAGACCACAGCAATGAGCTAAATCGGAATCAAAGTGCTGATAGTATTGTTGTAGATTCAGGAGAGGAAGGTGAGACTAATGTAACTGTCCCCACTGGCCCTCTGCCTGCTCTGCCACCTCAAGCTTGGCCTACTGGACCTTTGTCAGGTCCCACACTAAGTCCTGAATTCACAGAACTAGAAAAAATGAGGCTTGAATTAGAGTTTAAAAGAATTAGTGCCCAATCTGAACAAAAGCAACAGGGACTAAGCCTCAGAGAAATGGAGCTCAAGCATGAGGTAGAGATGAAGAAATTGTCTGTGGAAAATGCTTCTCTCCCCGGATCCTCTAGGAGTTCCAGGGTCTTTTGGGACTGTTCCAGTCCCAAAAGACCCTGGATGCCTAAAGAGATTTTGGGTATGTATGAACCTAAGTTGGATGTGTTGGATTGGTTGGCTAGGTTTGAGTATAATCAAGGGCTCCAAGACATCACAGGGAATTTGTTTCTTCCTTGGTTGTTCTCTATGCTCCACCCTGCTCCACCCTGTTGCATCTGATGTGGTAATGGAGTTGGGGGAGGTGGATAGGATGGACTATGAATGTGTGAAACTAGTTTTAATAGCTAGATTTGGGAAGACCCCTTCCCAGTACCTTAAGAGGTTGATGATGGTACCCCTTGGGCTACCTAGGTGAGTGAAATTTTGAAGAACTTAGATGGATGGATTAAGGGTTACAGAGTGAACACTTATGAGGGAATGAGAAATCGTGTTATGTTGGAGTCAATTTATGATGCCTGCTCTCCTGAGCTCAAAAAGCATTGGCTGATTCTAAGGAAATAGATCCCAAGAAGCTAGCTAAGGCTGCTGACTTGTGGGTTGCCAACAGGGCTACTCACAAGGATTCTGGGGTAACTCAGAAAAAGGATGAGGGGAAACAGCCAAAAAGGACTCCAAAGAGAATTCCCATAATTCCAATTCCGAAGAGGTCCCCAAACAGAACAATAAGGGTAAGCCACCAGGGAAACTGAATCAGGCTAGTGTACCTTCTGGTCCCAAACCAGAAGGAGGTCAGAACAAGCCACCATTCATAAAGGTATTTGGGAAATGCTATGTTTGTGGCTCTACTGACCATGTGAAAGGGGATCCCAGATGTAAGGGTGTCATGATCCCTGCTTCCAAGGGGTCAGGACTTGCCTCACATCCTTGGAAGCAGGCCCATAACCTTGATCCTGGGTACCAGCCAGTCCCTATCGGGACCTTTTGGACCTTGTCCTGGCGCCAGTGGCACCAGGCTCATAAAGATGACCGGTCCCGGCGCTGGAAGCGCCGGGCTCATAATGCTTAAGAGTGCTTGGGTGGACCTACCTGCAGCAGACCATGCTGCTTACTTACCAGCTCGATGGTCTTCTGATCCTTCTCTGCCGGGAACTACTTTTCCTGTCTGGGTGGGGCAGGAGCCACTCCCTGGAATCAGAACACAGGAACTCTTTTCTTACCTGGGCGAGGCTGTGGAAGAAGACGCCTAAGCACTACAGAAGGCTATTTAAACCACACCCGATTGATGAAACGTGCTTCGCGTTATTCTGCATCTGCAGCAGGACGCTCACCGAGACAGCTCCAGTCTTCCTGAGATTCTTCAGCTCCAGTTCCTGTGAAAACGAATTCCGTACCTGCTAGAGATCCGATCCTCAGCTGCACCTGCCAAGACAAAAGGTTAGCAGAATTCAATTCGAGAGCAGCGCTCTTACTTACCAAATACGGCGGCATCTTCCAAAGCCTTCCGCCGCTTTCTTCGGCTCCCCATCGACATCTGCAAAGAAAAGGACTTGATTAAGTATTGCATTCTTGAATTGCTTACCTGCGCTCCGCACGTTCTGAACTTCAAGAAGCGCTGCATGCCGGCATCTGCAAAACAAAGGGAGACGTTTTAAGGCACATTCTAAACCAACCATAAACTTTCTACTTACGCGCTCGCACGTTCGCCGGCATCCATCTAGCAACGCTCTCTGCATCCACGATCTGCAAGGACAAAAGAGACATTAAGGCGTGCTTTTGAAACAAACAGCAGTCATTTTACTTACGTGCACCGCGCTTCATCTTCTTCGTACATACGCGCTTGCACGATCCTGGGCACTTATTCATCAGCGTCCATTGCACCTAAACCTGCAGGACAACGAGAGACATTAGAAAGGGTGACAGCAACCGGTCATCTTCCCTACTCACCTGCTCGCCGCATCATTCCTCTACAATTTCAATCTTGACACCCTGAGACTGAGCAAGGGACTAAATTAAGGGTGCTCCAATAACTATCAAGAAACCGCTCATTCGGTAAACGGCGGTATCTTCCAGCATCAACCTCTGCAATCAAGAGGATTGTCAGTGAACCAGTGAAGTAACTGGTACTTGCGCCCCTGCAAAGACGCAGGATGGAGAGCCCGGCCTTAATATATCTAAGGTGAGCAAGCCACGCACTTGGTTCGAATAAGAGGACTGAGGAAGGAGAAGTTCAGTCAATCCAGTTCCTAAATCCTTGTTCTTCCGTCTGCAGACACCTCACTCTACACCTCCGGTACATCGTGAGAAGGGGACCAGCCCTAGGAGAAGGCCGAGATCTACGAGTCACACTAGAAGACATGGCGACAGCTCAGTCCAGCCCAGCGCCTCCGTGGAAATCAGGTGAGCGTTACAGAATGCGAAGCCCACCACAAATCCTCCACCCAGGCGCAATGGAAACCTCAGATACTGACCAACTAGCCCAGTTGCTAGGGGAATTAAGAGCAGAAGTACTAGCAGCGCGCCAGGAAATGAACGCCCTAAGGAGGGAGCTAAGTGTGTCCAAAGAGCGCACAGATGATCTTGCTAGACAGTTGTTACAAACGCAGGCGGGGCACACACCGCTGCCGACCCCAGGGGGGGTAATATCCCAGCGACCTCCACTAATCCTGTACAAATTAATCTACCTGGAAATGTGCCTTTGGCTCCACCCGAACGCTTCTCAGGCGATCCCAAAAGGTTTGCGGTGTTCATCAATCAATGTCGTCTGCACTTCCTGTGTATGCCAGCTGCATTTCCCACTGATCAGGCCAAAGTGGCCTTCGTACTTTCATATCTAAGTGGCAGTGCTGCAGACTGGTCCATTCCCCTGGTAACCCAGGATGACCCGATTCTTCGTAATTTTCAGGCCTTCCAGTCCAGTATGGAAAGACTATTTGCCAGACACTCTCAGGGACAGGCCTTAGATAACGAACTCCTCTCTTTACGACAAGGTAATCAGGATCTTCTGGCATATATTGCATCATTTAACAGACTGGTAGTTGAAGCCAGATGGCCCGAGGATAAAAGGATTACGCTGTTTTATAGGGGGTTGCGTGGAGAACTCAAAGATGTCCTGGCCCAAGTAGTAAATCCTCCGCAAGATTGTTCTGAATATATTGACCTGGTGGTTCAACTGGATCACAGGTTACAGAATAGGAAGGCTGATCGCTCCAGATTCGAAGCTCGGGTTTTTTCAAGACCACAGAGTTCCGCCAAAGGAGTCGATACCGTAGAACCCATGCAAATAGGAGTCGTGAAAGGGCCATTAACACAAAAGGAACGAGAAAGAAGAAGACAGCTGCAATTTTGCCTCTATTGTTGGAATTCAGGACATTTTCTTTGTGAATGCCCGGTGAAACCTGCTAAGAAGACCGTGGGAGCTTCCGACAAAAGCATCGAAAAGCCAGAATCGGGAAACGACCTCGCCCAACAAGTGTAGAGGTCCGCTTGCCGAGCGTTAAAACCAGTTCTTTGACCTCGCATTTCATCATGCCCATGGTCCTAATAAGCCCCGAGAAGCCAGATCGTTTGCATGCCATCAAGGCATACATTGACAGTGGAGCAATCAGCAATTATGTGGATCGCGAGATGGCATCCAAGATGAATCTACCTCTCTGTCCTAAAATGGTTAAAGATGTTATTACCACAGTGGATGGTACGGAAATAGCTTCCGGACCAGTTACCCATACCACCGAGGGAGTGACTTTAGTAAGCCAAAATGGACATCGTGAGGAGATCGTGTTTGATGTGATCAAGGGCCCTCAGTTTCAAATTATCCTGGGGATCCCTTGGTTAGAAAAACACAATCCTCAAATTGATTGGCGAGCAAAGACGATTCAGTTTCCGGAATGTGCCTCCACTTGTTATCTGAAGTCCGACATTAAGCTGGCAGCAATTACATCCGAGGGTCCCCAACTGCCTCCTGAATATCTAGAGTTCCAAGATGTCTTCCAGAAAGAACAAGCCAACTCCCTACCCCCGCACAGGTCATACGACTGTCAGATAGACCTGGTACCTGGGTCCACTCCTCCATGTAGTAGGATCTATGCTCTCACCGAACCAGAAAATCTCCACCTTAGGCAGTATTTGGACCAATACCTGGCCAATGGATTTATTTGTCCTTCTAAGTCTCCAGCCTCTTCAGCTCTGTTCTTCGTTCCGAAAAAGGAAGGGGATCTCAGAACATGTATCGATTATCGCGCCCTGAATCAGACTACAGTCAAGAACAGATATCCTTTGCCATTGATCCCTGAACTTCTAGACCAAGTCAAGAATGCTCGCATTTATACGAAGTTGGATCTCAGAGGAGCTTACCACTTGGTCCGAATAAAAGAGGGCGACAAACGGAAGACGGCCTTCCGCACCAAGTATGGATTATTTGAGTATCAAGTAATGCCCTTTGGACTATGTAACGCCCCGGCCGCCTTCCAGTACTTCATGAATAACGTTCTCAGAGAACTAATTGACGTGTGTACAGTTGTCTACATCGACGATATCCTTATATATTCATCCTCTGAGGCCGATCACCGGAAACACGTCAGGGCAGTTCTTGAGAGGCTTCGCCAACATAAACTCTTTGCCAAGCTTGAGAAGTGCGTTTTCCATGTCACCGAGGTCGAATTTCTGGGATTCATTCTGTCACCAAATGGAGTCCACATGGATTCAAGAAAGGTAGACGCTATCATTAAGTGGCCATCACCAACGTCGGTGAAAGGACTCCAAAGCATGTTGGGTTTCGCCAATTTCTACCGCAGATTCATTCCAGAATTCTCCCGAATAGTCCAGCCCATTACTGCCCTTCTAAGGAAAAACAAACGATTTGTGTGGTCTACCGAGGCGGAGCAAGCCTTCCAAGAGTTAAAAGCCAAGTTTATCTCCGCTCCTGTTTTGAGACATCCCCGCCCAGAGCTTCCTTACATCGTAGAAACCGACGCCTCCAGTCTTGCGATGGGTGCAGTCCTATCGCAAAGAGATCCAGAAACAAACCAGTTACACCCCGTGGCATTTTGGTCCCGCAAATTCTCGGCTCCTGAAATCAACTACACCATTACCGATAAGGAACTTCTGGCTATTAAGTCCGCCTTCAAGGCCTGGCGACACTATCTTCTGGGTGCCAGACACACAGTCACAGTGATTACAGACCATCGCAACTTACAATACCTAAAGACAGCTAAAGCTCAATCCTCCAGACAACTCCGCTGGGCACTATTTTTTGCCGAGTTTGACTTCGTCATTACCTACCGACCAGGCAACAAGAACGGTAAAGCTGATGCCCTTTCCCGGATGGGAGTGGAAGAGCACATGGTCAATCCTGAGCCCGTACCTATCATTCCCGAACAAAGAATCCTAGGTCTAATCGGCACACAATCCATCGAAGAAGTTGAAGCCAAAGTTAAACAACTTATAACTCCAGCAGACATACAGAATTGGCATCTTCAGGGAAAAGACTTCACGGTGAAGAACGACCTATTGTACTTCCAAGAACGGTTATATCTACCCTGTGCTAGTTTACAGAATCAAGTCATCTCTTGTTATCACGACTCCCTAATGGAGGGACACCCCAGTATGGCCAAGACCTCGGAAAAGATCAAGCGTCACTTCTGGTGGCCGTCTTGGAGAAAGGATATCAGAGACTTTGTAATGTCCTGTGGAGTGTGCGCTCAAAATAAAAGTCAAAAGGAGAAACCAGCAGGCCTCTTACGCCCACTTGACATCCCACCTCGTCCCTGGCAAACTCTCTCCATGGATTTCATCACCGACTTACCTTCATGTTCCGGATATAATACGATCTTAGTAATCGTGGACCTATTCTCCAAGATGGCGCACTTCATCCCACTGAAAGGTCTACCGTCAGCAGCAATCCTGGCCCGGGAGTTTCTCGAAAATATCGTTCGGTTGCACGGTTTTCCTTCAGTTTTAATCTCGGATAGAGGAAGTCAATTTGTCTCCCACTTTTGGCAGAGTTGCTGTTGGTTGGCTCAAATTAATGTAAGGCTTTCAACCAGTCACCACCCCCAAACCGATGGACCGACCGAGAGGACCAATCAAACTTTGGAACAGTACTTACGCTGCATGCTGCAACAAACAGAAAGAACTTGGAAGGGCATCCTTTGGATAGCCGAGTACGCTTACAATAATTCAGTCCACTCTGGAACCGTAAAAACCCCGTTTTTTCTTTTATATGGTAGCCATCCTCGAACCTCTAATCTGGATCCACTCAGGATCTAGGGACACCAGCAGTAGACCACCTGCTTTCTGCAATCAGCCAAGCCTTTAAGGAAGCCACTTCTCATCTGCAAAGGGCTAAGGAACAATACAAGAAAGGAGCAGACCAACATCGGAAGGAGGCCCCTCAATATCAAGTAGGAGATCAAGTCTGGTTATCCACCAAACATTTACCCCTAAAAGGACCGCGCACCTTCAACCCAAGATACCTGGGACCCTACTCAATCACTACCATAATAAATCCAGTGGCAGTCAAGTTGGACTTGCCCCCTCATATGAAAATGCACCCAGTCTTCCATGTTTCGCTACTAAAACCTGTGCAGCCAGAGACCCGATTGACTAAATCTCCAGAACCTATCCTAGTTGATGGAGAACTCGAGTTTGAAATCAAAAACATCTTAGATTCCAAAATCTCCAAATCAAGGCTATACTACCTGATTGACTGGAAAGGTTATGGCCCCCAGGAAAGGTCTTGGGAACCTGCAGAACATGTCCACGCACCTCCTTTAGTCAAGAAATTTCATCGAACATTTCCTAACAAACCAAGACCCCCGGAGAAGTCAAGCTTGGGAGGGGCCTTGAGGGGGGGTGCTGTCATGATCCCTGCTTCCAAGGGGTCAGGACTTGCCTCACATCCTTGGAAGCAGGCCCATAACCTTGATCCTGGGTACCAGCCAGTCCCTATCGGGACCTTTTGGACCTTGTCCTGGCGCCAGTGGCACCAGGCTCATAAAGATGACCGGTCCCGGCGCTGGAAGCGCCGGGCTCATAATGCTTAAGAGTGCTTGGGTGGACCTACCTGCAGCAGACCATGCTGCTTACTTACCAGCTCGATGGTCTTCTGATCCTTCTCTGCCGGGAACTACTTTTCCTGTCTGGGTGGGGCAGGAGCCACTCCCTGGAATCAGAACACAGGAACTCTTTTCTTACCTGGGCGAGGCTGTGGAAGAAGACGCCTAAGCACTACAGAAGGCTATTTAAACCACACCCGATTGATGAAACGTGCTTTGCGTTATTCTGCATCTGCAGCAGGACGCTCACCGTGTCAGCTCCAGTCTTCCTGAGATTCTTCAGCTCCAGTTCCTGTGAAAACGAATTCCCTACCTGCTAGAGATCCGATCATCAGCTGCACCTGCCAAGACAAAACAACAGGTTAGCAGAATTCAATTCGAGAGCAGCGCTCTTACTTACCAAATATGGCGGCATCTTCCAAAGCCTTCCGCCGCTTTCTTCGGCTCCCCATCGACATCTGCAAAGAAAAGGACTTGATTAAGTATTGCATTCTTGAATTGCTTACCTGCGCTCCGCACGTTCTGAACTTCAAGAAGCGCTGCATGCCGGCATCTGCAAAACAAAGGGAGACGTTTTAGGGCGCATTCTAAACCAACCATAAACTTTCTACTTACGCGCTCGCACGTTTGCCGGCATCCATCTAGCAACGCTCTCTGCATCCACGATCTGCAAGGACAAAAGAGACATTAAGGCGTGCTTTTGAAACAAACAGCAGTCATTTTACTTACGTGCACCGCGCTTCATCTTCTTCGTACATACGCGCTCGCACGATCCTGGGCACTTATTCATCAGCGTCCATTGCACCTAAACCTGCAGGACAACGAGAGACATTAGAAAGGGTGACAGCAACCGGTCATCTTCCCTACTCACCTGCTCGCCGCATCATTCCTCTACAATTTCAATCTTGACACCCTGAGACTGAGCAAGGGACTAAATTAAGGGTGCTCCAATAACTATCAAGAAACCGCTCGTGCGGTAAACGGCGGTATCTTCCAGCATCAACCTCTGCAATCAAGAGGATTGTCAGTGAACCAGTGAAGTAACTGGTACTTGCGCCCCTGCAAAGACGCAGGATGGAGAGCCCGGCCTTAATAAATCTAAGGTGAGCAAGCCACGCCCTTGGTTCGAATAAGAGGACTGAGGAAGGAGAAGTTCAGTCAATCCAGTTCCTAAATCCTTGTTCTTCCGTCTGCAGACACCTCACTCTACACGTCCGGTACATCGTGAGAAGGGGACCAGCCCTAGGAGAAGGCCGAGATCTACGAGTCACACTAGAAGACACGGCAACAGCTCAGTCCAGCCCAGCGCCTCCGTGGAAATCAGGTGAGCGTTACAAAGGGTAAAACTTCAGGCGTCCACACTGTCTCCTTAGCCTTCACTCCAGACGAGGAAGTACCAATGACAAGTGGAAACTTTCACGTGCTGGCTGAAGATCCCATAAGAGTCTCAGCTTGTGTTTCTTTAGTGTCCCTGGGGTTGTGTGAACAACAGAATTTAGATGTCTATAATTCTATCCCAGATAATACTAAAGAGTATTATAAGGACAGTGTCCAAGTGAATGGTCAGGAGACTCCTGCTATTAGGGACACTGGGGCCAGCATAACTGTGGTGGACAAATCTTTTTTTAAGGCAGAGGATGTTGCTAGGGCACCCAAATGCCTCACCATGTTAGCTGGCGGGGCTGTGCAGATGCTTCCCCAGTTACCAGTTCTCACCCAGTGCAATGATATGACTGTGAAGATACCTGTCAGTGTACAATGTGAGGTGCCAGGAAGAGTTCTGTTGGGAAATGACCTGAAAACTCTTGGAGTAGTGTCACATACCCCCAGACCTCCTAGTAAAAGGTTACAGGAGCTAACTAGTCCTGCAAGGGAGAAAACCTTGAGTGGTTCTCCTCAGGAGATGATGGAAACAGAAATCACTCCTACTCCACTGGAGCTACTATCTGCTATATCTGAGCAACCAGAAGCAAAGGGGAAACCCAAGACTTCTAGAAGGAAACCAGCAGCAAGTATTCCAGTGCTTCCAACTAGGATTTCACCTAGGTTGTCCAAAGTTACACCTGTAATTCCACCTCCAGCTGAGGCTGAGAGTGAGGTACAACCCTGTGTGGTTGAATTAGACTCAGAAGAGATAGAGCTAATCGAAGGCCAAGAACTTATTGGAGATCTGGATCCTGTTGACCATCCTGAGCTGCAGTCTTTACTGGCAGAAGGTGGACCCAACAGACTTCAGTAAAGGGCAAAGAGAATGTCCAACTCTGGAAGGTCTTCGCCACCAGGCAGCTTCTCAGGCTGATGGGCGAGAGCCTGGGAATTATAGGTTGCACTGGGAAGATGGCCTCTTCTACAGTGAACCGACTGAGTCTACAACTGGAGACTACAAAAGACTTGTGATGCCTCAAGAGAACAGACTCCAGTTCTTGCAACTAGCCCATGAGATTACTTTGGCTGGTCACATGAGTTTCAAGAAGACAAAGGAAAGGCTCTCTCTCTACTTTTATTGGCCTAAAATGGGGGCTGAGGTAGATAAGTATTGCAAGAGTTGCCACACTTGCCAAACATCTGGTAAAAGTGGATCCAAGAACGTGGCACATCTAGTGCCTCTCCCTGTGGTGGGAGTACCATGTGAGAGGGTAGGTGTTATGTCACGCGGGAGACGGGGGTCTGCCGCTCTCTTCCCCTCCTGGCGAGTCTATCCGCGCATCTGCTTCCGGGGGCTCGCCGGGAGGGGAGTGGCGGGCTACAGGGCTGGCGGCCTTCGGCGCATGCGCAGAAGGCCTCTCTCTCGGCTCCGCGCATGCGCCGTGGGCCGAACTCATCTCCCTAGCGGGGCTTGCTTCTCAAGCCTCGTTATGGGTCCGCCGGCGTCCGGAAACGGAACGGCTTGCGTCCCAGGCCTTTCGGGCGCCGGCGGCCCATAAAAGAGGCCGCAATTCACAGCGAGTCGCGTCTCAACGCGGTTCGCTTCGCTCGCCTCGTTGTTCCTGCCTCTTACTTACCTGCGGCCTGTCCTGGGCCAGCTTGCCTCCTGCACTTACCCGTGGCCTGTCCTGGGTCAGCTTACCTTCAGTCCTTACCTGTGGCCTGTCCTGGACCAGCTCTCTTCCAGCCTTACCTGTGGCCTGTCCTGGGTCAGCTTACCTTCAGTCCTTACCTGTGGTCTGTCCTGGACCAGCTCTCTTCCAGCCTTACCTGTGGCCTGTGCTGGGTCAGCTTACCTTCAGTCCTTACCTGTGGTCTGTCCTGGACCAGCTCTCTTCCAGCCTTACCTGTGGCCTGTCCTGGGTCAGCTTACCTCCATTCCTTAGCCGTGACCTGTCCTGGGTCAGCTTACCTCCATTCCTTACCCGTGGCCTGTCCTGGGTCAGCTTACCTTCAGTCCTTACCTGTGACCTGTCCTGGGTCAGCCTACCAACTGCCTTTACTTGTGGCCTGTCCTGGGTCAGCCCATCTCCAGCCCTTACCTGTGGCCTGTCCTGGGTCAGCCAGTCTCCAGCCCATACCTGTGGCTTGTCTTGAGCCAGCCTGCCTCCAGCCTTACCTGTGGCCAGTCTTGAGCCAACCTACCTCCAGCCTTACCTGGGGCCTGTCCTGAGCCTGCCTGCCTCCAGCCCTGACTTTTTGTCGGCACTGGGTCTGCCCATCTTCAGACTTACCCGGGACTTGCCCAGTACCAGCTAGCCTCCAGCTGTTCTCTCTCTTCCTGTTCTGCCTACCTCCGAACCTTATCCTGCAAACCTCTGGAACTATCAGCACCAACCGGACTTTTCTATCAACTGTAATACCTCACTGTTACATTGGTTCCGGAAGATTCATGATATCTACAATCGGCTCTACCTGAACTACAGTATCACCAACCTGAGCCATCAATCCTCCAGTCACGCTCATCTGGCGAATACTTATCGTGACATTGGGGGTCGGTCCAACCTTCACCCAGTTCCTCTTTTGGGTGGTGGAGGGGCTGATTCCTCGTGCCGCTAATTCATCAGTTCCTGGACTCCAGACTGGCGACTTCAGCAAGACCAACCACCAAGATTACAGGTATGCGGTCCTCTCGGGCCGATCAGCTTAACAGATTGAGACGCCTGCCTTCAGATTCGGAGATGGATGAATCGCAAGAAATGAGGAACGAATTGCTGGCACTCAGAGCTGAGATGACCGCCCTGCATCAAGAGAATCAAACATTACGCCAAATGATAACACAAGGAGCACCCAGTTCTTCTCAGATAGAGGGACCATTGGCTCACACAACACCCATCAAATTCGACGGCGATCCTAGACGGGTGGCAGAGTTTTGTAACCACTGTAGGATCCATTTCCTCTTCAGGTCCACCCACTTTAACAACGATAGGGCCAAGATTGGCTATATCCTGGGGAATCTAACTGGGAACGCATTAGCTTGGGCAACCCGTTTGTGGTCACGAACAGTCCTATTTTGAATGACTTTGCTGCCTTCGAAAAAGCCTTTCTGGAAGTATTCCAGACGCCGAACCTGGCCTCCGTCGCACAGAATCAGTTGATGGACTACAAACAGGGAAGCAATGACGTCATCACCTACATCAGTCGCTTACGACTTTTGGCTACCGACTCTCAGTGGCCCGAAATTACACAGAAAACGCTGTTTCGTCGAGGCCTGAGAGAGGAGTACAAAGACGAATTACTCCACATCCCCGAGCCGGAGAGTCTTCAACTCTCGATTGTTCAAGTACTTCGTATTGACCAAAGGCTAACCGAACGAAAGGCTGAGAGACGTCGGTTTGACAGAAGCGGTTCCCGGACGACCAACTCGCCTGCTGGTTCATTTGGATCAACCGAGTCCGGATCTGAGCCCATGCAAGTAGGAGCCATGAGAGGGCCTTTGTCGGAAGAAGAGAAGAAACTAAGGAGGTCTTTGCGTCTGTGTCTTTACTGTGGAGCAGCTGGGCATTATCTGAGTATATGTCCTTTACGTCCGCAAAAGAAGAAGTCGGGAAACTAGGAGACCTGTCGTTTATAGGAAGGGCAACGACAGGTCCCATCTCCTCCTCAGACCCTTCGGTTATTTGTTCCGTTCGTCGGCCCATGCAACCAGTGGTGCTACAGACCCTAAAGGTCAGGATTAAATTACCAGACAGAGACCTGGAGATATCTGGTCTGCTAGATTGTGGGGCTTCCGGCAACTACATCGACGAAACATTCGTCGCCCGACATAAAATACCACTCGTTTCCAGGCCTACTCCCTTGTCGGTGGAGCTTATTGATGGTACCCCCTTGTCTTCGGGGCCTATTAGCCAGTTCACGGTCGGATTGGCTCTTCAGATTACTGATCATTACGAGGAACTCTCCTTTGATGTTATTAAGTCACCTAACTACAAGATGGTCCTAGGACTACCATGGTTACAACATCACAATCCGTTGATTGACTGGAGAACTCAGACTTTAACCTTTTCCTCCGAAAGGTGTGCTCAAGGATGCAAGCTATCTGTTCCCACCATGACCGTTTCGACTTCCCTAAAGACGGACAACATTGGGGTTCATCTATGTTCCACGTCTCTGGTTCCACAGGTATATGCCGATTACAAACAGGTATTTTCTGAACCCGGCAACATACCCCTTCCTCCACACCGGTCCTTTGATTGCTCCATTGACCTGTTGCCGAACCATGTCATACCTCATGGGAAGTTGTACGCGTTGACCCGTCACGAGAAGCAAGTTCTTCAGGCTTATTTATCTGAAAGTCTAGAAAAGGGGTACATTGTACCGTCAAAGTCACCTGCAGGGTTTCCCCTGTTCTTCGTAAAGAAGAAAGAAGGCACGTTGAGACCCTGTGTCGACTACCGACAGTTGAATGACATTACAGCCAAGGATCGGTACCCGTTACCTTTGATTCGTAGTATCCTTGAAACCCTGCATACTGCACGAATCTTCTCCAAATTGGACCTCCGTGGAGCTTATCATTTGATACGCATCAGGAATGGGGACGAGTGGAAGACAGCTTTCAAAACTTCCTTTGGGCACTTTGAATACCGGGTTATGCCCTTCGGCTTATGTAATGCCCCCGCTGTTTTTCAACGATTTATGGACCACATCTTTGGTGACCTGTTAGGATTGTCCGTTTGGGTTTATCTGGATGACATACTGATATTCTCCAAGTCCTTGGACGAGCATGTGGAACACGTTCGTGAGGTCCTTCATCGACTATCCATCAACAATTTGTTCGCCAAGGCAGAGAAATGTAGCTTTCACCAGACCAGTATCGAATTTTTGGGATTCATTATCAATCAAGAAGGAGTTGGGATGGATCCCAAGAAGGTTCTAGCCATACAAGAATGGAAACACCCACACGATATCAAGGCTCTCCAACGATTTTTGGGGTTCGCGAACTTCTACAGGCGCTTTATTCCACATTACTCGCGGATCTCAGCTCCCCTCACCAGTCTTACCAGCAGCAAGATCGCTTTCGAATGGAGTCCTGTGGCTTCCCAGGCTTTTGGAGTATTAAAATCGGCTTTTATGGCTGCTCCCATCCTGCGCCATCCCCAGGAGGACTTGCCCTACATTGTAGAGGCCGATGCTTCCAGCTTCGCGGTCGGAGCCGTCCTTCTCCAGAAAGATCCAGCCACGTTAGTGGAACATCCAGTTGCCTATTTTTCTCGCAAGTTGAGTCCCAGTGAACGAAACTACGCGGTGATAGAAAGGGAATTGTTGGCCATCAAGACCGCATTCGAGGAATGGAGACATTTTCTCCTCGGAGCCCGTTTTTCTGTAGAAGTGCGAACCGACCATCGCAATCTGCAATATCTTCGCTCTCTGCAATGTCGGACTCCTCGTCAAGCCCGGTGGGCCTTCTTCTTCTCTCCATTCGAGTTCCATGTCACTTATATCCCGGGAACTTCCAATATAAAAGCAGATGCTCTCTCCAGGTCCTTGGAAAATGTTGATGGGACGCAAGGTCCTGAACAGCCATTGATTTCTCCTCGCCATTTCCTGCTGGCTTTGTCCTCTCACCTTAAGTCCATCGCAGAAGCCACTCGGTTGGACCCCGAAAGAACAACCCTTCTTAGTCGTCACTCAGTTTCTGAACGAGAGGGACTCTTGTTTTTTCAGAAGAGACTTTACATACCTAAAGGAGCCATTAGGAGGGGCATTTTACATGGATTCCATGATTCACCCATAGGAGGACACCGTGGGGTCAGAGCCACTCGAGAGTTGATTTCTCGACAGTTCTGGTGGCCAGGTTGGGCGACTGAGGTCCAGAAGTACATCGACAGCTGTCCAATATGTGCACAGTGCAAGGTTCCCAGAAAACGGCCATTGGGTTTATTAATGCCCACTGAAACAGCTCTCTATCCATGGCATACAATCGCTACTGATTTCATTGTGGATTTGCCCCCATCTGAAGGTTACACCTGTATAATGGTGGTCGTAGACTGCTTCACTAAACTGGCTCATTTCATCCCATTTCGGAAGATCCCTACAGCTACCCAAATGGCTTCGGCATTTCTGCATGACATCTACCGGCTGCACGGCCTACCTGAGAAAATCATATCGGATAGAGGAACCCAATTCCTTTCTTCATTCTGGAAACAGGTATGCGGTCTTTTAGGAATACATAGAGCTCTAAGCTCAGGCTACCACCCACAGACCAACGGGCTGACCGAAAGGACCAATCAGACTTTGGAGGGGTACCTCCGTTGTTTTGCTAATGCCACACAATCAAACTGGAAAGATGGACTAGATCTGGCCGAGGTTTCATATAATAACACCGTCCATGCTTCCACCGGAGTCAGTCCATTCTTCTGTTCCACTGGTTTACATCCTCGATTGATGCCCTTTGAACCCATTCCATCTAGTACTGTTCCTTCTGCTGATGATCTGGTCAAACACATTCGGAATCAACAAGAACTGGCAAGCAAGATCCTAAGTGAGGCCAAAGATCGGATGAAGAGACAGGCAGACAGGAAGAGGAGTGTAGAACCCGACTTTCAGGAGGGTGACAAGGTGTGGTTGTCCTCAAAGAATTTGCCACTCCGCAATTTGCCCGTCAAACTGGCTCCTCGATACTTGGGTCCCTTTGTTATTACCAAACGGTTGTCCTCCGTATCCTTTCGCCTACGCCTACCCTCTTCTTGGCATGTACATCCCGTTTTTCACGTGTCCTTGTTAAAGCTCTATGTGGTAGATGCTTATGGCCGCACTCCTCCCCGTCCGGCCTCTGTCCTAGTGCAGGGTGTCCCAGAGTTTGAGGTACACGAGATCTGTGATGCCCGTTTCCGTAGAGGGGTGCTCCACTATTTGGTTGACTGGAAGGGGTACCCAGCCTGTGACCGTACATGGGAGCCACGCCAACATGTACATGCTCCCCGGTTGATACGTGAGTTCTATGTACGGTTTCCCTGGAAACCCGGAGCTCCGGGCCTTCCTGGGAGGGGGCATAGTGTTATGTCACGCGGGAGACGGGGGTCTGCCGCTCTCTTCCCCTCCTGGCGAGTCTATCCGCGCATCTGCTTCCGGGGGCACGCCGGGAGGGGAGTGGCGGGCTACAGGGCTGGCGGCCTTCGGCGCATGCGCGGAAGGCCTCTCTCTCGGCTCCGCGCATGCGCCGTGGGCCGAACTCATCTCCCTAGCGGGGCTTGCTTCTCAAGCCTCGTTATGGGTCCGCCGGCGTCCGGAAACGGAACGGCTTGCGTCCCAGGCCTTTCGGGCGCCGGCGGCCCATAAAAGAGGCCGCAATTCACAGCGAGTCGCGTCTCAACGCGGTTCACTTCGCTCGCCTCGTTGTTCCTGCCTCTTACTTACCTGCGGCCTGTCCTGGGCCAGCTTGCCTCCTGCACTTACCCGTGGCCTGTCCTGGGTCAGCTTACCTTCAGTCCTTACCTGTGGCCTGTCCTGGACCAGCTCTCTTCCAGCCTTACCTGTGGCCTGTCCTGGGTCAGCTTACCTTCAGTCCTTACCTGTGGTCTGTCCTGGACCAGCTCTCTTCCAGCCTTACCTGTGGCCTGTCCTGGGTCAGCTTACCTTCAGTCCTTACCTGTGGTCTGTCCTGGACCAGCTCTCTTCCAGCCTTACCTGTGGCCTGTCCTGGGTCAGCTTACCTCCATTCCTTACCCGTGGCCTGTCCTGGGTCAGCTTACCTCCATTCCTTACCCGTGGCCTGTCCTGGGTCAGCTTACCTTCAGTCCTTACCTGTGACCTGTCCTGGGTCAGCCTACCAACTGCCTTTACTTGTGGCCTGTCCTGGGTCAGCCCATCTCCAGCCCTTACCTGTGGCCTGTCCTGGGTCAGCCAGTCTCCAGCCCATACCTGTGGCTTGTCTTGAGCCAGCCTGCCTCCAGCCTTACCTGTGGCCAGTCTTGAGCCAACCTACCTCCAGCCTTACCTGGGGCCTGTCCTGAGCCTGCCTGCCTCCAGCCCTGACTTTTTGTCGGCACTGGGTCTACCCATCTTCAGACTTACCCGGGACTTGCCCAGTACCAGCTAGCCTCCAGCTGTTCTCTCTCTTCCTGTTCTGCCTACCTCCGAACCTTATCCTGCAAACCTCTGGAACTATCAGCACCAACCGGACTTTTCTATCAACTGTAATACCTCACTGTTACATTGGTTCCGGAAGATTCATGATATCTACAATCGGCTCTACCTGAACTACAGTATCACCAACCTGAGCCATCAATCCTCGAGTCACGCTCATCTGGCGAATACTTATCGTGACATTGGGGGTCGGTCCAACCTTCACCCAGTTCCTCTTTTGGGTGGTGGAGGGGCTGATTCCTCGTGCCGCTAATTCATCAGTTCCTGGACTCCAGACTGGCGACTTCAGCAAGACCAACCACCAAGATTACAGGTACGCGGTCCTCTCGGGCCGATCAGCTTAACAGTAGGAATCAACATTATTGGTCCCCTTGATCCTCCAACTTCTTCAGGCAACAGGTTTATACTTGTTGTAGTAGGCCATGCTACTAGATTACCTGAAGCAATTCCTATGAGAACTGTTACAGCTCCGGCGGTGGCTAAGGCCCTCCCTGGTATTTTTACCAGGGTTTGGTTTCCTAAGGAAGTAATCTCTGACAGGGGTTTGAATTTTATGTCCCACTACATGAAGGCCACTGTGGAGTTACCCACATGTTCTCTACTGCATGCCACCCCCAGACAAATGGATTGGTAGAAAGGTTTAATAGAACCATGAAGAGCATGATAGGTGCTTTAGAGGAACCCCTTAGAAGAAAGTGGGATCTTCTACTGCCATGCCTTCTTTTTGCTTATAGAGAAGTCCCTCAGGAGGGAGTAGGTTATAGTCACTTTGAGCATCTTTATGGCCAGCCAGTCAGAGGTCCATTGGCCCTGATTAAGGAGGGGTTGGAGAGTGCTCCTTCCCCGAAGCCAGTCAGAGTGACTGACTACGTGATAGGACTCCGGAGGAGAATGTCACAAATGATGGCTCAAGCTACTGATAACCTGAAGGCTGGTCAAGCTTTGGTCAAGCATTGGCATGATCAAAGGGCTAACATGGTTGAGTTTGCTCAAGACCAGCTAGTTCTTGTTATGTTTCCAACAAGGCAGAGGGCCTTGCAGGACAAATGGATGGGACCCTTCAAGGTTGTGGGAAAACTTGGAGAGGTGAACTATCTGGTGGACTTGGGCAACCCCAAGGAGGCTCCCAGAGTCTTCCACACCAACAGACTGAAGGCTTATGTCTCTAGGCCTGAAGTAGGAGCGTTGCTTCTAGCTTCAGCACAAGAGGAAGAAGAGAGTGAACCTCTCCCTGATCTCTTCAGAGGCTTACCTTTGGATGAAAAAGTTAAATGAGTTAATTTCTCTTCAAATCTGACACCTGAGCAACAAGAGGAGTGCATATCTCTGTTAAATCAGTTTGCCTCCCTGTTCTCACTTTCACCAGGCTTGACCCCTTGGGGCCAGCATGAGATCCTCACTGGGGACAGTCTGCCTGTAAAAAGCAGAGGGTACAGAATATCAGAGAATGTAAGAACCCACATCAAAGGAGAGGTCAACAAGATGCTTGATCTCGGGGTAATAGAGCCCTCTACTAGTCCATGGTCTAGCCCAGTTGTGTTAGTACCAAAGGCAGGATCCAAGGAGTTGAGATTCTGTGTGGACTATAGAGCTCTTAATTCAGTCACCAAGACTGATGCCCATCCTTTGCCAAGGACAGATGAGTTGGTGGATAAACCTGGTTCAGCCAAGTACCTCAGCACATTTGATCTAACGTCAGGCTATTGGCAAATAGTCCTGACAGACCATGCCAAGGAGAAAATTGCATTTTCTACCCCAGTTGGCTTATACCAATTTAAGGTCATGCCTTTTGCTGAAGAATGCACCTGCTACATTCCAAAGGATGGTAAATCAGGTTCTGAATGGGATGGAGGACTTCTGCATGGCATACTTGGATGACATTGCAGTGTTCAGCCACTCCTGGGAAGAGCATGTTGACCACCTAGGATATGTTTTGCAGGCTCTCGAGCAGGCCAATCTGACCATAAAGACAAGTAAATGCCAGATTGGACAGAGTAAAGTCGTCTACCTTGGACATGAGGTAGGAGGTGGAGAAATAAGGAGTGTTAGGGAGAATTCTCTTATAAGGCCAATTTCCCCAACCTGGTGAGTTCCCCAGCAGCGTTGCTGGATTTTTGGCGTTTGTTTATTTCTCCTGCTAAGAGTGAGACTCTTTCTTCTCCCACTCTTAGGCATGATTTGAGGTATGTCTTTGCCTTGGTAAGTGCTTATGGGCTATGGGGTCTTTTACTCCATAGGGTATTTTCTGTTTTTGTATATGTGTTACAGAGCACCCTCAGTGCAGTAACACAGGGGTGTCATAGTGACCCCCAAACATAGACTTCATACCCTGGGACTGACTACTGTCTCCAAGGGCATGTAAAGAGACCATTGGCTTTACTAGGCCAAAATTGTGAACAGAACCAGTACAAACCATCATATTATGGAAGTACTGGAAGGGGTTAATTAGATTACCCCTTGGTCTGTTTCCAAGGGGGCACTGTCCAGTCCCCCCTTTTCGAGTTTCTGGCTGGCGGCAGTGGTTACCACACGAAATATTCCACCGGAATATTTCCTATGGGATTATCCCATTCATTTTAAACACACCACTTTTTTGGTGCATTGTAAAGATACCGCCGGTTTATTTAATTAATATAAAATCACCGGTTGGGTCTTTTTGCCAGAACTCTTTCGCAAAATGGCGTACGTGTCCGTCTCTGTAACTCCAACCAAGGTCGGGCCCTTTGTTCCACTTTTTGGCAGGCCTCTCCACAGAAGCCCTCCAACTGGTGCTACTCTGTCTGGGATTCACAGGATGTGTGGGTGGGGGAATTGGCACCCTGGACTGCGTTGCTTTAGCAACCCAAGTCGCACTTTGTCTTAATTGGCCCAGTGGTGAGCCGCCCGGCTCACCACTTAGCATGTATGAGTGACAGCTAGGCTGATTGAATGGGGGTTTTTCTACATAAAACCAGGGCTTTTGGGACTGGAACTTCAGAAATCGCCACAGGACCTAGGAAATACGAAGAGGGGAGAAGCTGAGCCATCTTCAACGACGACACCACGGGTGGAGCCCTGCTGCAACAACCTCACCACTTTCCCGACGACAAGAGAAGATCTTCAGCTGCAAGAGTCTTCTCCCTCTGAGCTGGTGGGGACAACCAGTTCAACATTCACCTTCCAGGACGCCCCTTGGTCGAATCGCCAGTGCCAAGCACCGCAGCGGCCGGATAGCCAAGCTTCAGTCCACTGGGACCGCAAATAAAAGGAGCGCACCTTTTAACCAAACGAACTCCGCGGCTGGTCTCATCCCTGGGCAGTGCAACGACTCCAAGTTTCCCTTTCTATGGATTGCTAAAGGTGACCCTTAAATCCTTGGCTTTTCAACTGGGTTGGCCCCCAGACCTTCTAACTTTATCTTTGGCATCAAGCCAAACTCTTCTGAACATTTTTGCTAAGACTTGAGTGCATTTTTAAACTGTGTGATCTTGGGCACATTTCACCTTGCTCCATTTAAAGTGGCCCTGGCCTATGAACTTTGGCCCTACAGTAGACTCTGCCTTCACTAACTTGCTGTGGCCTTAGAAAAGTGTTGGGAACTGTTTATTTTCATGACCTGTCTTTTTCTCTCCCTCTAACTTAATTATTGGAGTGCCATCTGAGTTAAGCGCTCACATCTGTTTTTACAAATAGTGGTGACCTAGGCTTGTCTAATAATTATTAAGGGAGGTGTGTATACTTTATCGGACTGTGTTTGAACTTGCTTTGATTTAGAGTGCTTAGTGTATTTCCTTAAGTGTGTTTTAAATAAATAATTATACACTTTTGATACCAAGCTCTAGTCAGTGTTTGTTTGCTCCACTGTGTTTTGGCCCTATTGTGTATGCTCTGTATACTGCCCTGCTCATCTTGAGAGAAGTCTGACTGCTCAGCTACAGCTACCAGGTAAATCTGGGTGGTGCAGACTGCTACCAATTGGGTTTACTGATTACTCCTGTAGTCTTAGGGCCTCATTACACGGAAGGCGGTAATGGTTAATGCTTTTTGCAGGCGTTAAAAACCAACCCGCTAAGGGACCTCGGAGCTAATTACGGCACCGCAAAATTGCGGTGCCGTAATTAGCGCCTTCCCCATTCCCATAGAGCCCTGTGGGGCAGAAATGGGAATGGGGAAGGGCAATGGCGGAAGGGGGATTTACCGCCCCTCCAACTTTGGAATGGGGTGGTAAATCCCCTTTCCGCCAAGGCGGTGCCGGTATTTTACCGGCATGAGCCATGGCGCTAATAGCGCCATGGCTCACCGGCTTCCGTGTAATGAGGCCCTTAATCTTTTTGCAGTGTTCCCCAAGGGAACTGCACAGGATTCTGCCTAACAGGGATTGAGAAAATAACTTGTATTCAAATAAAATAAATCCATTGAATGTATAACAATTAAAGCCGGTGGCCAGTATTCATATCTAAAAGATAGAGTAATGGAATGAAATAGCAATTTGTGAAATGGTATGCTATTTATTTCATGAATGTGAATGGGATCCTTGTTTATCAGTATAATTTATTGCATTAAAAGATGTATAGAAATCCTTCAATGAAGCAGCTGAGCCGTGATATGTAAATGCAACACTGTTCTATGTGGAGTCAGCTCAAAATGACAGATATTTATGGAACGTCAATACGCATCTCTCGTACTGACATCATGACATTGTAACGTTATATTTTGTGATAGGTAAACAAGTAGCTAGCGACATATTAAACCCAGTGTAATATAACACTATGCACTCTATGTACGTTAAATGAAATACCTACAGCATCACATACTGTTTTTCAAGATATGTTATATTGTTTAATAAAAGAGATAAATGTTCAGGAACAGAAAATCGAATGACTGTGTAAGATGAAATGTGTCTATCATATTGGTTAAAGCAAGGTTATGTAGGGTCTAGAATACACGGGTGAAAGATATGGTGCATTTGAAATCAAACCTGTACATAATGCATTGTCTGCATGAGAAGAGGCATATCACAGATTCAGTTAGGAGTTAAAATAGTCATTGCAACCATTAGACCTTTACAGGGAACACTGAATTATGTCTCTAACTGTGGAATTCTATTTTTTAGTTCCAACAGTACATTATACTGGTGTGTTCAAACAGTGTAGAGATAGATACACACAAGGTTAAAACTCATTCAAAACCTTTGAAATCAATGAGCTAGAAGCAGACTTTGCAGACTTCCCGACCATAGGGAATGCTATGGGCCTCCTAGAATTATTCAGCAACGTTGCTATGAAACTGGTGGACACTCATGCCCCCCTAAAATCCAGCCAGGCTAAGACCAAACCATCCACCCCATGGTACACCCCTGAGCAAGCCTCCAACAAATACTCAATCAGAGCCCTAGGAAAACGCTGGTGCAAAACCATAACTCTGGAGACCTCACCAACCTCCAATCTCTGTGCGCAAACTGTAGGATTCTGATCACAGAGGCCAAAGATGCTTACTACCCCACCACCATTGTGTCAGCCACTAACAGGAGCAAAGCCCTCTTTGAAGTAGTAAAGCAGTGTACGAAACCATCAGCTCACCCCAAGGTTTCACCCACTCAGGAAATATGTGACAGAATCAACACATTTTATTGAAAGAATAGCCAAAATCCTAGAGACCATGGAATCAACCTTTCACAGCATTAGCAAACCCTGCACCCCAGCAAGCACACTGCCCCTCTGGACCGAGTTCTCTCCTCTCTTTCAACAGTATCTCCTAAAAACGATTGCCTTCCTCAAACCTACTTCTTACTCCATTGATATAATTACGGCCTCCATCGTTCAATAATCGACAGGCCCGGCATTCCTCAGCATCATCTCTGCCTAGCCCACAGAAGGATCTTTCCAGGACACCCTCAAGACTGGTCTCATATGACCTATTTGAAAAAACAAACCCTATATCCAAACAACCTGGCCAACTACAGGCTCATTGTGAAACTCCCGTTTATTGGCAACATCTTGGAAAAAGTAGTTGCTACACAACTACTCACCAGAATTGAATAACTCCACCTCCTAAATGACTATCACTTAGGGCTTTGCCCAAAGTGAAGTATTGAGAAATCCACCATTCAGGTGGTGGATAATGCTCATCAAATCATGGATAAGGGCGACCCATCCTCCCCGTCCTCCTTTACCTATCTGCTGCATTTGACACCATCGACCACTGCATCCTTCTCTCCCTCCTCACTAACAGGATGGGATTGTCTGGCCCTGTCCTGGATTGGTTTACATCCTACCTCTCAGGCAGACATCAGGATGTCCCAATGAAGATGTTGCATTCTAACTGACTCCAGGTCTCCTGCGTTCTCCCCCAAAGCTCTATCCTCTCACCAATCACATTTCACCTTTGTAGAGAGCCTCTGGGCACTCTCCTCAAAGGTCCCAATATAGCCATCCACCACTAGGCAGACGATAATCAGTTGTACATGAGAGTAAATAGCATGCAGGACATAATTCATCTCCGCGATTATCTAGCTATCATCCAGTCCTGGATATTGACTTCCTACCTCAAAATAAACCCATTCAAGACTGAAATCATCCTCATCACTCCTCCAGCTAAAATATAACAATTGTGCCTACAAGGAATTGATCCACAACTCTCAGACTCAGCAAAATCCTCAGGATTCACTATTGACAGCAACCTCTCCTTCCAGAAACACATAGCCAAGAAGGCCCAAACAGTTTCGCTCAGAAACTCTAACTTTCAAAAAATCAAACCCTTCACTCTGCTGCATGACTTCCAGACTGTAGTGGATCCCCTAGTGGTCTTGCACATCAGTGGGGGAAATATCTGCCACAAGGGCAGCAGAAACCAAAAGTGACATTGCATGTGTCACACGTGGTATAATGTTGTAAGAACGTTTTCAAACCAGAAGATATCTTAATTCTATCATTGATGAAGCAAGACAAAAATCTACTGGCACAACTAGATACCACTTGATTAACCCAAGACTGACTATGATCCCTTTTTGCATACAATGAATTACTCTGGTCGCAGTCACCACATTTCTAGACATGTGAAGAAGAATTGGATACGTATCCAATTTGATCCTCAGTTGTCTAAACTCTTTTCTAAACTCCCCATAATCACTTATAAATGAGGTAAGAATTCTGGGATTACCTTGTGAAAGCAGAAAGAGTCAAACCAACCAGACAATTGTATTTCCAAAAATAGAAAAGGGTACATTCCCATTCCTCAATTGCAATAACTGCAATAACATTTTAAAGGGAAAATGCATCGACACCCACAAACTGGATGAAAAATCAAATTACACCATCGACCACTGCATCCTTCTCTCTCTCCTTCTAAAAGGATGGGATTATCTGGCCCTGTCCTGGATTGGTTTACATCCTACCTCTCAGGCAGACATCAGGATGTCCCAATGAAGATGTTGCATTCTAACTGACTCAAGGTCTCCTGCATACTCCCCCAAAGCTCTATCCTCCCACCAATCACATTTCACCTTTGTAGAGAGCCTCTGGGCACTCTCCTCAAAGGTCCCAATATAGCCATCCACCACTAGGAAGACGATAATCAGTTGTACATGAGAGTAAATAGCATGCAGGACATAATTCATCTCCGCGATTATCTAGCTATCAACCAGTCCTGGATATTGACTTCCTACCTCAAAATAAACCCATTCAAGACTGAAATCATCCTCATCACTCCTCCAGCTAAAAAATAACAATTATGCCTACAAGGAATTGATCCCCACAACTCTCATACTCAGCAAAATCCTCAGGATTCACTATTGACAGCAACCTCTCCTTCCAGAAACACATAGCCAAGAAGGCCCAAACAGTTTCGCTCAGAAACTCTAACTTTCAAAAAATCAAACCCTTCACTCTGCTGCACGACTTCCAGACTGTAGTGGATCCCCTAGTGGTCTTGCACATCAGTGGTGGAAATGCTCTTCTAACAGGGATCCCAGCTGCTCACTTGGCTCCCCTAAAAACAGTCCACAATGCTGCACCACATCTGATTACAGGAGCATGGAAATTCGACCAAATTACCCCATCCTAGGCCAAGTACATTGGCTTCCACTCCAGTCCAGGATACTGTTCAGGACTGCATGTTTCATATGCAAAGCAGTCATGACTAGCACACCAATATACCTGGTGGCTAAGCTCCACATATCTGGTGGCACACGCTGCACGTGCAGCAAATCAACCAACCAGATTGAATCACAATTTGTCCACAAAGAGAGGACCCGGAAACAATCTTTCTCTTTTCATGCACCCACCCTCTGGAAATCTGTCCCGGAGTCAGCTCGGAATGCCCCCACAATTCTCCAATTTAGCAAATCTCTCAAAACCTGCCTCTTTCAACAACACCTGACGAAGGACTAATTCCAATGGATGCACATACCAATGCACACACCTCACAGTACTGCACTATTGTTAAAGGATGCCAACCCAAATGCTGGCTACCCACACTCTGTGCAGCGCTCTGCTGCTCTCGAGCTAGCTCCACACTTTAAACAATAAAATAGATAAATAAATAACAACTAAAATAACTCTGTTCATCCCAAGGGGGTTCATAGAATCTAATTTATCAATCCAAGCTATTTCACATTGCATAAGTCTATTATTCAAATCGTATTCAAATCTCCGCCTCTAGGTGCCTGATGTACTACTTCCAGAATCACAAATCTTAGTTTGGATTGTATGTCCATGTTCTACAAAATGCCTAATAATTGTTGATTTTACATTATTTGTACAGATGTTGTTCTAGTTCTTATTTCAATGTTCCTTAGCTTTCCTGGACATTTTCCGTACGTAATATCTGCCACAAGGGCAGCAGAAACCAAAAGTGACATTGCATGTGTCACACGTGGTATAATGTTGTCAGAACATTTTCAAACCAGAAGATATCTTAATTCTATCATTGATGAAGCAAGACAAAAATCTACTGGCACAACTAGATACCACTTGATTAACCCAAGACTGACTATGATCCCTTTTTGCATACAATGAATTACTCTGGTCGCAGTCACCACATTTCTAGACATGTGAAGAAGAATTGGATATGTATCAAATTTGATCCTCAGTTGACTAAACTCTTTCCTAAACTCCCCATAATCACTTATAAATGAGGTAAGAATTATGGGATTATCTTGTGAAAGCAGAAAGAGTCAAACCAACCAGACAATTGTATTTCCAAAAATAGAAAAGGGTACATTCCCATTGCTCAATTGCAATAACTGCAATGACATTTTAAAGGGAAAATGCATTGACACCCACAAACTGGATGAAAAATCAAATTACAACATTTTGCCACGTGTGATACACACAATGCCATCTATGGTCTCAGCTGCCCTTGTGGCAGGTATTACGTAGGGCAAACTGCCAGGAAAGCTAAGGAACATTATAATGATCACAAGAGCAACATCTGTACCATTAAAGTGAAATCACCAGTATGTAGGCTTTTTGTATTTCATAGTGTAAGTGTACAGAAGAAGAAGACAGACACAGGTGGCATTGTGATTGGTATAGACTTGTATTAGTAAAGAAAATATTGAGAAAACCTAACTTTCCCAATCTCGAAGAGGGGCTTCCTGCCTTAACTAAAACACTAAGGGTTCTGTCAGAATGCCTGTCGACCACCCTGTGTCAAACCCCCTTCTTCTGTCCTTTACACTTAAAACTAGAGATTATGTAGACCTTCTTGGTCCAGAAGAATGACTTGCTTCTTCTGGCCTGGAGATACAAATTCACTTCCAGGTTTTGGTTTCTTCTCAGGGGAATGACTCTTTTAATATGTGTCATCCAAAACAAAAGACAATGTTACAGCATTTCTCTCTTTCAGGCACACTGCTTGTCGTTTAACACTTTGTATCAGAAAGTCTTTATACTTTAGAATTCAAGACCACTAGGGGGAATGACTCCCTTCCCCTGTCCTTGATTCCCAGGGGGGAATGACTCCCTTCCCCTTGCCTCTCTTTCACTTTGCTTTCAGCGTTCAACACTTTTAGTCTTTCACTTTGTTGGCTGTAAACCCATGCTTCCCCGTCTCCAGACTTGGGCAGACTTGGTTCACTCCCCTGCCAAGTCCTGCCACCAGGAAAATTATGTGTACTCCTTTTCTATGGTGGGCGTGGGACCCAGACCTGTATATCCTTACTGCTTTGATTTGGCAGACCTGGTTCATTCTCCTGCCAGGTACTGCAACAATGAAGATCACTTGTAGAGATCTTCCTTTGTGGATGCAGCTCCCAGACTTGTATTTCTCCTCTCTTTTGTATATTGGTACTTGAAGCCTTTTTCTCCCAGGTACCGCCACAAGGAAGATGACTTGTGTTATTCACTTGTTCGTGGGTCTGCAACTCTTCTCTGGTGGTCTGTGGCTTTACTCGCCTACCAGTCAGAGGGGGATTCCCTCCAATCTTCATAATTCTCTCCTCAGGGTCCCAGACCCTAGTCGCTCCCTCTCCGGGTTCATATGTGTTACTTTCACAACTTTTCGTTAGGTCCCAGACGCTCTTTGGCTTATTTGCAGGCCTCCTGACCATTGTGGTGTAGGGATTATGCCTAACTATCCTCCCTATGCCCCAGCTAGTCCAACTGTTGCCCCATTACATTTAGTGATGTCTGCCCATGGTGGTGGATCTTCGCGACAATGGTGATTGCCGTCCGTTCCTTGCCCACTTGTCAGCTTCTCGTGTCTGCTTCTATGACCCTGACTGCAGTGATGTAAGTGTGGCGCTAGGACCCCATGGTCCACCTTCTCTCAGAGTCTTTACCTTTTCCTCGTCTCACGGTTAAAGGACTGAACATTGTGTCCTGAAGAGCTAGCTACTGCAACACACCAGTGTCTTCGGCTGTCAGGACACTGAGTTCTTGCTGCTCCCATGCATCACAGCTTCCACGACTGGTGTTGCTCAGAGGCTGGCTGGACAGCCAGTTTGACAGCAAAGTGAGTCCTTCTTTCGTATTTATCCTAAGTTAACACAAATGGTTATAGTATTCATTCAAATTCTCAGCATTGCTCTTCCTTTCTCCACACCTCCTCCTGATCCCAGTACTTGTCAAGTTTGTCTCCCTTAGGTAGTCCCTGCTCTTCTGCGTCTTAGTATTTGTTTCACATTTTTCAGAATTACAGACATACAGAAAAGTATGGGATAGGGAGTTAAGAAAAATAGGATAGGAAGGTGTGCAAGGTGTGGGTCGAGGGTTGTCATACCACATTCTCCCAAGATGTCTCCTGAGTCCCCAGAGGGAAAGTCTCTTTCCATGAGATCCTCCCACTGAGTATCACACTGAGGGGGACTATCAGGTAGCGGCCTCATCACTCTGGCCTCATGGGTAGAAGTGACATCTCGGGATTCAATACAATAGACATACAATTGCTCAACTAAGTTTTGTGATTATGGAAGTAGCACACCAGGCACCCAGAGGTGGAGATTTCAATAAAAGACTTATGCAACATGAATTATAATGGATTGATAAGTTAGATTCCAAGCACTCTCTAGGGATGAACGAAATGTTCAACCTTGGAGTGTATCTCCAAGATATTTGAAACATATCTGTCTGAATTTTCGGCTAAAGAATGATGTTCACATGTCCTGTACTCAGCACATGTGAACATTGCACCCAAGGACCCCCCTATGTGTTAAACCACACCAATCCCCTGACACCTCAAAATAAAATCCAACATAAGATCAGTCATTGACCAGCAGAACATATCATGTACAGAGTACCCCACATCGCCAATGGCAGACAGTGAAATGAAAGTACATAGTACAAGTGCTTGGAACAATAAGGGAGAGTCTAGGGAGGGAATGTGGGAAAACAAAACTAGCATCATCATTGCTATGCCTGATGGCAATAGTTGCAGTGCAGGAGTCACATAAGGAGGGGGATGAGGGAAGAGGAGGGAAGAGGTGAGGAGAGTAAAAAAAGAAGTGACAAACTATGGAAGGTCGATGAAGAATCAAGATAGTGTTGGGGAGGGGTAGAAGAAACACAGAAGGGAAAGGGGTAACAGACGACCTGTAATCAGTGGTGGAGGGACTGACGATAAAAGTAAGTGCCAAAATAAAACTAAAAAAGATGAAGGTGGGGGGTGAATGGACGGAGGCAGAGGGGGAAGTGTCTGCAAAGAACAAGAGGCTATGTATCACCATGCCTGACGGCAATTGGGGTAGTGCCGGAAAAAGACAGACAGAGGACAAGGAGGAGGGGAAAGGGTGGTGGAGAGGGAGAGGGAGGAGAGAAGGGAGGAGGGGGCAAAGGTGTAAAGGCAGGAAGAGGGAGAGGGAGAAAGAAAGCACACACAGGGGGCAGAGGGAAAGAAGATGGTGCAGAAGGGGAGGCGGTGTGATGGTGAAGAGGGGAGACAGAGGGAGACTGGCGGGGGGCAAGGGAGACAGGGAGAGACAGGCGGGGGCAGGGGAGACAGGGGGAAAATCTAGGGACCCAGAAGGGTGGTGGACAGGGTTGGACATGGGTAGACAGGGCCTCCATCGTGGGCCTTTGGTAGTAGTGGCAGGCTCCAGCCTCCTGGTTGGCCGGATTGTCACAATGGCCAAGTGCAACCATTGGGAGGGGGGGAGCAGGTGAAGGCCACACACATGACAGTCAAGTCAAAAGCAATGCAACCATATTTCCAAAGGCACAACAAAAGACCATGCAGGGCTGCAAGATGCCCAAAGCAGGGGAAGCAAGGAAATGGGGGTTGTTGAAACGCGTGGTGACAAGGATAACTCAGCGTGCAGTGTTCATGTGGCATATCAAGCTCACTGTAGCCCAAGTGTCCCAATGCAACATTGTCAGCACACGGATCCCTCCCACCATCAGTGCATGTTACACAGCCAAAGGGTGTATGGTGCCGCCTACAGCAGGAAGTGCATGAACATAGACAGTCAATTCATAATAATAATCATAAGCAACATGATGAAATGCACAGTCAACAGAATACTCACCAAAATGAAGTGCAGACATGCATTGGAGAAGCCATCCGGAATACCCACTAGGGGTGTATGCACAAGTAGGACTGCAGGCTGGCTACAGATATGACAAAAGCCCAATGCCCCTGTGTGAGATGCTGTCACACCGATCCATCCTTGCGAGCCCATGGAAAGGGGAAGCAGGAGTAGCATATGTGTCAGGACCCCAAGCAAAACACATACACGAGACAAGCCTGAATGGGCCCTGCTGGAACACACAGTGGATGCCTTCAAATGCCATAAAGCACCACACTGTCACATGGATGAACAATAGAAAAAAGAAATACTTTCAGGGGAAAAAAATGAAAAATGAAATATCAAAAATGGCCACATAGACCCAGTGGGTCATGGGGTGGGGGACACCCAGGAGGGGGGAGGTGCAGGGTGCACCTCAACACCCACTTGTGTAGATGTTGAGATTTATTTTTTAAAAAACTCACTGCACTCAGCGCCTGCACTCCCCGACCTATGTGGAAGATAGGTTGTCGTCGTCACCCTCTGGATGGAATTCAGAAGGTGGATGCAGCACAGTTGCATAACCACGCCTATCCATGGCTTGCCCCTCAGCGGCAGCAAGCATGTGGGTCTGGTAAACCAGGTCTTGCATGGCATTGACATGTAGGTCTGCATGCATTACCTCACATGTCACACATGCTTCCTCCTGCAAGGACTCACGTGTAAGACGGAGTTCAGCCTGCATGGCCTCACATGACATACAGATACCTCCCGGCTTGCATGGAGTTCAGCTGAGATGGTTCTTTCAAGCCGGTCCATCCTGTCTTCTGCCCGCCTACTGTCGTCCATCATGAGAGCACCCAGAGTAGAACGGAGAGTTTGGTTTTCGACCTTCAGGGCCTCATGGTGTGCCTCTGCCTGAGCAGAAATAGCTTGATGCAGAGCCACCATTTCAGCCCGGTGTACCCTGTCAGAGGCCGCCATGCCCAGCCTGAGTGAGCGGCACATGGACCGCGTAGCCTGCTGCTGGAGCTGCACTTGCCTTTCAGGGGGGAGGATGGAACGGGCCACACTTTCCATACCTTGAGCCATCATCTTACTGCTCCCACCTGTTGCTGTGCTATAGCAATAATGACATGCTCCGACTCAGTTGTCCCTGGTAGCGCATGACCACCGCGTTGCCAGACATGACACCTGCCGTTCCCAATGAGCCAGGGTCCTTGCTGGGTTGGTGCCACCCACGGCTGCAGGACTGCATCCCTCCATCGACCTGATGCCCCAGGAATATGGCCAACTGGTTTTGAGTGTGACCATGCACCTGTAACCACCACAGGCGGACATTCCAACCCCGCCTGGCCCCCTACTGCAGGTGTCGCAGACAGAAGATCATCCATCTCAGGATCACTTACCGGCAACGACACGTCATGATGCAGATCCGGCTCAACATAGGGATCAGAGGATACTTCAGAGCCTGACTCACAATCCTCTCTGTTCACGATGGCCTGGAGCACCAGTGGGTTCTTGTGGGCTGCCACCCCACAACCACCACTGGTGCCTGGATGGTCATGTGAACTGACCACCATGTCTGGGATGACATCTTCATCCTCTGCCTCCAGTGCTTCATCACTTGCAACATAAACAAAAGAAAAAAGAAAATGCATGTCAGTAGCACACACATACAGATCACAACATTGACAGCCAACACATGAAGCAGACATGTCACATGCAACTCAAAGCCCAACATGCATCCAGTGGCATTGCAATGCAAGGGTATCCAGAAAGCAGAAAAGGATGTGTGCAAAATGTGAAGCCAACACATGTTTTGCATGTTGCCCATCACCTGTATCACACACAACCTCTAGCAGGCACATATCCAAGGCAGAAATGAGAGATGGCAACAAAGAGATGGCACGTAGCATAAGCATGTGGGAACACACAAATAGCCACAGCTGGCAATCACACCAAACACACCATGACACATGTAACATGCATGTTCACATGCATCACTCAACAACCATTGGCTATGCAGAGTACATGTGTCACAGGAGGCACCTACACTACTGCATTTCGATACAGTGAAAGGGTGGACATGGGTACATACATGGCAGGTAGCTATCACAGCATTGTATTGACATGTTGAAGGGCTGAACTTGGCACAGGAGTGGATGTGTGCAGTGCAGTGCATGTGTACCCCCTCAACTTCCAACATCAACACGTATGTAGTGATGTCAATCTCCAACGTGACGGCAGTGCAAGGGCAATTGCAGCCATCATGTGCAAATGGCATGCACCATGTAGGATGGATACCGTGAAACACCCACCCTCTGGGCAATAGCAGGGAGGCACTGCATTACAATTAAAGGTTCCCCAAAGAACTGTGCATTGGCATACAGTGTTGGCATGCGTCTATTGCATGTCATCAGACAAATGTCACTACTTTCGAAGAGAAGTGGACTTGATGCAGGATGGATGAGGAACCATCAATAGTACACCCATGCATGCAGAAGACACAACACCAGTTGAAAAGAGGCAGTGGGCCTGTAACAGGGGGAGCCATGTGCACGACACAGATGTGGACACCCTAAAGTTGTACGTGATGACACACAGATGCACAGTGAGCATGAAATGGCTGTCCAAATAACATGACACTTGGATCATCCTGGAGACTACAATGAGCAGGCGGTCAAGGACACCTAGGGGCATACATGGAATGCACATGGAACATGAATGTGCACACATGTGCACGGGGAGCCGCTGCCATCAGCACAGTAAGAGTGAGACACACTGCACCAAGGACAAAGGATGTATATGACATCATATGACATCTCATCAAGATTGCCCTCGTACACAAGTGGCTCAGAGTGCAACCAAGCAAAGGGAGGGAACAAGGGAGCAAAAGAAATGAAAACGACGATCATACTGGGCGCAGTGTCATTGAGAACATGCAAGTGCACGGAGAAGGGATAAAGGGTTGAAGACCCTGGAAGGGGGAGAAGTGGAACATGCCAAACAGAGGAGAGCAAAGAATGAAAATGAAGTCCAATGATAGAATAGGCAATCAAAAGGTGGCAGTGCAGCAAGCGAGTGGCAAGTGCAAGATCATCTGGATAGGGAACATCTGATGAGTGCAGTGGAAGAGTGGGGGACTGTATGGGTACACGTACAGGACCCATTGCAATAGGAGGCCTGGAGGCAGTGCAGCAGGGAGGCAGGGTGAGCAGGTACCTGGGTTCAAAGGACAAGGGTGTCCAGGTGCACAGTGCCAAGAGAGGAAACTGTTCAGCTGGGGAGAAGAGGGACTCATGCAGGAGCAAATAGGAAGGTCTTTGGGTACTTCCGGAAGCAGAGATGTTTCTCCTCAAGTTTCAACGTGGCAGGTAGGCTGATCCAAAGGGAGGTCCCAGCCATAGACACAGATCTGCCCCCAGCTTTTTTTTTTGTTAAACGACTGACCCGGAGGGAGTGTGAGGTAGAGGAGCAAAGGACTCGAGAGGGGAGGTATTGGCAGAGGGACAGTTGAAGATATTTTGGACCCAGGCCCCAGAAGTCCTTGTGCACAATGCAGAGGGCCTGAAGTTTTATCCTTGCATCCACTGGTAGCCAATGAAGGGATTTCAGTGCTGGAAAGATATGATCCCATGGCTTGAGGCCAAGGACAAGTCTTGCAGTCCTGTACTGGATTAATGGTAGAGGGCGGAGTGTGAAGGCAGGTAGAATTTTGAAAGAGCCTCTCTCAGTAGTCTAACCTTGAGACAACCAGAGCTTGAGATACTGTGAGCTTTTAGGTGAACGAGAGGAAAGGCACAGTATGCCTGAGAAGGTTAATCAAGAAGTTAACATATCTCAAGAAATGTCAGAAATGTGTGTGGAAAAGGAATGTGTGGAGTCAAAGGTGACCCTGAGGTTGTTGGCCTTGCAGGTGGGGGTAGGAGGAGGGCCAAGGGGGGGGGGGCAGAGAGTGAGGGGAAAAGATGGTGAAGGTGTACCGATGAGGAGGATGTCAGTCTTGCTGGCATTTAGACAGAGATTGTTGGCAGTACACCAATTTCAAATGTCAATGTAGCAATCAGAAATGAGGGATGGAGAAGAAGTGGCCAAGGGCAGCCTGGAAATATGTTGAGTGTCATCAGCATAGCACTGGAAGTTGTAGCAGAAAATGAAAATGCAGTAGGCGAGAGCTGCCAGGTGCTGTTTGGAAAGCCAGGCCAAGAGGTCAGACCCCTGGTGAACACCACAGGTACAGAGGGAGATTGATGAAAGGAAGAACCCAAGTTGTAGCTGGGAGGGTCACACACGCCAAGCACACATGTCATTGAGTAACACGCATCAATACTCACAGGACGATGCATCATAATCCATCCTCTCTCCCACTCCACGGATTTGTTCTTCCGGGATGAACTCTGCAGCAATTTCCTCATGCTGAGTGAGTTCATCCACCTCTGGTGGTGGCCCACCACCAGTCACCAGAGACATGGAATAATTGGAGGCACACTTTTGTTTTGTACTGCGTCAGAGGTCATTCCAATGCTTGTAGCAGTCCTGAGCCTTGCGCACCTGGAATTGCATGGATGTCACACCATCTGCAACATGCTGCCAGTGGACCGAACGCTAGTGATGCGTTGCATGGCACTGTGGGCCCACAAGCATATTGCGTTGGTGTGCCGACAAGTAGTCCACAAGGAAGTCCAGTTCCTGCTTGCCGAAAGGCTTCTTCTTTGACGTGCCGGAAGCCAGAGCCATGTCTGGGGTCTCAGCCTCTTGCGCAGGAACACGCTTCCTCCTTTTGGGAGGTGGTACTGACCCTGAGTGGCCAATATGGCCCTGATCAGTGGGGGCAGTTGCGCTGGTGGACTGGACCAAGGCAGTGTGTGTTGGAATGAGGATAGAAGGTCTGGCTTGGATCTGACTCACTGCCGGGGTGGTGTTGGCTGCATCTGCCCATGCAGTTACCACCACCTGGCTGCTTGACGCAGCAGATGTCATAACTGCCCCAAATACGTGTACCCCAGTCACAGCTACACTGGACACATGTGACCCGCACCTCCGGACAAGATGGAAATCGTCCTGGAAGTCCACGTCACGCAATGCAATATGCGCTGCACAACCCCGAGCCCGGGTGGTGATCCCCACAGCTGCACCTGCAGCTACCACCACCAGTGGACCCGTGACAGCAGATGTAAGTTGGACTCCCTGTCTCCGCGCCCACATGCCCGACCATGCCCAGCACTGGGAGGATGCCTAACTTTGCTGCCTTTAGCCTTTGGTGGCCTCCCAACCATGACACTGATGGTAAATAGCTGATGGGAGGTGCACTCAACAATTGTCCTGGGCAATTGGGTCGAAGGGGGCAGGGTACTAAATGGAATAGGTACCCCTGTGCTCTTGCAAGGCTGTCTGTGACCCCTGGGGAAAAATTATGGGTCATGCAATGCTCAGGCCCCCCCCCCAAAAAAATAATAAAAAAAATATATATATATTTTTTAAAAAATAATAATTAAAAAATAGTACAATTTAAAAAGAAAAACGTGCATGCGGCCCCGGCAACCCACGTGCATGGATTTTACCTCCAGCAGTACGGTGTGGCACAGAGGGACACAAAAAACACATACACGTGGAACACGTGGGCTCCCATGACCTCGAAAATGATATACGATGCCCAGGGGGAACCACAGTGGGAAAAATCGCATGCACGACTCACCACCTGCTTTGCGTGGAAAAGAAAAAGAAAAACACACGTGCTTGTGCGCGTAGGCAACACCATGCCAAAAGAAGAGGTAGGAACTTCAAAAGCTGTGAAGTAATCGCGTGTGAATCCAGAAGAGTAAACACACGCGTCAGTCTCCACGAACAGCTCGTACAGTGGACTGCTGGCCCGTGCTCACCTTTAACCCGTGCTGAAGGCAACGCCTGCACGTGTCACGTCACAGGCGCGCTTGCACGCTAAGGCTCTTTCCTCGAATTTCACACATTCACACGCAGACGTGCTGTTTTTGCATGTGCGGATTCACTATGAACCCATACGAGGGAAATGCCCGCGAGCATGACGTCACTTACGCGCTTATGCACTAAGGCCCTTTCCTCGAATGACATGCTGACATGCTGTTTTTTCACGTGCCAATTCACTCTGCATCAAGCTGGCCACGCTAAAACACACGGAAGACCACACTCCTGCCCAGAAGGCAATTTTCCTGCCCCCAAGAGCCCCGGGGAGCTTCCTACAAGCCATCTGCTGCTGTCTGCCTGCCTGCCTGCTGCCAACAGTGCCCGGCCATTTGGTGCCTGCACATCAGCCATCTGCAAGGGTCCAGTTGCTGTGATCACCCCTGCTGGAACAGAAAACTCCCAACTGGTGTTCCATTGCTCCACAGGCCAGCCCCTTTACCCAGTTGCCCACCCACACCTGCCTCGGGGGTTGCCATGTCCGACGCAACACCATCCGGCACCAGTGGCAACCACCCAGCAGAAAGACAGAGGGCTGCCAGCTTCAGTGCAAATGAAGTTGGCATCCTGGTGGAGCAAGTCCTGGGGCATTATGATGCCCTCTTCACACCATTGCGCGCCGACAAGGAAGGGCGGAAGAGGATCCGGACGGACATTGTGGGTGCCATCAACACGGAGAAGGTGGCACCCCGCGACATCAAACACGTCCAGAAGCGCTGGGTGGACTACAATGCCAGGACCCTCAAGAAGGCCCAGCGCCTCTTGAACGCAACGGATGCAGTGGGGCATCAAGGCCACCTTACCACCCAGCAGATGAGGGTCCTGGAGCACTTTCGCCCAGTGCTTCACCACCAGATCCTCAGGATGCAGGCCCGTCTGGAGTTGAGCGGTAAGTGCCCATGCATTCCCGTTTAAAACAGTTAATGTTGCAGTGTGGTGGTAGTTAGCTACTAGGCTACATTTGTGACATTGGTCATGTATGGATGTGTGTGTGCAGGGACATGATGGTGCTGCATGTGAGTCCAGTCAGCCGTGCCCCACGTGGATGGTGTATGTGTTACAATGCATCATGCGGAGCAGCATGCGGAATGCACACATGTTTGCATGCCTGTGTCTGTACTTGGACATGTTTGGGGTGTGAGAGATGGGTGCTGCTGTCATGGACATGCATGGTGTACATGTCTGTGTGTCTGAGTAGTGTGTAAGTGACTGGTAAACGCCATGGATGCATGACACATGCCAGTGACGATGTGGTGATTCACTGATACAGCCTAGTCATCCTTGTATCCACTGTGTCTGGTGGTATACAGAGTCAGATGCATGACCCTCCGGTGATGTGTGTGCATGTGATCAGCATGTCCCATGATGCATGTGAGTATCCGGGAGTGAGGGGACTGGTGCCGGGTCCACCACTACAGCTGCAGTGGAAGGGGCGGTGAGCCCCCACATGGGCTGGCGATGGCGGAAGACTATGCAGAGACATCCAGGTTGGTGGTGTGTACGGAGGAGGAGGAGGCAGCTTCAGAGCTGCACATGGGGCCTGGTGGGGGTGGTACCACTGGTGCAAGTGGTGCAGTCCAGGGGCATGGGCAAGAGGCAGCACAGGTCGCCACGGAGGGGCCTGTGCATGTCACTGTCCATGACATCATGCAGCAGTACGGATGCCGCGTCCCAGGCTCGTCCACAGGTAGGGGGGAGGTTCATGTCATCTGGCACTCCTCTACCTGTGGACGTGGGGACCCGTGACAGGATTGAGTCCGTCCGGATTGGTGTCACGTTGCGCACACGTGTCATTTGTGATGATGTGCGTGCTTCCTGGGAGGACCACACACGTTATCACGAAGAGATGTGTGCCAATGTGGCCCAGATGGGAGGGCTCATGTTCGGGGGTTTCCTCCATGTGTCACTCTGTCTTGCGGCCCTCTCCTCCTCTGTGCCCACTATACGCTAGTCGATCTCTGTGCCGTCTTCCAGCCCTGATGCCACCAGGGCCCCCTGTGGACCTGCCCCAACCTACGCAGCCAAGCTGGTGGAGATACCATCCCTGCCACAGTCGGGAGTCAGAGCTCCAACACAAGTGGTCACCCCAGCAACTGGACCCCTGGCAACGGATGATGTGCAGGCACATACAAGCAGGGCATCTGCACGACGGCTCCGGGTGTTGCCATCTACACGGAGGCAGTCGTGGTGGCAGCGGCAGGCAGCAGAAAGGCGGCGGCAGGCTCAGCGTAGGAGGCATGTGGTCTTGGGGCCCTCTACATCATCAGGGCAGGCATCGGCCGGCGGGCAGGAGGACCCAGGATTGGGAGTGTCTTCAGTGTGGCAGTGGTTGGGCCAGCAAATAGGTGCGAAGCAGTGGCGGGAGGAGAGGGCATGGCTCACAATGGTCAGGGTGGAGAACTCCATGCACAGGGCTTTGAGGTGGGCTGAGTGCCTCGAGGCTACTGCCAGGGAGTTGGTGGAGGCCATGGCTGCATCCCTGCGAGACCTCGAGGCCAGGGAACAGCCCCACCTCCGGAACATCGACATGGAGTTCAATGATGCCCTGGCCCGGGACATCAATAAGTGAGCCGTCGGACTAGCCTGCCGCCTTTGTATATAGTTATTTAGGTTTAGGTTTCATTTGGTTTTTATTATTATTTGGAGCTCACGGACTTTGCTCCACTTTTTGTATATAGTTGTATTTTTCCTTTTGTTTTGGGGTAATGGACCCGTCAGACTTTCATTTTAAATATTCTGGACATGTACATACTTTATTTTTTTGACATTCACATGGAGTAATTTTTTTATGCTTTTCTTCTTAGGATTTATTTCTATGGACTTTGGGGATGGCCCACTTTTATTATTTCATGTTTTGGATTTTTATTTTTCCTTGGATCCTTGGATTTGACTTTTTTTTTCATATTGCAATCATTATTTCTTCATTTGCATGTGTGATTTTCATTTTGTCATTTGTTTTAATTTTTTATACATTTCATTATTCTTCATTCTTGGTGTTATTATTATTGTTATTGTTATTTTGCATTTATATAGCGCCTTATATACCATTGGTATGGTCTGAAGGCGCTGGTAGGTTCAACGCCCTTGGGAACCGAAGTTCAGATCAGTAGAGAGAGTAGAGAGGGTCAAAAAGGTGCATATGAGCACCGGTATGTGTGCAGCTCGTGCGGTATCAGGGTAATAGCTGCTTCTCAGCGGTAGGTGTGGTGGTTGAGAGATCAGGAGTATGTGTTCGTTCTGGCAGGATTTATCCAGACCGGATGTGATTGCGTTAGGCCTGAGGAGAACGCCTGGCTGGGCGGTGAATAACCAGCAGTGTTTACTTAGAATGATGTGGAGTGAGCGGCGTATGTTGGTGTGAGAACAGTTATACCGAATCGTGTCATAGTATCTCTGTGTTCTAGTTGAGTGGTGATGTAAAGGAGAGAGTAAGCGTGGTGATGTGATATGATGGGTTGTATGGTCTTTCAAACGTTCTCTGCATTCCAAACCATACTATATACGTCACACAGTTCTCTGCGCTATAGTCCATTCCATGCACGCCTATCTACTCCATGCATCCCAGTCTGCTCCATACACTCTGGTCCGTTCCACGCACTAATGCATTCCGGCTCGCCCCTCGTGCTCAAGTCCGCTCCGCACTGCAGTCGGCCCCATGCATGTAATCTTGTCTGTGTCACGCATGCACTCCTGTTTGTCCCACGCATGCACACCTGTCTGCTCCATGCATGCACTTCTGTCTGCCCTACACACGCATGCATTCCTGTCAGTCCTATGCCCTACGCATTCTGCAGCTCTACGTATTCATCCATTCTACGCACTCATCAGTATTGGATGCAATCTGTGCTTGTTCGTTCTACGATCTTGTCCGCTCTTCTCAACACGTCCATTCACTCTGGCACTCGTTCGTTCCGGTATTCATCTGGTTTATGTCCTCTCATGTACTATGCATTCACCTGTTTTACGCACTCATCCCCTCTACTATGGTGGTCTACTATAATTTCTTTTGTGCATGTCTCCATGAGTATTGGCTCAGTCATGTGTTGCCACTGTGTGGCTCTGTAAGACATTTGTTGATGGGCATGCTGGTTCTTTTCAGACTATCATGGAATGGTGTAATTTAGTAGGGAGTGGGTGCAGCGGATTGTTGGGTGTTTGTACTGGGAGGTGGGGGTGTGGGATTTGGGTTGGCCTTAGGGCCATGGGTCTGTATTGTTATGATATGGTGTTTGGGGGGACATGCGTCGGGGCCTGCTGGCAGGTGCCCGTCAATAGGGGGTTGGTGTAGGGACATGAGTCGGGGCCTGCTGGCAGGTGCCCGTCAATGGGGAGTGCGTGGGGGGGACATGTGTCGGGGCCTGCTGGCAGGTGCCTGTCAATGGGGGGGATGGAGGGGACATGAGTTGGGGCTCCCAAGTGCATGATGCCATGTGGCCTGCCTGCAGGGCATGGGGAGGGTGGATGGGCTGCCTGCGGGGCATAGGGAGGGTGGATGGGCTGCCTGCGGAGCATGGTCAGGGTGGATGGGCTGCCTGTTGGGCATGGTCAGGTTGGATGGGCTGCCTGCAGGGCATGGGGAGGGTGGATGGGCTGCCTGCAGGGCATCGTCAGGTAGGATGGGCTGCCTGCAGGGCATGGTCAGGGTGGATGGGCTGCCTGTGGGGCATTGGGAGGGTGGATGGGCTGCCTGCGGGGCATGGTCAGGGTGGATGGGCTGCCTGTGGGGCATGGTCAGGGTGGTTAGGCTGCCTGTAGGGCATGGGGAGGGTGGATGGGCTGCCTGCGTGGCATGGTCAGGGTGGATGGGCTGCCTGCGGGGCATGGGGAGGGTGGATAGGCTGCCTGCGGGGCATGGGGAGGGGTGTAGGGTGGACCCATGAGGCGTGGTCTGGCTGCATGGGGTGCATGTGGCTTCTCACCACACTGCTGAGTGAATCTGGGGGTACAGGAGTGAGTATGTTTTCGTGGTTGGGGGGCTGTATGCTGGTCCACTGGCCTTTGCGCCATGTAGGGGATTTGTGCGCTGTTATTGGCTCACGGGGCGGGTTTGGGGGTGTAACTGGCACTGCTGCAGGGTCACTGCACCACTCTGCACCACGGCTGGTTATGGATGTAAGTATCCATGAATACGCTGTGCATGAAAATGGGTTTTGGCGCACACAGCTAGCGCACTCTGGCGCACGCTCCCTTCTCTGTGCTGCCCGCGTATGCTGCTTCTGCGCTAAATTCTATGAATTACCCCCTTAATGTTTTTGTGTTTTGATTAATATCACAGGCAACACCAAAATAGCATTAAAACACTATCACTTGGTTTAATACGTCGCTAACTACGTGTTTACATATCACAACATAATGTTATGGTGCGATGCGTACCGACGCTCTATAAACATTCTCCATTTTGAGCTGACTTCACATGGCCTCCTTACAGATCACAGTGCTGCTGCTTTATCGAAGGATTTTTATAAATCTCTGAATGCAGTTAATCATACTGATTACCAAGGATCTGCTTCACAACTGGATCCCAATCTCATTCATAGAATATGTAGTATACTGTTTCGCAAATCGTTATCTAATTCCATTCCTCTATCTTTTAGTTATAAATACTGGCCAGTATTGACGGTAAATCTAGTTTATATTTCACCTAACGGGTATCCGTATCCGTGTGACCACATAGGGAAGATAAACATACTGAATTTTCAAACAAAATATTGATACGTCTGGTGTTTTACATTTCCTCAAAATGTATGCTCCTGAAGATAGGAATTATCCCGAAAGTGTTGAGCTTTAAAAACATGTATTTTAAAGGATCCTAGCATTCATGTATTGTTAAGATTATAAACATTTTTCTATTGAAAGCATTGTCTTTATTGAATTGTATTATTGTTTCAAGTAAGTTATATCTTGAATTTTAATATTCCCTTTTCTCAATTTTGTTCATGTATGTTTTGACTGATTACAGTACAAAGGTGTGCATGGGACGGGAGTATTGACACATTTAGGATACTTATACTCCATATTAACTCAACAACCTATGTGCCAGGGTTGTAATACCCTCCACAGCACCATACCTCTTAAGGATTAACACTACCTACCACTCAGAATCTCATAATCACTCATTCATACTTCTTTTCCTCTTCTGGGCCCATGCTATCCTCCTCAGAGAACATCAACCGGCCTTTCCCAGAGCATGCAAAGGGTCCAGGTTGGAGCCATGTAGCTCTGTACGTCAGTGGTGGAGCGTAACCGCAAAGACAACCTAAAGTATGCACTACAAGAGTTTTTGGTAAAGATGATTTTAACAGTACATTCTAGGCATCCGGCTAGCCCATGCCGGCCACCACTAACCAACTGATGTGGGGGGAATCTTGAGGAGAAACATTACATGTTCTCATAAACAATAAAGAATAGGAATGGAGAACAATGCAACAGCATTCTTTCTGAGTAAATGCCTTTAGACACAGAATTGGTCTGTACAAAAATCCTGTTCTAGCCAGAACAAGTATAATTGGGAGCAAACACTTCTAGGCAAATATCCAATCTTAAACCACAGGTCTGCTCAGAGGTGTTTCAGTCGTAAAGGCAATACTATTAGGGATCTAAAGACCTTGAACAATCAAATATATATATATATATTTCAGAGGCACCCAGTGAAGCCCACCCCTGCAAGGTTGCTCATTTTTTCCCCATTGTCACTCTACTCCAAACAAAATCTTTTATGACCCCTTGCACATGTTCCAATGTCTGTGCATGGCATATTATTTGGTAAGTGTTGCTGCTGTCTTTCAATGGCTCATGGCCCAAATATTCAAGGGGATTTAAGATCTCATGTTCTTTTGAGTGACATTTTGGTGGCATTGAAGTCGATAACCGAACACACATTCTCATGTCCTCTGATTCCCATAGAAGAAAGGTATAACTCTTAATAAGGAATATTGCAAGCACATCTACCAGCAGGTAGATTACCTTTGTCATTCAATTACTGCTGAATGAATACAAAACCACATTTGACCTGGTTGTAGCCATGCTTAACGCTGCTTTTCCTGCAACCAATGAAAGAGTATCATAATTCATAACTCTACAAGAGTATCATTCTAAGGTTTTAACTGGCAGCCAAATAACCAGGTCACATTGGTGGTGATCAAGGATGGTATTATCTGCACAAACACACAACAACAATTTGATACACATAAAAACACCACCTACACTGTTGAAGCCAGCAGTAATGGTCTATGAGCAGTGATGTGCCAAGTCAACAAGCCCACATAGAACATTATGGCCTTTGCATCAAGAGCCCTCAAACAAGCTAAGGTTAAATAATTGTCCATTGAGTGTGAGGCACTTGTCTGATTATGGGAAGTCAGAGATGGCTAGCAACACAGTAGAGATATAGCAGAAGATTGCACACCTTTGTTCAGATTACCACAGGAACTTTAGGGTGCTCATTGTTGACATTTGGACACCACTTTGACAAAAACGCCATCCGTGAAGACTTCTGAAGGCCGGCAATTGAAGCTGTTGTGGAGAATCGTCAGACATATGGGTATAATGAGAAGAAAACTAGAACATTTCCAACACAGATGATCCAGGTTATTATTCCTTAAGGAACATAACTGGGTGTAGCTTTGGACCTTACCTTTCCAGTTAATAGATTCTCAACCAGAAACATGTATGCAAGAATGTCCATCAACTATTTTTTTAAATGGCAGTAAATTGATGTTGTAGTGAAAGTCATGATCTGTTTTTAGAGAGAAGGAAGGCCAGAAATTATGGTAACAGACAATGGTGCTTAACTCACCAAGAGTGAAATGAAAACTTTTGCAAGTGGAATGGGGTAAGCATCAAACTGTAGCCTTACATCATCCCCAGGTCAATGGTTCAGTTGTGGTGAAATTCAACAGAGTATAAAAGGACAGTTCGACAGTGATGGCTTATGGTGCAGACGTGGACGAAACTGTGGGGCTGGGTATGACAAATGTATTGAAACAATCCCAGCATGGTCACAGAAGTCTCCCATGTTATGGCCATGCAAGAGAGGAAGGTTACATCACCAATGCAAGCTATGTGGTTAAGATGAGAAGTTCACACTAGACTCCAGGCGTGTGTAAATTCAGAAACTTGTCCAGAAGAGTACAAAAGAAACAGGGTAGTATAAAGACCAATTGTGATATGCTACGAGATATTAGAGTCCCCAACGTTCAAGTGTGACATTCAGCAAGGATAAGATTCCCATGCCATGCCAAGAAAGCGATGCCTAGTTTCAGTGCTCTGTAAGAGTGCAGAAGGTAATAGAAAATGGAATTTGCAATGTGGTTGGGAGAGTATTGACCTCAGAGAGGGTAGTTAGGTGCCGCCAGAGGTTGATGAAAGCACTAGATCCTTGGGCCACATAGTGAGTGGTTTGGCGGACGTGAACCAGGTCAGAAGACAGAACCTGCATGCACGAACTGTCAAGGACTTCGCTGAAACCGATGCACTATTTATGGTGAGCTCAGTGATAAGATATTTCTTAAGATACGAGAACAAATGCTAATAAGGAAAGAGAGCTTTCCATAGCAGGTAGGATAAATGCATGTGCATGCTACTATCATATACCCATGAGGTACTGGGATTATTGCTGTGTATCGAAGGTGTGACATATCTTTTACTCCTGCATAATTAATGATATTGTTTATAAAAAATCAGGAAGTAGCTGAAGACCTACGTCTTCAAGGAATGGCTCTTCCCTAACACCTAGATCCACACAACCTTCACCCCCCACCCTACCTGAGACTGGGTGATCTGCTCCCCACTGTTTCAGCCCCTGGATTCTGGTAGATCCCTTTCTGCCAAATGTCCCACTTTCCTCCTACCCTGTTAGCTTTCCGTGCCCTTAATTCTCTGCTTCCCTCTCCATGGTCTTCCCCTATGATCGCAAACTCTCTGTTGCTTCTCGAAGCTAGGTCTGCACTCAATAAATGTTCTAATAATAATAATAATAATAATAATAATAATAATAATAGTAGTTGTATGCAATATACTCATTTTGTTCGTTTTTGTTTGTTTATTGTGATCTGTTCTAATTGCTCCCTTGTCCTTTTCTTCCACCCCTCCATCCTTCTTAAGTTCTAGACTGTTGGAACATTCTCACATGGGGAAAGATCTGAAAGTGTCATTTGGTTTCTGGAGAGGTGTTTTCTGCCCGCCTTTCTTATAAACTCCATTTTACTGTACCTTTGCTCATGTAAGAGCTCCTGCTTTGATAGAATAGAACCCTCGAACATTTCCTGGCTCATGTGCCCTTTGTTTAATGTGTGTCCCATCACATTTTAAAATCATCATTACGGCTTATGGAAGCTGAAAACAGTTTATAACTGCCTGTTGGAATGATTTTCACGAATCCAGGCTGGCAAGCTTAAACATATTCATCCTGGCCAAAGACGTCAGTGCAGCATCGTGAAGCAATTTCAGCCCTCTTATCAAGTCGAACTCTTTTTATAATCCCCTGTACACGAGAGGTTATAATATTCGCCAGGATGTCTGTGTAATTTGCAGACACGTCTCTTTGTTGGTCAACAACATTTTCAGATAGCAGAATGTTGACATTGATTGGCGTTATTACAGCCAATGTACTTTCCTGTACATTTCATTATTTTCTGAATTAATGTATATAGTTAAACATATCTGTTGTGTTTCTGAGCGGCAGTCAATCCTGTAGAGGAGCAGATGGACTAGCTTTCCCTAGCTCCCGCCCCCTCACTGCCATCATATTGGAACAGCAAAAGAAGAGCTGTGAATGGGACCCCATGCACTGTCCCTATACCACATCGAGTGTACGAGAGATGATATGCATTCAGACTGCCATACAGAATATACCCTTGCACTGAACAAATATAAGGATGTTGTATAGAAGGATGTCAGCACACACCATTGGACATTATGGAATGTTAAGTAAAATCTAAAGAGGAGGGAGTCATGTCATAAAGAAGATATATGAAGACATATGGAAACTATATGAAAATCGTAAAAGAGTGATGATGTAACCGAAGCAATAAGAGAAACATGTGTTTAAGGATAAACTAATCATATATACAAAGAAGATTCATTAACTTGCTGAGCTATACATGTAGATACACAGTAAAACAAGGTCAAAGAGACATATAAAAGCTTGCTATAGAGGAAAGTATAGAGTGGCATAAATGGCCATGAAAGGAACAATTATGTCGGCTCGTGTCAATTTCAGCCCAGGCTACCTCAGAGACAGACCAAGGCTGCCGAATTAGGAGATGCTGGAGTACGGCTTTGTGTGCAAAATGAATAGGAATCTATGTTGACCTGGGATCAATGAGTCTATTTTGAGGAATAATTGAAAGGCACAAGTGGAGGCAGATGGATAAGCTATGAACGGGACACATATTTCTCTTAGATTAAAGAAGAAGAAAACATCTGCAAGAGCCATGTATTGGACAATTAAAAGTATATGACGTCTATACAAAATGGAGTGAGCAAGTCTCTAGGGCCAAGAGGATCAAGAACACCCAGTATAATTAAATCAAATAGTAGAAATAGAAGGTCAAAATGGGCAAAAAATTGGTCTCATCAGACGAGATTCAGAAGTCGAAAATAAGGGTTATTCATTAAGCTTTGGATGGAGATAGGGACGTGCTACACCCCCTTAAATGTTCCAGAACAGTGAGCAGGCTACACGGTCAACTACAGACGAGGCGTCTTTGACTCATCGCCAGACTGATGAGAGAAGATGGATTAATTGGGAAAGTGGAGAGCAATCTGACGTGAGTCAAGCCCATGGATTTTGTTTCTCTTGCATGCTGCTAACAAGCCAAAGAGTCCAAGGTTGTGTGAGAATGAGTCAGTGGCTGCACATGACATATTTATTTTAGTTAAGTAAAGCAAAGCAAGGCAATAGATAAGTGCGTGGCAGAGACCACTTGGTAAAGGGTGGTCACATGCCAATGCAATAAGTGCAGGCCTGAAACCGAGTGGACGGAAGACCAAGACCCAGAAGGACACATAAGGGACCAGGCCACCAATCTCAGTGACTATGGGGTTTAGTATGGGAGCGAGAAGGGGAGGAGGAGGAGGAGAAGGGGAAAGTCTTGAGGAGCTTGTGGAATTTGATGAGATCTGGCTGAAGACAGAGAGTAAGGGGGAGGCTGTTCCAGAGTAGGGAGCCAGCCGAGGAAAGAGATTGTCCACCAGCACTCTGCTTAGAGAAGCACTAGACATGCACAGAGTTGTAGTCAGAAGATCGGAGAGATCTGAAGGGAGAGTATTTGGTGAGAGCAAGTTGTAGATAGCATGGACCCCGGTTGCAGACAGCCTTATGGATGAAGCAGAGGGGTTTGAATTTAATCCTTGCAGCAACCGGGAACCAGTGGAGAGATTTTAGGTCTGGAGAGATACAGTCCCTGGGCATGAGGCCAAGGATTAGTCTTGTGTCATAAATGACAGATATTGGAGAATAAAACCCCTGTATAATCAGGTTTGTTTGCGAGTGTACAAGCACCATTCCGATGTCTGCCAGTTTTGACCTGCTTTATTAAACTAAGAATAAAGTACTATTTTCCCATATTCTGTGAGTCAGTCTGGCTATTTGGTCTGAGATTCAAAGTGCTAGAGCACAATGTCCTCAAAGAAAGCACAAAAACCAGGAAAGTGAAGGAGAAAGGCATGTAAACTGTGTTTTCTTTTTTTTTAAATCAATCTGCAGGCATAATTACTACACAGGTTGTCATACATGAAGCTTACTTAGGTGGCTGGTCATAAATCATGCAACAAAGCATACTACAGGACAAGGTAAGTGAAACAGCCTTGTACCTTATAATCAGGAATGATTAAACTAATGTGTTTAATTTAATGTGTTGGCCACGCCAAGCTCTGGATGACTGAATTCTACTTTTGATAAAAATGGAAACATTTCATAATAATGTGTGTTCTTATATAACAATTAACCCCAGATCTTTAGACTTCTAAGTGCTATAATAACTAATATAATTTTTATCCAGTTTTGGTGCTTCCCTTCATATACAAAGAGTACAAATTAGCATGAATCTTCATGAAGATACACTTGAATTCCAGCCTCCTGAGCTCCAGCAATGCACCAGTCACCAGCCCTCACACTTCTCTGTCTACTGTGCTCCTTTGCCTTTCCTTTGCCCTAATGCTGACACTTGTACTAGCCATTACTAGCCATTGCATAGCCCTCTAGTCATCAATGTTTATATCTAACTGCCTATATTAGAACTGTTTTTAGGCCTCAATGCTGATATTTGAATTAGCCTACCACTACCTTTAGGTTTTCAATGCTGAAATTTGATTTAGCACACTGCTATTTTAGGCCTCAATGCTGATATTTGAATTAGCCTACCGCTACTTTTAGGTTTTCAATGCTGACATTTGATTTAGCACACTGCTATTTTAGGCCTCAATGCTGATATTTGAATTAGCCTACCGCTGTCTTGAGGTCTTCAATGCTGAAATTTGATTTAGCACACTGCTGTCTTAGGCCTCAATGCTGATACTTGTACTAGCCTACCGTTGTTTTTTGTTCTCAATCTGCATATTTGTATACACCCAGTCATAGTTGAGTTTGCCTATGCCAGCCCCACCACCCAGATCACATTGTGGCAAGACCATGCTCACCTGGTTCACACTCATCATGTTCCCCTTCTGTGTCATGCAGGCTAATGTACCCTGTAGCGGAAATAACTTCATAGCTTTCAATAATGGCCTACCCAATCTTGGATGCCTGAGACACTTCCCTATCCCCTGCTCCACACCCTTCCTGCCCACCATGTCACCCTTCCCACCTACTACCACCCAAACCACACCACCATAGACAATGATCGTCTAGCTGACATCCCAGCCAACACTATCTTTGATAGAACTCTGTGTCACCTCAGACCAACTGCTCCATGTCTGACAGGGGGTGCCAATCTTAGTATTAAGCCCATCCACACCAAACCTAGTACTAAGCCACCCACAACCAAGCCTCCAGGAAACACACTCACAGTCAACCCCAACCTTACAACCCGCAAAAGCAGATTAGGCACCAGACTCCCCTTTATGGTTAGTAAGCTCTCTGCCAAACCCCACACTAACACTAACAATAAGGAAACAGCCTCTAACAAGCCCAAATCTCTCCCCCTAAAAGGAGCTCTTCTAAATGTCAGGTCCCTTGCTGACCATCCCACTGAAATTTCCGACATCATCCTTACTAACGATCTCGACATCCTCACCTTTACCGAAACTTGGCTACATGAGGCATCAGGACCTTACTTAACCTTAGCCATTCCCGACAAATATTCCATCCTCAGAGCTGACAGACCCAATGCTCGGGGAGGAGGTGTAGCTATCATCTTTAAATCATCCTTAGACTTCAGATTAGTCACCTCCCCTCTACTAAAATCATATGAGCATCTCACAGTCAAGTGGCAAACCTCACCCGAAAGCACAATCTCTATTCACTTAATATATAGACCCCCAGGTCACCTTGGAGCCTTTGAGGAAGACATCCCATCGCTAATAGCTGAGAATTCCAAGCCATCAGCACAAATGATCATCCTGGGAGATTTCAACTTGGGGTACAATGACCCTAACGACGCTCCAGCCTCCTCCTTAGCCAACGCTCTAGCTTAGCATGACCTCTTACAACATAGCTTGCAACCTACCCATCAGAAATGGAGAATCATCGACTGGGTAGTGGCTCTCAATTGTAATATCACCTGTAAAGCCCCCCAACCTCTTGCATGGACTGACCACCACTTCATCCCATTAGATATTATTATCAATAACTTAGATCCCAAAAAATGCCCCACAGCACCAGCCTGTCCGACCAGGAACAAGCGTAACATCACTGCTGAAGCCCTAATACCTTTGGTCCTCCCAACTCTCAATTCACTACCGGCTACTGCCAACCTAAATCTACTGGTCAACACATTCAATGACTCCATGGCTATTGCCATTGATACCATCGCCTCACTGAAACTGCATAAAGGAAAACCCACAGCTCATTTGAACTCTTGGTACACCCCCAAACTCAAAATATTGAGAAAAAAAGAAAACTAAACTAGAAATACTATGGAAAACAGAACCATCTGTTGATAACAAAACCAATCTTACAAATATATCCTCCTTATACAAAAAGGAGATAATTCGCACCAAGAAAGAAGCTTACAACGTTAGGATAAATCAGGCAGGATCCTGCACTAAAGAACTCTTTAATATACTAAAGGAATTAGAAAATCCTATTCCACCTACAGATACTTGCATGAAAGATAAACCCAGGTGCACCAGTATCCAGAACACCCTTGCCAATAAAATTACAGGGCTCCAAACCAAAATAGAGGATAAACGTCAACAACTTACCAACAATAAACCTACCAACCTAAGCTCACTACCGCCTTCTGACACCAACATAGGCTTCACATTTAAAAAGGTAACAATACCGGTAGTACAAAAAATTATAGCCTCCCTCAAACCACCCAATTGCAAAGGGGACAGCTGCCTGTCATCACAAAACTAATCAACCGGTCTTTTTCTACTAATTCAGTCCCTAGCAACCTGAAACATTCATGGGTTCTCCCACTCTTAAAAAAACAATCATTAGACCCAGCCATACCTGCTAATTACAGACCCATCACCACGGTCCCATTCCTGCTAAAAATCCTTAACAGAGTTGCCTATCTACAAATCCAGGATATACCTGGAGACAAACCAACTGTTGGGAATACATCAATCTGGCTTTAGACCTCAACATGGAACCGAAACGGCCCTTGTTGACCTCAAAAGTCAGATTGATGAAATCAAAGATAAAGGCAACGCCGCCATACTACTCCTTTTAGACCTCTCAGCGGCCTTCGATTTGGTCGATCACAAAATCCTCTGCAACCACTTATCTTCCGCAGTTCACTTCTCCTCCTCTGCTGTCATGTGGATACAATCCTTCTTGGCTAACAGAACCATGAGGGTTTTCTCACCAGTAGCGGCTGCTGACCCTATCCTGATCACCTGTGGTGTCCCACAAGGCTCTTGTATTTTGCCCACTTTGTACAATATATTTACAAAGCCACTCTTTGACAAACTGGACCATCTGGGTGTCACCTACACCGATTATGCAGATGACACCCAGATACTCCTTACCCTGTCAGGCAACTACAATGCTGACGTCACCCGGATTAATGAAATGTTCTCCATCATTCAGGCATGGATGGCCATACAAGGGCTCTGCCTAAATGATGAGAAAACGGAGCTTCTCCTTGTCGGTTCACCCAATAACTTGTCGAAAGTCAGCCCTAACTACAATAGTATCATCATCGATGGTAAAACTATTTCCATTGTTAAAAGTGTGAAAACCCTTGGCTTTTACTTTGATGCCAACTCTACCCTATCCAAACAAATTAACATGACTGCCTCAGCCACTGCCTACACTGGTAAGCTGATTAGGGCCTGTAGACCTTTCATGTCCTCTTATATCTGCCTCACGCTAGCCAGGGCTCTCATACAATCCAAACTGGAATATTGTAACAGTCTTACCTAGGCACAAACCAATTCATAATTAATAAACTACAGGTACTCCAAAATAAAGCGCTACTAGCTGCTTTAAACATCCCCAGGCGAGTGCACATCTCTACTAACAGAATATCCTGCAAATGGCTCTCCATAGTACAACAAATCGACCTTAAAACTATCTGCCTTACATACAAAGCCTTAAACCATCTAGCTCCACCCTATCTCACCAACAAATTTACCATTAAACCCGCCACCAGAATTACTAGATCCTCCAATACCTTATGCCTAACAGTGCCCAGATTCACCTCAAAAAGAGCCGGAGGTTTCAGCTTCACGGTCCTTGCCGCCCCACTTTGGAACACCCTACCACGCAACATCAGATCTATCGAGTCCTTTCAACCCTTCAGGAAACAGGTTATTAGATGGCTACTGCATGAACACTAGCACTATCCTTCTGCTCTCTTCCATCTCTGACGATACTGCCCGCACTTAATTGTGCTTTTTTACCTGTAAACTGTATATATGGATAAATGTATAAATGTAAACTGCATATTTTGTACCATGTAACCCTTTTACCCAGGGGTCTGGAGCGCTATATAAATAAATAAAACAAACAAACAACATATATTCATACATTATCTGGTGCGTAAGGTAAGGTCAGGAAATGCCATCCATCGTCTCTGCTGATCATGATGCTTTTGCACCTTCACAAAGGAGAATAGAGCTTAGGGAAGCAAGATGATGTTTTGTGGGCACATACAAGGAACACAAGACCCAGTGTCGGTTTCTCACTACTGACTTCCAGAGTCTTCCTCAGCTGTACTCTGGGTAGCTCTCACCCATCAGAGGACCCTCTGGGATCGTTGTTGCCATTCCTGCTCCATGCCCGCCCAAGGTTCACTGTCTTCCGGTTCTCAGGCAGGGGGACAAAGTGGGAGCCCAACCCTTCCTGACAGATGTCTGAAAGCCTGTCTGCAATCGCAGCTCACCATGGCGCACCACTGTTTCACATCCCGCAGGTATAACTTCCCTCAGAGACTCATGATTGAACTTCACACTGTGGCTGTCTCATCCGGGTACTGTTCTAATGTAACAGGGTTTTCTTGCGGGAACGTCTGTTATTTGTTTCTGTTGTAACGCTTCAGGGACGTATTCTCAGCCAACTGATGATGCATTATTCTTCGAGATGCCAACCATTGGAATCCTGCGTATCATGTACTTTCCGGTCACCCGGGGAAAAATGGTCAGTTCATGCATGGGCGGGGGGGGTCGAAGCAAGGCGAGACATAGGAGGGGCAGTCATTAGGAACGTTGGAGGGAGAATGGTTGCACTGAGAAACGCAACCAGTGTGTTGGCGGCCCACTCCCAGATCACCGGGGCAGACCACCGCAGATGTCGGAGTCACCCGACATGAACCATGGGAGTGCGTTCACACAGCATGCACACATCAGGGAGAACCCTGCACGCTCTTGATCACCAGAGAGGAACACAGGGGCTGGGGCTCCCAGCTCACCGCAGCCCCGGGTCTGGGGGCACCCAGGCCGGGGTTGCACCCTTTGCTATGATCACACGACTAAGTGATTCAGTTTGGATGGTGTTGCCCAGCAGGGGCAGCGTACTGATGCCGGGCCACGTGGTAGGCCCTCGGCATACTGCGTATCACCAGCATGGTGCAGTCCAATCACGATGCAGGAGTCAGATTGTGCTCAACTGACGAGCCAGAAGCGGCTCGTCCTTTTTATTAGCTTGGTCACATGACCATTATACAACACCTGTGGGAGCTACCATGCTCCCAGGAGGGTTGACATGCAACACAGTGGATATAGGAATAAATAAATCATATTCCTACTGCCTTGAGTCCTGCGTCCTTTGTTCTGCTGGTGTAGACTTGGAGATAAAACAACTGGCAACAAGGGAAAACCTCCCTGAGTCTCCCCGAGATACTGCACCACCTCTTGCATGAAGAACCACATTCATGGCATTCCGCCCTATGGATCCTCCATCGCCACACCATTCAGTTTGGCGAGCTGCCTCCGTGGCACTCCATCATGCAGGTTCCTCCTACGCCAGAGCTCTGGAAATGACTATCTCCTGCAGTGTGGCCCCTTCATTGGGCTCATCACCAGTGGCATAGCACAAAACTTGCGGGGCCCCCTGCGAGCCATGCTGGGGGTGCCCACCCAGCTTGGAAACAAATCACGGTTTGCGCAACACCCTGGTCCTGCCTCGATTACCACGCTTGTGCAATACATACAAATGGGCTACTGCAAGGGTATACCACACACTGCACTATGAGAATGATATAAATGTGTGTTTTAATCCAGAGCATTTGCAATTGTTTTGTAGGGTAACACCAATCCACAAATCCAATACATGCAAGTCACCAACAGTGCACAAGAACATTAATGCTTTAATTAATGTAATGCTATTCTATTGAAAAAGTCATGGCACAATGAAAACATGTCCAACTGGATGAAAAATGTACAACTGTCTAGAACTGCCTGTAACATATTACAGTAAAGCATGCCAGGCCACATTTAGACATAATTAGACTGGTTGCACCAAAATGGCAGTCAAAGCATTAACACTTATCATGGTTATTTTATCACAGATGCCGAGAAACATATACAATGCCACAGTAAGAAATGGCTAGACTGGCAGCACCCAAATGCCAGTCTATCCAGGTTATTACACTTAGCAGGACTGTTTTATCAGAGATGCCCAGTTTAAAAAAGTCAAGCCAAACTAAGAAATTACCAGGTTGGCTGCACCAAAATGCCTCTCTAGCCACTAATACCACATATCATGCCTGCTTAGCCCGGACATGGTTGACTATTCCGATTTATTGCACATTCCCTGCCCCACCTCACGCCCCATACATCCCCTTTCCTTCCCACTTCCTGCCTTCACCCTTAAAATCAGCTCCTCTGCACAGAATTACCTCTACATCCCACTTCCTTGTCCCAGTGCTTACGTATGAGGCACTGTTCCTCATAGGTAAGTACTGGGATGAGGAGGAGTGGGACTAGGAGTAAGGAAGATTACAGGTAACTAAGCCAGGCATTACCGCCTTGTCCCTCTGTCTCGTTCCAGTACTCGTGTCTGAGGCAAACTGGGATAAGGAAGAATAGGGATAGGAGTAATGAAGATTACCAATAAATAATCATGGCATTAAACACAAGCAGTGCTACACACCATTGAGCTGACTGTGCTTCAGACCCCATCCCATGAAATTCTGCGCTGTGTTGACTCAACCTGGCTGACCTACAGAGTCGTTGCCGGACAGACCAGGACATGGATGTTAAGAGGGACCTGGTTTTCACTGATAACAAAGGCCGGGCAATTAATAACGTAAAGCATTTCACTGTTAATACCTGCCTTCAAATGCCACATTTTTTAGGCAATTGAAATCGTGATGTGGGTTTAGTTCTTGCATGCCAGGGGAGTGATTGGAAGGGTAGAGAGGGAACAGGAGACAGCTCATTCTCACAACAATCCTTAAGTAGGTGCTTTCAGACTTAAACAACAGAGTAAACTCTTTGTAACATTGAAGCTGCTATAGAATAGTCTCATTAGAATGCATAAAGAAGTTGGATGCCCCACATGTATAACTATGCCCCTCCCCCACTGCCCGTGAAGTTAGCGCCTCTCCCAACATTTGAAAGGTTAGACCCCGCCAAATGTAGGTTTTGTCCTGAACACAAGCACATTCACCATAAACACACACACGCACACCCAGCCACCCATGCATTTAGGTGTGCACCCTCTCATCATACAGGCACACCCAGGCAGCCATCCCATACATTTAAGTGTGTGCTCTTTCACCATACAGGCACACCCAGGCAGCCACCCATACAAATAGGTGTGCACCCTCTCATCATACAGGCACACCCAGGCAGCCATCCCATACATTTAAGTCTGCACCTTTTCACCATACACCCACTCAGGCACACCCAATCAACCATACATTTAAGTGTGCACCCTTTCACCATACACTCAAACATGCACACCCTGCCACTGATACATTTAAGTGTGCACCCTTTCACCTTACACTCACACAGGCACACCCATGAAGCACCCATACATCATGTAATCACTCATTCATGCATAATGCATTATATACATATATACACACACACTTACATTCACACACACATATTAAAAGAAAATTCATTTCTTACCTTTAATCCATTGACCCAGGGAACAAGACCTTCAGCTGACTGCAGCAGCCAGGATGCCTAACTTCACCCTAATGTCATCTGGGATCTCATGTATATTTTGTATATTTGACCTGTTCTATTTATATGTCACACCAGTATTCTTGTAAACGTATTGTATATATTTCTGTGATTCCCTGACATCACTTGTCTACAGCATTGTAACTGCAGCTGTACCAATATGTCCAATCTTCAACCTGTAACCTAAGCTGAACAACCCTCTTGCTGACTTCGCGCCCGAATACCCGTGGGTCTGGTGCGCTATATAAATAATAAAACAAACAAACAGGAACGCTTGTTCCCGTCATCTACAAAGGATCTGGAGGCCTCTGTGTCATGGGGTGGAGAGGAGCCCAATTACTTCAAAAAGAAATGGTAAGATTTGATTTTTTTTAAGTCCGAGGGGGCCCCTGCCAGGACATGTGGTGGTAGGATACCCCACACTGCAGGATCACCCGCTACACCAGTGCTTACCACTAATTCACATCCGGAGGCCTGTTATAAGCTCCCGGTTCACAAGACTGCATCTGTCTACTCAAGACACCCCCTGCAACCTGCTGAGATGCAGCCACAGACGTCATGCGCCTTTAATCACACAATGAGTCACTCCCTGAAGTGCATACTACAAATCCACAACTTGGATGCCTGCCGTTTTGTTGACAACTGCCTCATCACACACACACAAACACACAAATTAGCATGGACATACCTCCACCACCACCCTCAAGTGTGTTTTAATCTACAGTGACTTGATTTAAGCATTTCCCTACGACTTGTGGCCACACATTTTCACTATGTGTTCTAATGAAGCAGTCCCACCAGAGGCACAGGAACACCATTACAGATCATCATTCCTGCGCAGGCTACTAGCATTCAAGATGGCTCCCCAATCAGACCGTGGCCCACGCTGGTACGATTGTATTGAAGGCTTTCAAGAATTCTTTAAAGTTATGGCCGACTCCAACACCACTGTCATTTTTGACATTTTCACTAACTTCTCTGGCCAAGAAATGAAATCCATCATCAAGACCTTAGCTGCCAGTTAGAGAATAATTATGCCTCTTTGATTGCAGACCTCCAAGGCAGGCTGCTCACTCAAATTAACATAGACTACAGGCGATGCAAATTCAACCTGTGCAAACAACCTTCCCATGAATCGATGGATGACTTGGTCCTACAACTACAAAAGAGAAAACCCCACACTGCCAATTTGCTACTTTCTCTGATGGAGAGCACATTGTCCCAGCAGCAGTGAAGGGTGTACCTCATTGACTTTCCAGAAACAACTGCTAAAACAAAAATCTGCTCCTCTCCTAGATACTGGACCTTGCAGTGTACTCAAATGTGTGAAAACCCAGGCACCAGCCAAGGAGATATCAAAGAAAACTGACAATGTTGCTGCTACGGCCGCAAGACCCTCACAACCACCTCGCCCTCAGGAGTGACTGATCATGCGAGGACCTGATGACAGCAAGATAAAATTGTTACAGATGTGGATTACAATATTCACAAAAGGGTCCCTACCCTGTCCTCGGTCAGACATGAGGCAAATGCGACTAGTGAGCAACGTCCAAACAGTCTGCAGTGCAGCATGGCCATTTCCTGCACCCCACACACCTGCTACCCCCTTTCCTCATCAGATGATGCTCTCCTGACACTGGACTCAACACCCACAGAGGACTCTCTACCCGACCTGGCAGAGAACGTCTGGGATGAATATGTCTACTTCATGACTGATGCCATCAGTTCCAATCTTAGGTCCCTTTCATCATAGATACTGGTGCCAATGTAAACATAATGTGCGAGTCACAAACTCATCGCCTTAGCCTTCTAACTGCTCTATGACCATCCAAGGCTCGCATCCAAGGGTTTGTGCAAGAACCAAGATCACCTGGGAGCTGGATCACTGATAATATAGGTTGTATGGTTTACTTGAGTTGTGAAGCAATAAATTAGAAGTCTCGTCGCTTGTTTTTAGAGTGTACAAGTGATTTTATTGTGCAATTAAATCTGACACGTTTTTTGTCCCAACATGACTCTTTTTCGTGAGTGATATTAGTGTTGTGGAATTGACTCTTGGGTAAAGGCTCTTGTTGAGTAACATGGCAGGCCTGCGGATGATGGGTGACTTTAGCAAAACAGAAAGGTGATGGCTGGAAGGTTTTGAATTAATCATAACCACGGGCAAAGCTCTGGGCAACCTTCCAGACCATCGTTTTCAGCCTGCCAAGCCATTACACAAGGGGAAAAACCATATGCAAATCAGGCTTGGTCTTACCCCAAAAGGGGCAGTCCAGCCCGAACTGCTAGGTCACATCCCTTCTGCACGAAACCACAAGCATCCCCAGGCATGTTTCAGCCTTGTTGGGCGTCATCAGTGAGGAGTAGCTTGGGTCTCTAAGCCCGGCAGACTCGGGACCCGCGTCTGGGCATACCTGTCCCACTCGGGGTGACTTTAGCAAAACAGAAAGGTGATGGCTGGAAGGCTTTGAATTAATCATAACCACGGGCAAAGCTCTGGACAACCCTCCAGACCATAGTTTTTCAGCCTGCCAAGCCATTACAGAAGGGGAAAAACCATGTGCAAATCAGGCTTGGTCCTGCCCTAAAAGGGGCAGACCAGCCCGAACTACTAGGTCACATCCCTTCTACACGAGACCACAATCATCCCCAGACATGTTTCAGCCTTGTTGGGTGTCATCAGTGAGGGGTAGCTTGGGTCTCTAGGCCCGGCAGACTCGGGACCCACGTCAGGGCATACCTGTCCCACTCGGGATGACTTTAGCAAAACAGAAAGGTGATGGCTGGAAGGTTTTGAATTAATCATAACCACGGGCAAAGCTCTGGACAACCCTCCAGACCATCTTTTTTCAGCCTGCCAAGCCATTACAGAAGGGGAAAAACCATATGCAAATCAGGCTTGGTCCTACCCCAAAAGGGGCAGTCCAGCCCGAACTTCTAGGTCACATGACTTCTGCATGAGACCACAAGCATCCCCAGACATGTTTCAGTCTTGTTGGGTGTCATCAGTGAGGAGTACCTTGGGTCTCTAGGCCCGGCAGACTCGGGACCCATGTCTGGGCATATCCGTCCCACTCAGGGTGACTTTAGCAAAACCGAAAGGTGATGGCTGGAAGGTTTTGAATTAATCATAACCATGTGCAAAGCTCTAGGCAACCCTCCAGACCATAGTTTTTCAGCCTGCCAAGCCATTGCAGAAGGAGAAAAACCATGTGCAAATCAGGCTTGGTCCTACCCCAAAAGGGGCAGTCCAGCCCAAACTACTAGGTCACATCCCTTCTGCACGAGACCACAAGCATCCCCAGACATGTTTCAGCCTTGTTGGGCGTCATCAGTGAGGAGTAGCTTGGGTCTCTAGGCCCGGCAGACTCGGGACCCATGTCTGGACATACCCGTTCCACTCGGGGTGACTTTAGCAAAACAGAAAGGTGATGGCTGGAAGGTTTAGAATTAATCATAACCACGGGCAATGCTCTGGGCAACCCTCCAGACCATTGTTTTTCAGCCTGCCAAGCTTTTACAGAGCAATGTCAGTGGTCCAGATTAATTCAAAACCTTCCACCCATCACTTTTTTGGTTTCAGTTTGTCTCCCTATGTGAGAGAGGGTATGCCCAGACGTGGGTCCCTTGCTCGCTGCGCCATATGGAACCAAGCTGCACCTCACTGAGGAGGCCTAACAAGGCTGAAACATGTCTGGGGTTGCTTGTGTTTCCATGCAGAGGGAACCTGGCCTAGCAGTTCGGGCAGGGCTGCTCCCATTGGTGGCAGTACCTGACTGATTTGCATATGGCTGGACTTCTTTTGCATGGTGCAGACGGGCTAAAAAACAGTGGTGTGGAAGGTTGCCGAGAGCAATGTCAGAGGTCCAGATTAATTAAAAACCTCCCACCCATCACTTTTTTGGTTTCAGTTTGTCTCCCTATATGAGAGAGGGTATGCCCAGATGTGGGTCCCTTGCTCGCTGCGCCAGAGGGAACCACGTAGCACCTCACTGAGGAGGCACAACAAGGCTGAAACATGTCTGGGGTTGCTTGTGTTTCCGTGCAGAGGGGACCTGACCTAGCAGTTTGTGCAGGGCTGCTCCCATTGGTGGCAGTATCTGACTGATTTGCATATGACTGGACTCCTTTTGCATGGCACAGACGGGCTAAAAAACGATGGTGTGGAAGGTTGCCCAGAGCAAAGCCAGTGGTCCAGATTAATTCAAAACTTTCCACCCATCACTTTTTTGGTTTCAGTTTGTCTCCCTATGTGACAGAAGGTATGCCCAGACGTGGATCCCTTGCTCGCTGCACCATAGGGAACCAATCTGCACCTCACTGAGGAGGCACAACAAGGCTGAAACATGTCTGGGGTTGCTTGTGTTTCCGTGCAGTGGGGACCTGGCCTAGCAGTTCAGGCAGGGCTGTTCCCATTGGTGGCAGTACCTGACTGATTTGCATATGGCTGGACCCCTTTTGCATGGCACCGACGGGCTAAAAAACAGTGGTGTGGAAGGTTGCCCAGAGCAATGTCAGAGGTCCAGATTAATTCAAAACCTTCCACCCATCACTTTTTTGGTTTCAGTTTGTCTCCCTATGTGAGAGAGGGTATGCCCAGACCTTGGTCCCTTGTTCGCTGCGCCAGAGGGAACCAATCTGCACCTCACTGAGGAGGCACAAGGCCGAAACATGTCTGGGGTTGCTTGTGTTTCTCTGCAGAGGGGACCTAGCCTAGCAGTTTGTGCAGGGCTGCTCCCATTGGTGGCAGTACCTGACTGATTTGCATATGGCTGGACCCCTTTTGCATGGCACAGACGGGCTAAAAAACAGTGGTGTGGAAGGTTGCCCAGAGCAAAGCCAGTGGTCCAGATTCATTCAAAACTTTCCACCCATCACTTTTATGGTTTCAGTTTGTCTCCCTATGTGAGAGAGGGTATGCCCAGACGTGGGTCCCTTGCTCGCTGCGCCATAGGGAACCAATCTGCACCTCACTGAGGAGGCCCAACAAGGCTGAAACATGTCTGGGGTATGATTTTTTTCCGTGCAGAGGGGACCTGGCCTAGCAGTTCGGGCAGGGCTGCTCCCATTGGTGGCAGTACCTGACTGATTTGCATATGGCTGGACCCTTTTTGCATGGCACAGACGGGCTAAAAAACGGTGATGTGGAAGGTTGCCCAGAGAAATGTCAGAGGTCCATATTAATTCAAAACCTTCCACCCATCACTTTTTTGGTTTCAGTTTGTCTCCCTATGTGAGAGAGGGTATGCCCAGACCTGGGTCCCTTGTTCGCTGCGCCATAGGGAACCAAGCTGCACCTCACTGAGAAGGCACAACAAGGCCGAAACATGTCTGGGGTTGCTTGTGTTTCTGTGCAGAGGGGACCTAGCCTAGCAGTTTGTGCAGGGCTGCTCCCATTGGTGGCAGTACCTGACTGATTTGCATATGGCTGGACTCCTTTTGCATGGCGCAGATGGGCTAAAGAACGGTGCTATGGAAGGTTGCCCAGATCAAAGCCAGTGGTCCATATTAATTCAAAACCTTCCACCCATCACTTTTTTGGTTTCAGTTTGTCTCCCTATGTGAGAGAGGGTATGCCCAGACGTGGGTCCCTTGCTCGCTGCACCATAGGGAGCCAACCTGCACCTCACTGAGGAGGCCCAACAAGGGCGAAACATGTCTGGGGTTGCTTGTGTTTCCGTGCAGAGGGCACCTTGCCTTGCAGTTCGGACAGGGCTGCTCCCATTGGTGGCAGTACCTGATTGATTTCCATATGGCTGGACCCCTTTTTCATGGTGCGGACGGGCTAAAATACGGTGATGTGGAAGGTTGCCCAAAGCAACGCCAGTGGTCCAGATTAATTCAAAACCTTCCACCCATCACTTTTTTGGTTTCAGTTTATCTCCCTATGTGAGAGAGCGTATGTCCAGACGTGGGTCCCTTGCTCGCTGCGCCATAGGGAACCAAGCTGCACCTCACTGAGAAGGCCCAACAAGGCCGAAGCATGTCTGGGGTTGCTTGTGTTTCCGTGCAGAGGGGACCTGGCCTAGCAGTTTGGGCAGGGCTGCTCCAATTGGTGGCAGTACCTGACTGATTTGCATATGGCTGGACCCCTTTCGCATGGCGCAAAAAGGCTAAAAAACGGTGGTGTGGAAGGTTGCCCAGAGCAATGTCAGTGGTCCAGATTAATTCAAAGCCTTCCACCCATCACTTTTTTTGGTTTGAGTATACATTTGTAGGCATTATCAAATTGTAGGCGAAAAAGAGCCACTGTTCCACCTGTTATTCACATGTTCAAAACTATTGCCGAAAAGGAATGAATATTTCGAGCAATTTGTTAAAGACTTATCTCAAGTAAACAGTGAACAAATGTGGTTTGAAATGTTACATGGCAATTCAGTTGTAATGAAAATAAGAACAAATGCATTTCTAAAGAATATCTGTAACTTTTAATAGTATGAGAACTGTCAATTAATTTGTCAGGAAGTCTTGGTAGAGTAATTTTATCTGTAACAGGTGATATTTAACTCATTTTTTTATTCTTTTCTTGAGTGATTTTTGTCATATTTCTTCATCGATTGTGTTATTAATTCGATGTGTTTTAAATGTATTATCATTGTTTTAAAGTTTTGTAAAAGTGTTTATAAACCAAAATAAATAAATAAATAAATAAATAAATAAATAAATAAAACACGAGGATAAATCGGTGGTGTTCCAATGTCCAGTCCAGATGTGGATGAAAACCCTGTCACCAAGTGAGAGGATTTCCCCTCAAGAAAGAGACAGTCGAGGAGCTGGCGGGGAAAGAATCATCAGGAGAGCACAAAGACTGATTGAAGAGATGTGGTAGTATCCAGACAAGTGTGGAGGACGAGAAATGTTATGTCCTTTTCTCTCACCCGATGATGACGCGTTAGGTCACACAGTGGGGAGGAGTAAAGGAAGGGTCGGGACGGAAGTAGAGGCACTCACGAGGAAGGTTGGAGAGAGAACGGTTGCACTGTGCATATATGAAAAAAGAAATAGCATTCCAACACCCCTATCCCCTGTGTCCTTTCTTCTGCTGCTTGTTAGCCCGGGAGGATAGCTCAGGGGCAACGTGCTCACTTTGCAAGTAAGACGAAACGGAGCAACACAGCGCTTAGAAACCTCTGGGTATTAAGCACGTCATAAATAACCAATCATATCATACCCTTACAGATAAAACACTGTCAAACGAGCCACAGGCAACATTTTATATTCTTAACCAGGCACATTTATTTACAGATTGTATTTGTGAGGCTTTGTTGAACAGTCAGCACATACCTAAACATTGTGTTTATACCCTGTAACCACTGTGTTTCTAAAAGACCGAGGCATTCCTTCCGCAACTCAGTGCCTTGTATGTGCCAGTACAATAAGCAGGCCTGATAAACATCAGAACATAAGATAATATAAGAATACACTTTAATTAGAGCATCTCCCCTTCCCACCAAACATAACAGCAGAGATGAAGTTATTTGGTCTCTCTAACTCATAATCATGGAACCATCAGTATTCTTCTCCCTGTTCTGTCGATCTCACTTCATCCTCCAGGATAGCACTTCCCGTAGTCATTCTGTGCATAAGTGTCTGTGAAGTTGGACACACTTGTACGAATCCCCCGATGCTTCCTCACCCATACAAAATTACCAAGGTGGACTCTATTGCCGCTGGTACCATTGCCTTTCCGACATTGTAATGTTTATATATGTCATTCCTGGTTGTGTCTTTTTCCAACAACCTTACTAAGTCAATATGACAAGTCGGCTAAGTCGAAGACCTGTAATTGCATTGGGACATTTTCTGCATAGTCTCAAGGTAAATTCTATTTCTTAACAAATGAAACATCAAAGGACTTAGCCCTAAGAACGTTGAACTTTATCTAAAGAAGTTAAATGAAGTATCACTAACAATTCAATTAAGTAACATGATCTTTTGTAAAAACTGTAAATTCAGTTAACACAATAAAGAAAAAAAAAGAAAAATATGTCAATATGTATCACTACCCACTTAGTTAGCCACTATGGGTTGATCATATCACACATCACAATGCTTCATCAGCACAAAGGTCACCTCCCCAGTACTGGACTGCAGAGTGTGCCAGTAAGACACAATGGCTTCTTGTAATACCTCTATCCAATTCAAACTGCTTGCTAATGCTAGCTGTACAATGTCCTTAATCGATACATTTAGCCTCTCCACCAATCCGTTGGTTGCCTGGTGTTATACGTTTGTGTGCTTCTGCACACAGGTAAGATCACCCAACAACTCCTGCATTTTGAAGCAGACCCTAGTGTCATTTAACAATACACAGGGTACAACCTCCCTGTCAAGGACCTGCATGAAAATAGTCTTGATTGCCAATGTGGTGCCAATGTAGTCTCCCACTAATAGAACACACTTTTTGTTTATTATTTTTTTTTATTTGTTGTGTTTAGTTTGTTTAACAAATTCTTACAACAATACCATTTTCATTTGCTGATTTACAAAAGCTTCATACTTTACAAATATGCCATTAAAAATGAAAATTATATTTACAATAGTTACACATACACAACTCTTTTCATATTCTTTCTATTTAACCGAAATAATTAACACTAATAGTATTGTCAGTGTTCAATTCGTCACTATATGCATATAGTATAATACAAACAATGTACACAATATACCCTGGTGTAGTATAGCGATACTGTTGCTGTGTGCACGGCTTGTTTTAAAGTAGTAACCAGAACCCAACATCCTCTTATCATTACCATACCAAATGTCCGGAGATTTCCCAGTGACTGTGCTATACAAAATGGGGTCTGTTTAATTGTCTATGGCTTCTTCTGCATCTAACAAATGTATTGATCCATCACTTATAGTCGGATGATAACATACTAGATTATACAAATCCGGTATTTCCCCCTTTTTCACTTACAGTGATTATAAGGCATACAGATTGCAGGAATTTAACACAATGGTTAGCCATATGCAGATAGTTTTTGCGGTAATTCTACATTGATTATATACAGTAATCGTGCCAATGCTAAAACCAACGTGACATTTAACCCCCACATACAGCGAATCCACAACCATTCTCTACCGCACAACATGGAACTGACTTTTGCCTCCCCAAAAATAGCTCTCATATGTTTCAAAGTATCCACAGTACACTGTAAGATGCTTTAATGAAGAATTAGAACAGAACCAACATATACCAGAGTTCACCCCTCTAGGTTCTTCACCCCAAGATTGAATTTTTTTATTGGTGGCGAACTGATTAAGTTTGAAAGGTAAATACGTATCACGGGCTATTTTGCCTGGGAATTGGACCAAATATCTCAATCTTGGTGTGCGTTTAGTAGGAAAGTGAGCAATTTCAGTGTATGTTTATACTTTGGTATGGGCTCAATAGTAGCCGTCCAGTCATATTCGAAAAGCTTTTTTTACATATGTGGGGCGCAACCCAGGATCAAAAATCGTCACATTAATAGTGTCAAAACTAACATTTTGTTACGATATCTCTTAATGGATTTGGGATGATCTTCTGCTATCGGATCAGCGACGTTCTCGTATAGAGAATTCTGTGGTGGGCCTAACATTTTAGAAAAATTGTTAAGACGCCTCCACTTCAGGCGAGCTGCAAGAGATATTATACCAAGCTCATGTCGCAACACTGCACTCGGAACGGCATTAGAGAGCCTTAGAGTTTTTTTCAAGATCATAGCTTGTGCCTGATTTAAATGTGGACCAATTTTCAAAAGGCACATGTCCAGTCCGTAAAGAACGACAGCCTCAACTTTCAGAGTAAAATACTTGAATAGTGGATTCATAGAATATTTGCAATATCTGCTATATATGATTTTCATTTGCGAGCATAAGGGTGTGATCTTGTCTTTAATCAATGTTTTCAACATATTTATTGATGAGATGTTACGTAGATTGTACCCAAGATATTTTACTGAGAGGGCTCTTTCTATTCTCGAGCCGTCTAACGACCATTTGTATGCATGCAACCAATTTCTTCCTATAGTTATTGAATATAATAATGTTAGATTTTGCTGGATTTGCCTTCAGATTATGTGCGCAGGCATAAGATGCAAAAAGTTCCAGTTTGTTTTGCAGACTAAATTAAGTCAGATTGTTCCACTAATATTTCATCCGCAAATGCCAACTATTGTATTTTCAAATTACCAAGCCTAGCGGGATAAGTTACTTTCCCACTCTGTATGCTGTCAATGTCACACAAGTATACGTTAAACAGGGTAGCCGCTAAATTGCATCCTTGTCTGACTCCGATGGATGTGGAGATTGCATCGGTCAGGGGTCCCTGTTGGTGGATCCGAACGCGCACAAGAGTGTTTTCATGTAACAAGGCAAACATGTGGCGGAGGGTTGGATTAAATCCCATATTAGCTAGTTTGGACCACAGCAGAGTGCGGAAGGCTGCTGTTAAATCCAAACATGCCATGTAGATCGGGCCACATTCACCATTGCTCGATTTCACCAGTATATGCACTAAGATAGTAGCATTAAGGGGAGTTCCCATTGAACGACAAAATCCCACTTGGAATCGTGATAGCATGTTTGTTCGTTTCATGTGGGATTCTAATTCGTTGAGAATAAGTATCGAGAACAGCTTCTCTGATGCGTCTAATAATGCAATAGCATTTCACGTGCACCCTTTTTCCATATAGGGACCACAATCGCAGTGTTCCATGACGTAGGTATCCTGTGTGATCTAAAGATGTTATAATATTTTATTTTACACACATGGGCCCAGAAACCAGGGTCCTGTTTCATAACACATGCAAGAATGCCATCTGGACCTGCGGCTTTCGAGTAATTCAACTTTAATATTGCACATTCTATATCTTTTGCCGACAAATATGTAGGAGGGATAGCATAGCAAGAGGCCTTATTACAGAATCTGGAGGGTAGTTGGTATTTATCTAGAAAAAAGGTGGTCCATGTAGATGCAGATATAGGGGCATCCAGCCCGTCTATCTTTTTGTCCAAGCCAAGTCACAGCATGGCCCATATAGATCTCCTATTGTTCATACAAAGAAAGGAGACCATCTTTTGGTTGTCTTGTATTTTCAGATGCCGTTTTATACTGCAGCATTTATTGGTGTATGTATTGCAGACGGTTCTTTTCAAAATCAGATATTCGGCAATAGTTGGGCAGGACTTCTCTAATCTGTTAATCTGTCTATTTTTGAGACATTTTCTATAGATCTCATTATTACGGCATGAGCGGTTGTTATTTACCACAGTTGGACAGGACCCACCTAGTCAGAGAAACATAGCCGCTATCAGCTCGGTGTAATACTTCTCAATGTTACTTATGTCGCTATATGCATGGGGTAGTGTACCCGACCAGTTGTCTGCCTTTTTGATCATATTATTTAGTTTGCGACATAAATTATTATTCCATCTTATTGATATGGAAGTACGCTCAATCTCTACCCATGAAAGCACAAGGTCATTCGGAAGTATGGATCCATTCACCCTAATTCTTATGCCAATAATTACATGATCCCCAAGCTGGACATCTAAAGTGAATATAGGGGCCACCAATGGAGCAAGAGTATGTGAAACTGCTCGGTAGTCAATTCTGGAGTTTTGCTTATCCCGCCGCCAGATATAAGGAAAAGCCTTGGAGCCAAACTCTTATATGTAGATGTCCCAACTTTCCAAGAAGTGTCTCCATCTTTCACCATTAGATTTTGCCTGAAGTTGATGAACAGAGGGAGCATTACTTTGGTTATTGCCAACATATCCAATGCAACATGCATTAAAGTCCCCTCCGATGATAATGAAGTATTTGGGGTGGTGGGAATATATATCTTCCAGACTTGAATTCAGCTGGTTCAACATTGCATCCAAAGGCTGTTTCATGGGATTCCAGTATAGAGCAATTACAAAAATGGTGCAGAAGATTCAGCTATAAAAGAGAATTCAATAAGTAATATGTTGCCCATATCTTGTACCAACTTTGATATAATATTTAAAGTGTTGTTAAAACAAAATGCAAGTCCTCCATAGGGACACCCGCCCCTACCAAGCTTGGCCTTCGCCACATATGTGGTAAAACCATTCACCACGAAAGTATGTATATTCATGGATTCCTGTATAATGATTATGGACGTTTGAACATGTGAGGGAAAATTATGCCGCCATGTATAAAATGGATAATTCATTTATCCCTTAATGGTTACTATGAGGTATTTGTAATTGATTTTACTTCATTTAATGACTTGGCCAAGGGGATCAACCATGACCAATTCTTAATTGCTGCGGTTAGGTTGGCAAGTTGGGAAAGTGCAGATATTTCTGTATCATTGAGACCTTCGCTTGTTAAGGGATTTGCTTCATTAGTTGAGTAGATAGGTGGTTGGAATTGTAGGAAGCTTTTTGCTGCCTCATGGGACTCAAATTGAAAGAGTTCCAGCCATAGCAGTTCAAAATCCATGCTGCGTTTGTGCAGCATCTTGGTTATTATGGACAAATGAGGCTTACATACGATTCTATTGTTATTAGTGTTGTGAAGTTCAATCCAATCAATATCCTCTGATCTCAAGCTTCTTAGGGTGGAATGCGATTGAAAATGTGCAATAAGTGTGAGCGGTTAAGCCTTTTCTTACCATTTACATCCTCATCACTATGCCAACCTATTATGTTCAGCATTTCCTTGTCAGATTCAATGGTCGCAGTCATGGGAGGTTCCAGAGGGGGAACCTATTTGATTCGCCTGTGCACTTATTCCAACAGTGTTACATGGTTGCTTGAGATTTGAATTTACATTCTTAATGACTTCATTTGCATCTAGCTGTTCCACCTCCAAATCAGGCATAGAGGAGGAAACAGTCCCAGTTTCCTTCGATGGAGGAAGAACTACCTTTGATTTGGATTTCGTGTCATCCTTCATTTTTGAGTTATTTGCTGTAATTTTTGAGGATCCCTTTAATGGAAAAAGGGACAAAAGTTGGGATTGCTTAGATGGTTTAGATTCGACAATTATTGGCGTATCTAAGCAGGGTTGCAATACCATTTTGTTCCCCACATTGCCTATTGGTGCTCCAGAATTTGCTAAAGAATCATTGTTTTTTTCCAAGTTTACATTTTCTGCTTTTTTTTTTCTTTGCATTCTTTGTTTTGTTACCCTCGTCATTCTGGGCTACCATACCTGTTTTCGATATCTGGAGCGCTTTTTTGCTTTCCTCATCTAACTGATCTAGATCTAGTGTGCCCTCTTCAGCGGGGCAAACACACCCACGTTGTCCTTATTGCCAGTTTGTGAAGAGCCGACTGATATCTTTTTACCAGTGGCCTTCACCACCTGTTTTTTCCATGAATTTCTTTCCAGATGATGTGTATGGACACGTTTTTGTCTGCGAGACATATAGGGACTAGAAGTAAACCCTTTATTGTCAATCAATGGGGAAGCAATCTGATTTTGTGCTGCGCTTCCTATCTCTGCTCTACCAGATCCTACTTTTTTCCTTTTCAATCAGATCTGTGAGGGCAGAGGGGCTATCTATAGATACGCCACTGACAGCTTGATTAGTCACTGGAGAATGCAAGGGATAAGTAGTAGAACAATGTGTTAGTCTGCATGCTAACTGTGTTACCAATGATTCAAGCATGTCTAATTTTGTGTTAATTGTGTCAGTATTTATAGGCGCCCTACAAGGTATCTCAGCTTGCATGCTTTTAGTTAACATCAGTGTTTTATCCAAGACGTTGGCATATGATCTCGCGGAGGCAACACATGGTTTCTCAGATAGGTTAGTTTATGCAGTTCTAGAATGAACTATGGTTTCTTGTGTTTGTGTGGACTGTCAATCAACAAGAAGCTCTCTATCTGGTGCAATTTGGGACATCTGTGTAGGGATAGCTTTACCATTCCCCATCAGGTAACCCTCAATTTTGCTTATTTTCATGAGGGTTTCATTGGTTTTCTGTTTCAGTTCTCTAATTTCCAAATGTCTTAGTTCGTGCCCTCTGTCTAATAAGTTCAAAATCCTTGTCAGTACAGGGAATGTATGCTCTGCCATTTCAAAATCACTTAATGCATATGACACGCCTAGAGATGCAATTTGCGATGCTTCATGGGCTGCCAATGATATCTGTTTTACATACACTGGGCTGCAGCAGGCTCTAACTCCTTCTACTGAGGTTTGGATTGCCTCAAAATTGTGCAAGTCATTGCTTTTAGTGAAATTGGATGTAATAGGTGGATCTAGGGAGGGGGCAAAAGGTCCCACCGAATGAATATTAGAAACATCTGCATGTGCTGATCGAGCACCAAAATGGTGCACTTCCTCAATACCACCATGTCTAGGATTGACAGGAGTTGATGGTCCCAAGGACATACGGACATGTTTTCCCAATTCAGCCATTACAATAGGGGCCAGCATTGAATCATCTGTAATACCCTGATTAAATAGATCCCCATGTGGAATTGTGGGTTGGATGGGGATTTGGTCTTCACGCATGCTAAAAAAACTATGCTGGACCGAACGTTCTCCATCATACATCTCTTTCAGGGGAAATGAGGCTGTTCCCTATGTGTACATAATTGGTGTATATACCGTGGCATGTACATTTACTGCCTCACCTTCAAGCACAATGGACAAAGAATCACTAGTATTTGTTGGTGCAATATTTTCTGGCATAATTACCAGATTGCGCCTTTCGTTACCTTCATTCCTGGGGACTTGCAGAGTTAAAGCCTCAATATCTTTTACAGGTTTCTGTATTATTTTGCATACCTTACCACTTCTTAAACTACTGGCCATAGTTCACTGCAATCACAAATGAGTATGTGGAACGGGTCGGTAGATTACTACCCCTACTGCAATTACCGGAACAGTGCCTTTAAGTCCCAGTTCATGTAAACAGTAATCAATCTAAAGTTTCCATCTAGTATTAGCACAGTAGACAAAACATAGAATATACAGCAGGAAACAACATGCAAGAGCCCCACCGTAGCTTTAAGACTCAAAAGCAACTGGAATATGCAATTTTCAATTAATCACAACTACTTACCAAAGCGCTGCCACGCCACCCGCACCACCTGAACAGCCCAAACAGCACTTCCAGGCACTTCCGGGGTGCACGCGCGGGCATGCATACCCGTGCCATTATGTAGGCTGTCAAGAGAGGCAGGGGGTGGGCGGGGCAGCGCGTTACTGAGACACTACAGAGAAAGTGAAAAGAAAAGAAAAAAGGGTCACGTTACGTGTGCACAAGTCAGGGGTGTGTGTAAAACCCGGAACGTGCCGGAACGGGCCGGAACGGTACCCTAACCTATAAAATGGCAGCAAAAATCACCTGAAAATGATGCAAACACACATGAAGAACATTTTGAAATGAGAAAGGTGCACCAATATGCTGTCATTAACCCATTACTGCCCAAAATCTACATTTTATCACGAAAAAGTACCCGGAACGGGCCGGAACGCTACCCTAATATATAAAACGGCAGCAAAACTCACCTGAAAATGATGCAAGCACACATGAAGAACATTTTGAAATGAGAAAGGTGCACCAATATGCTGTCATTAACCCATTACTGCCCAAAATCTACATTTTATCACGAAAAAGAACCCGGAACGGGCCGGAACGCTACCCTAATATATAAAACGGCAGCAAAACTCACCTGAAAATGATGCAAGCACACATGAAGAACATTTTGAAATGAGAAAGGTGGACCAATATGCTGTCATTAACCCATTACTGCCCAAAATCTACATTTCATCACGAAAAAGTACCCGGAACGGGCCGGAACGCTAACCTAAAATATAAAGTGGCAGCGAAACTCACCTGAAAATGATGCAAACACACATGAAGAACATTTTGAAATGAGAAAGGTGCACCAATATGCTGACATTAACCCATTACTGCCCAAAATCTACATTTTATCACGAAAAAGTACACGGAACGGGCCGGAACGCTACCCTAATATATAAAACGGCAGCGAAACTCACCTGAAAATGATGCAAGCACACATGAAGAACATTTGGAAATGAGAAAGGTGCACCAATATGCTGTCATTAACCCATTACTGCCCAAAATCTACATTTTATCACGAAAAAAAGTACCCGGAACGGGCCGGAACGCTACCCTAAAATATAAAATGGCAGCGAAACTCACCTGAAAATGATGCAAACACACATGAAGAACATTTTGAAATGAGAAAGGTGCACCAATATGCTGTCATTAACCCATTACTGCCCAAAATCTACATTTTATCACGAAAAAGTACACGGAACGGGCCGGAACGCTACCCTAATATATAAAACGGCAGCGAAACTCACCTGAAAATGATGCAAGCACACATGAAGAACATTTTCAAATGAGAAAGGTGCACCAATATGCTGTCATTAACCCATTACTGCCCAAAATCTACATTTTATCACGAAAAAGTACCCGGAACGGGCCGGAACGCTACCCGAATATATACAACGGCAGCGAAACTCACCTGAAAATGATGCAAGCACACATGAAGAACATTTTGAAATGAGAAAGGTGGACCAATATGCTCTCATTAACCCATTACTGCCCAAAATCTACATTTCATCACGAAAAAGTACCCGGAACGGGCCGGAACGCTAACCTAAAATATAAAGTGGCAGCGAAACTCACCTGAAAATGATGCAAACACACATGAAGAACATTTTGAAATGAGAAAGGTGCACCAATATGCTGACATTAACCCATTACTGCCCAAAATCAACATTTTATCACGAAAAAGTACACGGAACGGGCCGAAACGCTACCCTAATATATAAAACGGCAGCGAAACTCACCTGAAAATGATGCAAGCACACATGAAGAACATTTGGAAATGAGAAAGGTGCACCAATATGCTGTCATTAACCCATTACTGCCCAAAATCTACATTTTATCATGAAAAAAAGTACCTGGAACGGGCCGGAACGCTACCCTAAAATATAAAATGGCAGCAAAACTCACCTGAAAATGATGCAAACACACATGAAGAACATTTTGAAATGAGAAAGGTGCACCAATATGCTGTCATTAACCCATTACTGCCCAAAATCTACATTTTATCACGAAAAAGTACCCGGAACGGGCCGGAACGCTACCCTAATATATAAAACGGCAGCGAAACTCACCTGAAAATGATGCAAGCACACATGAAGAACATTTTGAAATGAGAAAGGTGCACCAATATGCTGTCATTAACCCATTACTGCCCAAAATCTACATTTTATCACGAAAAAGTACCCGGAACGGGCCAGAACGCTACCCTAATATATAAAACGGCAGCGAAACTCACCTGAAAATTATGCAAGCACACATGAAGAACATTTTGAAATGAGAAAGGTGGACCAATATGCTGTCATTAACCCATTACTGCCCAAAATCTACATTTCATCACGAAAAAGTACCCGGAACGGGCCGGAACGCTAACCTAAAATATAAAGTGGCAGCGAAACTCACCTGAAAATGATGCAAACACACATGAAGAACATTTTGAAATGAGAAAGGTGCACCAATATGCTGTCATTAACCCATTACTGCCCAAAATCTACATTTTATCACGAAAAAGTACCCGCAACGGGCCGGAACGCTACCCTAATATATAAAATGGCAGCAAAACTCACCTGAAAATGATGCAAACACACATGGAGAACATTTTGAAATGAGAAAGGTGCACCAATATGCTGTCATTAACCCATTACTGCCCAAAATCTACATTTTATCACGAAAAAGTACCCGCAACGGGCCGGAACGCTACCCTAATATATAAAATGGCAGCGAAACTCACCTGAAAATGATGCAAACACACATGGAGAACATTTTGAAATGAGAAAGGTGGACCAGTATGCTGTCATTAACCCTTTACTGCCCAAAATCTACATTTTATCACGAAAAAGTACCCGGAACGGGCCAGAACGCTACCCTAAAATATAAAATGGCAGCGAAACACACCTGAAAATGATGCAAACACACATGGAGAACATTTTGAAATGAGAAAGGTGCACAAATATGCTGTCATTAACCCATTACTGCCCAAAATCTACATTTTATCACGAAAAAGTACCCGGAACGGGCCGGAACGCTACCCTAAAATATAAAGTGGCAGCGAAACTCACCTGAAAATGATGCAAACACACATGGAGAACATTTTGAAATGAGAAAGGTGCACCAATATGCTGTCATTAACCCATTACTGCCCGAAACCTACATTTTATCACGAAAAAGTACCCGGAACGGGCCGGAACGCTACCCTTATATATAAAACGGCAGCGAAACTCACCTGAAAATGATGCAAGCACACATGAAGAACATTTTGAAATGAGAAAGGTGCACCAATATGCTGTCATTAACCCATTACTGCCCAAAATCTACATTTTATCACGAAAAAGTACCCGCAACGGGCCGGAACGCTACCCTAATATATAAAATGGCAGCGAAACTCACCTGAAAATGATGCAAACACACATGGAGAACATTTTGAAATGAGAAAGGTGCACCAATATGCTGTCATTAACCCATTACTGCCCAAAATCTATATTTTATCACGAAAAAGTACCCGCAACGGGCCGGAACGCTACCCTAAAATATAAAATGGCAGCGAAACTCACCTGAAAATGATGCAAACACACATGGAGAACATTTTGAAATGAGAAAGGTGCACCAATATGCTGCCATTAACCCATTACTGCCCAAAACCTACATTTTGTCACGAAAAAGTACCTGGAACGGGTCGGAACGCTACCCTAATATATAAAACGGCAGCGAAACTCACCTGAAAAGGATGCAAGCACACATGAAGAACATTTTGAAATGAGAAAGGTGGACGAATATGCTGTCATTAACCCATTACTGCCCAAAATCTACATTTTATCACGAAAAAGTACCCGGAACGGGCCGGAACGCTACCCTAAAATATAAAACGGCAGCGAAACTCACCTGAAAATGATGCAAACACACATGAAGAACATTTTGAAATGAGAAAGGTGCACCAATATACTGTCATTAACCCATTACTGCCCAAAATCTACATTTTATCACGAAAAAGTACCCGGAACGGGCCGGAACGCTACCCTAATATATAAAATGGCAGCGAAACTCACCTGAAAATGATGCAAACACACATGGAGAACATTTTGAAATGAGAAAGGTGCACCAATATGCTGTCATTAACCCATTACTCACAAACATGGTCTATAGTGATTTGTCTGCCAGTACCTGGATATATGGAGTAGAACTTGTCAGTTAAAGGTATGAGGGTATGCTGTATGGTAGAAGAGCACAGTCTTATCACAGAAGCATTAGCCGATGGCTGTTCAGGCAAGGCTGCCCTGGAGTTCTTCAGGATGAGGGACACGTGATTCGCTCATGGCCCAATCCAGGAGTTGCAGGCGGACCAGGGTGTGCAGGGGTGAAGGTCAGGGGGGGACTGGGAAAGGACCAAACAAGCAAAAAAACACTAAGACGAAATGAAAGTGAAGGGATGGGGGACAGTAAGAGGAAACACAAGAGCAGGGGCACTCACCAGCAGTGTCTGGTAGGGCTGCGCAAGTGGAATAAAGTGGGTGAGGGGAGCACATGCAAAGGAGAAGACTCTCCGCTCTTCGCTACCTGTTGGGACAAGTGACTCGCTCAGTATAACTTGGCTAGTGCTGTGGATATGCTTATGTTTATATACATTCCACTGCACAAGTGGAAGGCACAGGCAGAGGAGTGCAACTTTGTGTGTCAAGTTTGTAAGATGGGGCATTGGCTATGACTGCAATGAATACCCAAATTCAGCAATGGCACTAAGTACAATTCACCAGTGTCACTTACCACCCTCAGTGTAATAAATCAGCAAAGGCGAGAGACATTAGTACTTGTATGTTAGCATAGATTTTATAACATTTAACCAAATGTAAATACATGAAATAACATTGTTAATGAGATACTATAACATGGTTTCAAGCTACCAATAAGACATGTATGGATGAGCTCTCTTTCACAATATATGCCATCCCTTTCTTCAAACTCTTGACCAAGCCACCTGAGAGCCTTGGGAGATCATCTCACTTGTAGGATGTCAGTAAAACCTGCCTTCTATTCCTGTTAATCTAGCACACGAGACAAGCAGATTGTGTTGCCTGAACCAGCTGCATCTGGCAAATGTTGTGCTAACAAGTCACATAAAACTTAACATAAAATGTCTTTCAAAGGTTGTCCATAAACTTTGATGCAGTGTGAGTGTCATATTTTATTGGTCTTTTGGTAGACATCTGTGTGTATTTGAAGAGATTTATTCTGTTTTTTCAAATACATAGTTCTTCCCTAAATGCACTTCGGACATTTGTACAGACCACTAGGGAAATGAGCTAGGTCAAGGCAAGACAAATGAAACCAGTCCTGGCATAGTCCCTGGCAGAGTATCATTTTTGATTTTGTTGGTTTTTTACAGAGTTTACCCATGAAACAGAGGAACCAAGTTGCTGTGTAATAGTCATCTAATGCTGTAGATAAGAATTCAACACTGGATGTTGCCTCTTTTGGAGGATTCCTTGAAAAAGGTGTATTAAAATCTTTCTTAATATTCTGCTTAATCTCTTTTTTTGCTCTGCAATATTTTTGTATCTTCAACTGTGATTTTGGGAGAAAGGATTTTCCACTAATTAATTCCATGGCTATCCACTGCCGCACAGCAGTCATGTCTGCAGGGAATGGTACAAGTGACCCACTACACAATGTATGTGCAAATAAGCAGAGAAATAGTCCACAACTGGATGAATCATGCTGAGCTGGTACATCATGAGGAGCATGGATTGTCCACTTAGACCAGTCAATTGTGGATGCCACCTGCATGTCTATGAATGTTTGTAGTATGTTTATGTACTTTGTGTAGAGGGTTTTATTGGAGTCTAAATATAGAATAATCTTCCACTTCATGAACACCAGCATAAGTACCCAGTGAGTATTTTGCACATTTGTGGGGATGATCCAGATGTCCTTTGCCATAATATCTGATTTGATGCCAAACTCGTGAACACTTGAAGAGTATCCACGTAAGTCAATGGAATGAATTATGAATGGACTGAAAACACTCACACGTACATCACATTCAGTGACATGTTTTGGAGAAGCTCTAGTAAGCAAGAAGCCTTCAATGACTGTGTCAACCAGCCAGTTATCACCTAAGAGAGATTTCATGTCTTCAACATTGATGTAAATATTTTGAACTCGGACACTCTGCATGCGTGGATAATCTGGTATTAAGTCCCATGGAAGGGGCACCGTTTTATTTGTTTGTTTAGGTGAGCTTGACCGCTGCGGTACACCCAGATCATACTCGTCTACCAGAAAAGAGGTAAAATGTTCTTTCTTGGGAACATTCTCATATGGGTTCAATTGTTTAGTATGTTTATTTTTTGCTTTAATGTCTTCCTGAGTGTCATCAAATTTAGTTTCACTCATCAGAATAGAATCCATTGCGGCTACAGTCTGCAGCTCATCTTTCTGTCTAATTCTTTTCCTTCCAGATTTGCCTTTTCTGACATTCATCCTGAGCTTTTTCAGAGAATACACTATTCTTTTCTTACTTGAACTCTTACCAATTGACTTCTGTGCAGCCAGAATGTGGTAGCATGTTCGTGAACTGTTGTAAGAGCATGTTTCAACTGGGAATAACTTTACCACATACTTTTTGTCTCGTAATCCGGTAACTATGAAACATCCAGACTGTGCCTGAAGAAATACTCGGTTTTGCTTAACTATCAAGTCTGCTAGGCCTTCCATTGCATTTGATTTGCGCTCATCACCTTTTGATATTGTTACAGGTTCTTCATCATAGTGACCCTTCTTTATAAAGTCCACTATCTTTTCCACAGGTATGTAATCAAATGGGAATTCAATATCACCAGAATTAAGTTTTTTGCCAGCATGCCTGTTTGACAGGTGATAATTCCCCATACCACACTGTCCTCTCAACACTTCCTTTAGATAAAATGTTTGTAAAAAGTAGATTGCCAATACCATTTCATCCATGTGAACCTCTTTGTGCTTAATCAGTCTTTTCATCACTGCATTCATGCTTTCTGACACATTAGTCGTAACTCCACTGGTTTTCCTATAAATGCCAACTGTTTCCAAGACCCATCTGCCTGCCTTTGTCAAGATGTCTTTGCTCAGTTTTTCCTCAAAATATTTCACAAAAGAAGCACTCCATGTGGCCCTTAGTTTTTCCAACAATGTTAGAAAGTCTTCTTCAGTTTTGCAGTCTAAGAGCTGTAGAATATTATTGGTGTACACGTTTCTGTCTGCTTTTCCTCCTTCATGACCTGAAACCCAGAATTCCACGTCTTTCAGTATGTGGTTCCAACAAACCACATGCTTGCATCTTGGAATAATATTCTCTACAGATTTCACAAAAGCAGCTTCTCTGTCTATTACTATAGTAATGGAACTCTGGTTAATTTGAGGCATACGCTTTGCTACAAAAGAAAAAAATGTTTCATGGACAATCGTTGTGCGTTTATCATGAATCAGTACAAAGGCAGGGATTGCAGGATTTTCCTCAAACAATGAACATTGAAATATTAGTGGAGAGAGGTAAAAATCACCTAATTGAAATGTTGTGTCATATGAAATTAGGGTTCTTGAATTCAACTTAATCACTTCCTCAAAAATATTGATAATGTCTGGAAGAGCCAAAGTTACAATAAGTTCGGGAACCAGAGAGTAATGGCATACAAACCCTTCCAGTGCATAGTGAAGCTCTAAGATGTTATATAAATCATCATGACTGATACTACATTTCTGTTTCCCATACTTAAGTTTATTTTTTATTTGCTCTGTATTTTTCGGCACTGTAACTCTCATGTGGGTAGGGGAAGCATCGCATTCTGCAATTATTTTCTGGTAAATTGAAGTTGGACCTAAATCTTTATTTTCAGCAATTTCTATCAGCACAGATGGCATTTTGCGAACATGAGCTCTTAAGGGGTATTTTCTCATATTTCCATGAGGCATGCATGGCTCAGGTGTTTTGTCTTCACCTAGATAATGGACAATCACTTTTTCAACACTTCCATCAAGAACTTCATAGCCATATCTGTAAAATGTAACTTCCTCTCTACCAATTAATCTTTGGAAGTAGGTCTTCCACACCAGAGGACTGGCCCTCGGCAGAGCATGCCTTCCTTTCTGAATCCATTTATAATGATCACATCTCCAATCATCTTTTCTATGCTTTTGTCCTTCATAACTGTATAGGAACACCTGACCATTTTCTGGATTAGTTGCCGGAAGTGTGGAAATATTGCCTTTTAGGTGATGCCTTAAAATGTTGAATACTTCTTGTGGTGAAAGCGGCGTTTGTTTGTTCATATAAACTATGCTGCACATTCTGGAGGATAAAGTAAAAATATGAATTAAATTAAAAATGAACACTGTTTCCCTCACACCCTAAGATCATTACAAATACGCAGGCAGTGGGTTTGTTACTCAAGAAGGGACACAGTGATAAGGGATGATGTCGGGACATAGTGATAAAGGAAGCATGTCTGGACTTAGTGGCCTATTCTGATGGAGGTGTAATTATGCTAGAGGTGTAATTCATGGGTGAATTCCCCATTCGGAATGTACACCTGTTTTTTACACCTGTTTCCTATCTTTATAATGGGCCTATTCTGCTAGAGGTGTAATATCCCCATGGAGTTGTTCCACCTCTAGCAGAATAGGTCCCATTATAAAGATAGAAAACTGGTGTAAAAAGCAAATGTACATTCTGAATAAGGAATTCACTCATGAATTACAACCCAGGCAGAATATGGCCCTAAGGGCCATGGATGTGTTACACCTCTAGCAGAATTGGGCCCTAAATTCCACACTATATCATAAAATGGGTCTCTATGTGCTGATAACCAGTAACCTGTGTGTATCAATGGGGTAAACACCATGGGCCTCATTACGACCTAGGCGGAGGACCATGGTGCTATTAGCACCATGGTCCATGCCGGTGTCCGCCATGGCGGAATGGGGAATTACCACCCCATTCCGAGGTTGGTGGGGCGGTAATTCCCCATGCTGCCATGGCCCTTCCCCATTCCCATTTTTGACCCATAGGGCTCAATGGGAATGGGGAAGGCGCTAATTACAGTACCGCAAATTGCGGTACCGTAATTAGCACCAAGGTCCCTTTGCGGGTGCCTACTTTAACGGCTGGAAAAACCAGCCGTTAAGGTCGGGTCCCGCAAAGGGACCTCGTAATTAGGCGCTAAGTGTTTAACGGCGCCGCAGCCTTTTACGGCGCCGTTAAACACTTAGCGCCAGGGTCGTAATGAGGCCCCATATCTTCATCAGCCTCACTAGAAGCCCTTCACACTGATTCCTCTAACTTTCCCTACTCTTACTGATTATCCTAAAAGGATGGCAGAATGGGTAGCAGGATGGCAGGATAGGAGGTCTTATGATCAGTAAAGACACGCCATCCACCTCTCTCCCCAATTACTTAATCTCATTTTCTTTTGAGTATGTTTGTATTCAGCTCCTTGCTCCACCTCCTCTTGCATAATTCTCATCTATTGACCTCTTTGAGTCTTCAATCTCTCTTTTCCAATGACTTAGACCTCTTAATCAAATCTCTGACACTGAACACCTGTCAATTCAACCTGCCGTAAACATGACTACAGCCACTGTCTTCACCTTGACTCCTCATACTCTGACCATTTTCTGGTCACCCTCCACAATCAGTCGGCCCAATTTTTCTGAAACTCACTGGACTAAATAACTCCTCATCTGAATAAAGTCAGGCCCTTCCTTTAGGTGCTCTTTCCATCTGTTACCAACTCCAGTGAGAAGGCCTTCCCAGATTTTAACCTAGCACTAGTGCTCTCGTTGAGTACCATTATCCCTCTTGCCTGTGCATTGAACCTTGGATTTCCCCAACCATCCAGCATCTCAGAACCTATTGTGAGGGGTAAGAAATGTGAGGCCGACAACTTTGTAAAGAGTTTTCAACTTTAGCATTTTATTAAATAAAAAGGTAGGATAAACGCCACTCTATCCCTACCCTGACAAGGATTTTCCTGCCTAGAATAAACTAAAGAAAATACTCTTACAAAAGGATATCTGTCCCTCACACTTGTATACTCAATAAATCAATAAGGAAATGTATGGCAGTTTAATCCAACAATTATATATAACATAAAACCACATCACAATGTGGCCACTGCCTCTTCTCATAACCTGGGTTAATTCCCCTTCCCCAGGTTTGAGCAAGGATTTGATCCACAGTTCAAAAGAAATCAGGAAATTCTGTTTTGCCACAAAGTTCCAACACAGTTCTTTCGGATTCAAAACTTGATAATAAAAAGTTCAGTTGTATCAACAATGTACGAAAAGAAGTGATAGGTTCCAACTTCTCCTGGAGTAAGAACAGGATTTAAATTCATCTCCTGCTCTGGGGCAACGTGCTCGCCTTGGTAGCAAGACGACGCGGAGCAACACAGGTTCGATGCCCGGGTCCGCGCTTAGAAATCTCTGGGTATTAAGCATGTTATAAATAAACAATTACAATTATGGGTGACTTTAATCTTAAGGTCAATGAGGTGGAGTACTTTAAGATTCAAAGCTTTCTGTCCTCTATGAAAGAACTCTCCCTCCCCCAGCAGGTTCATGAACAGACCCATTCCTTAGGTAACACCTTGGACCTAATTTTCTCAGCAGATGCTGAGATCACTCTTTTTGTGGCCTTTCAAATCCTGTGGTCTGATCATTTCTTTGTTCCCTTCCCCTGGGGCATTAACGGCCCGCCATCTGCTCCACCAGCCAAATTAGTCCAGCGGCGTGGATGGCGCTCAGTATCTAAATCTGATATGACCTCTTTGATACTTGCCCGACTTTCAGGGCTGTCCCCTGTGGACATGAATTCTTTAACTAGTACTCTGACCGCAGTTGCAGGCAGCCTTGCTCAGCTCAAGACATCTAGGCTATCTTCACGCCCCTCTCAGCAGTGGTTCATGGACAAGCTGCGTGCCCTTCGCCTACAATGCAGGCAGATGGAGCAAAAGTGGAGGCACTCTTATACCCCCAGGAAAAAGTTTGCCTTGTCTCTGGTCACCTCCCAGTATCACCTAGCCATTTCATGTGCCAAACGTGTCTACGTTGCATCTATTATTGAAACTTCTGTGAATCACCCCAGGGAGTTGTTCAAAGTGGTTCGTAATCTCTCTACTAGCTTACCGGTTCCTCTTCCCTCCTCTCAGGCCCTCTGTAATTCCTTGTCCACATGTTTTATGGATGAAATCATTTCTATTCAATCGAATATTGCTGTTACTCACCTTCCTTCTGAGGCTGATATTTGCATGATATGATATTTTATTTGTATTGCGCCAATACACAATTGTTTCAGAGCGCAACGAGGCAAGGGAGGGGGAAACAAGGGAGGACAGAACAACGATCTTACTAGGCCCAGTGACATTAAGAACGTGCGAGTGCAGGGGAGAGGGAAGGGGGAAGTGCGAGGGGCAGGGGAAGAGTGGAAAGTGCTGAACACGTGATAGAACAACAGGTAGTGTGCCCAGTAGGTGGTAAGTGCGAAAATAAGGTGTAAACAACAGGTGTATTATAAGTGCTCGAAGGGGACTGTAGGGTAGCAGATACAGACCCAAGTGCAAGGGTTGTCAGGAGGCAGTGCGGGTGTGTGGCTGGGAGGGCAGGGATCTGGGCCCGATATCAGAGGGTAACCAGGTGCCCGGTGCCAAAGCAGACAGTTTAGCAGGGGAGAGGAAGAGCGAAGGCAGAAGCAAAGAGGAAGGTCTTGAGGTGCTTCCGGAACCGGAGATGGTTCTCCTCAAGTTTCAGAGAGGCAGGGAGGCTGTTCCAGATGTATGCCCCAGCAGAGGAAAGGGATCTACCCCCAACTTGTTGCTTGGAGAAGCGACTGATCCTGAGGGAGTTGGAGTTGGAGAAGCGACTGATCCTGAGGGAGTTGGAGGTGAAGGAGCGAAGAGCTCAAGTAGGAAGGTATTTACAGAGGGAGAGTTCAAGGTATTGCGGAACCAGGCACCAGAAAGCCTTGTGGACAATGCAAAGGGTCTTGAATGTAATCCTTGCAGACGCTGGGAGCCAATGAAAGGATTTCAGGGCTGGAGAGATACGATCGCAGGGCTTGAGGCCAAGGACAAGTCTCACAGTCCTGTTCTGGATGAGCTGCAGAGGGCGGAGAGTGGTTGCAGGCAGATTGACAAAGAGGCTGTTGCAATAGTCCAGCCCCAGCCTAGAGAGAACCAGAGCTCTGGAAACAGTGAGCTAATGGGGGAAGGCGAGGCAAAGAAGAATACCTCTGAGGAGGTGCAGTTGGTAGTTAGACTTTTTTTGAGACGTCAGAGATGTGTGGAGAAAAGGAAAGCGTGGAGTCGAAGATGACCCAGAGGTTCTTAGCCTCGCAAGTGGGAGCAGGGAGAGGGCCAAGGGAGGTCGGCCAGAGAGTGACAGGAAAAGAAGGTGCAGGTGTGCCGATGAGGAGGATTTCTGTCTTACTGGCATTAAGGAAGAGGTTGTTGGCGGCACACCACACCTGGATTGCAGACACACAGTCAGAGATGAGAGATGGAGAAGAGGTGGCAGAGGGGAGCCTGAAAACAAGTTGGTTGTCATCCACATAGCACTGAAAGTTTCAGCAGAGAGCAGAAATGCAGTGGGCTAGCGGTGCCAGGTATTGGTTGAAAAGCCAAGGAGAGAGGTTAGACCCCTGGGGAACGCCACAGGTAGAAAGTGCGATAGAGGAAAGGAAGGACCTAAGTTGGACCTAGGAGGGTCGGTTGGAGAGAAAGCGTGTCAGCCAGGCCAGGGCCTGATCAGTGATACCAAGCTTATCACGGAGGCGATTGAGCAGGATGACATGGTTGACCATGTGAAAGGCAGAAGAAAGATCGAGTAGGATGAGGACAGATGGGATATTAGAATGAAGGGTGGAGAGCACGTCTTCACGGATGTTCAGGAGAGCACTTTCCATGCTTCTGGCAGCTCTGAAGCCAGACTGATGGTCATGGAGACAACCAACAGAATCGGAGTGAAGATTAAGCTGGGAGATGGCCAGCTTTTCCAGGAGTTTGCCCAGGAAAGCAGTGATAGAGATCGGGTGATAGTTAGCCGGGTAATAGGGGTTGGCTATGGGTTTCTTGAGAAGAGGGTGCACAAGAGAGTGCTTCAGAGGGGAGGGGAAGGCTACAGAGGCGAAGGAGTGGTTGCAGAAGTCGGCCAGAGCAGGAGCAAGGGTGTCGATGTGGTCCTTGATGGTTTTGGATGAACAGGAAATAACCTGTTTTGACGATACTTTCATAGATTGGACTTTCTGGAAATCTCTTCAAGGGAGAACAGAGGAAAAAATGAGAAAGAAGGAGGAGAGGCGGCTGCAGGGGGGCCAAAGGTAGCAGAGAGAGAAGCGGGAGGAGGAGGAGAGGACGAGAGGGTGGACAGGATGTCCTGGGTTTTGAGATGAAATGAAAGGCAAAGGCCATGCAGATGGCCTCGGAGGCGACAGGAGAGGTAAAGACTGCAGCAGGGTTGGCCAGCTCCTTGCAGATTTTAAAGAGTACAGCCAAGTTGTTAGATGCCACAAAGATGCAGGCTTGGATGTGGGCTCCCTTCTTAGTGCGGACAAGGAGCTGGTATTGCCTTTGTAGCAGGCGCAGGCCAGTTTGTCAGAGGATGCACAAGAAGCCCGCCATTTCCTCTCAGCCACCCTACACTTGCGTTTAAGGGTAACTAGGTCAGAGTCATACCAAGAGTTGCACTTGGTTTTGGGCTTCAAGCGGATGTTCATGACAGGGGCAAGAACATCAAGAGTATCAGCGATAGAAGAGTAGAGCATGGAAAGGGCTGTGTCAGGATGTGAGTCAGCCAGAGGAGGAGGAGGGGGAGAGAAAGTGGATGTGGAAGCCTCAACTGACATGCTTCATGGGTCGGATGACCGAGAAGGTACATGGCAGTGTTGGAGTTGGCTTGGCCTGATGGGTAGAGAGGGAGAGATGGGAGGAAATGAGAGAGTGATCACTCCAGGAGAGAGGAGTGGTCAGAGGGATAGAGAGGGGGAGGTCTGAAGAGATCAGAGCATCCAGAGTGGGCCCGGCAGAGTGAGTTGGGCCAGAGGGGAGAATAGAAAGAGAGAGAGAGTCACAGAGGTAGCGAAAGCATCCAGATGGATGTTGAAGTCTCCAAGAACAAGGAGTTGAGTAGTTGAGGCCAGGAGGGAGGAAGTGAGGTCCGCCCACTCAGAGAGGAAGGAGGTGATTTGACCAGGTGGCTGATAGATAGTAGCCATGGTAAGTGAGTGGCAAGGAGAGAGAGAAAGCCTCAGACAAGGCATTTGAAAGAGGAGTAGGCCTGCATAGGAATGACAGAGGCAGGAATCCACTCTGGGAAGATCAAGGCTACACCCCCTCCAGAACGGTTGGATCTGGGCACGGAGAGGATCTTACAGTCATCGGGAGGAGAGTGTCAAAGCTTGTGACAATTGTGACAATTGACAATGTGACAATTGTGACAAACCTGTGGTGCTCCATGTCGTCTTGCTTGTAAGGCGAGCACGTTGCCCCTGAGCTATCCTCCCGAAATCTTGAGCAATGGTTGTTATATTGGTATTGGCGAGTTTTTAAATACTCTTTTGCTTGGTATTGTTTGTATGCTTTTGTTTGGACTAAAGCTTCACCACAGGGATTTTGGCCCTTCCACCAACTCACATGCTTGCTTGCACAGTCACTTTGGTTTAATAAGTAAAACATTTGTTGGTTTTGTACGGTTCAGTATTCAGAATTGTAATCACTGCTTCTCTCACTCACACGCGAGTGAAACTGCCTGCCTTGGATAGTGTCAGAGCGATCCGGAGTCACTTGCAAGCTGTGAACTCACAAGGTAAGTCGCTCAATCTAGCTCCGCTTGGTGTTCGCAGGTCTTCTGTCATTGTGGCTCCTCGCGGTCAGGCAAACAGCCTCGTCTGGTCCACCTCCGCTCACGCCACTCGAAATTGGAGCTTCCTCCACTCGGCAGAGGCTCAGGTGCAACCCAGCCACCTAAAGCCTTTAACGAGGGTACACTTCCCTTGCTACTTCCTCTTCCTGCTGCGCAACCTCTGCACAACAAGCCTTCAATGGGCAAGCGTCCCGTTCTCAAGCTTCCCACTGCGCAACCTCTGCAACAGGAATAGCTTGAGGCAAAGACCCTCACAGGACTTGACACCGCTCTTGGCTGCACAATGGTCCCGGCGTCTTCTCTCGTGCCAGCTTCACTTTCCTCTGCAGCCTGCACTGCTTTCTCCTCTCCTGCTGCTCCTGCTGTTCATGTTCTCCCTCTTCCTGCACCTGAGGGGGCTTTTTATGCCTCTCAGTCTCCCTCAGGTGTAGGTCGTTTACACTAATTAGCTGATTGCTCCCACAGCAATATTCCTCTGCATCCCTTTTCCTCATCCCAGTACTGAAGAATTATGGGACTTGAAGTCCCTGCCAACCAAGTTAGTTTTCCTAACTTCTTCTACCTTACAATAAGCCATTCCAAGATTGGGGGTTCAGAGAAAATTAAACAAGGGAGTTTCTCCTTCCTCCTGGCCTGTTCCCACCCCATGTGATCCTCCCGCGGAACACCACCCCCAGGGTTGGGATCAGGAAGCATCTGCCTTCCCCTGGCCACACGAGAAGGGTCCCAGGTCAAGATACTGGGGGGAATCACTACTGATTCATCATACTATATGGACATCCATCGCTGCTGTAAAATCCTTTCCCAGGTTCTTTTTGTCGCCTACAAGGAATCACTCCCCATACTCTGTTACATCCTGCACTCTGTCACATCACACTGCTACACCAACCTCATCTCTTCTCTCCATTTTTACCGTCACAAACTATCCAGGACCATCAGTTTTTACCCTTCTTCCCCCGACCTCTCTTCATTCTTTCGTCTCTCACTGCAAAAGGCTTAAAAATCTGTGATCTCACTAGCCTCCTTTCCCTCCCACCCCTCAGTACCTTCTCTCCACTATCCCCCATTCACTCAGATTTTTTCTACACTTCCCATCCTCTGCTCTGCCAACCCTTCCTGTGCGCCCACAGACCCCTTCGTACCCCAGACCTGGAGCCCCAATCAATGCCTGCGTGCCTTCACCACCATATTTAAATAAATAAATAAACTTTAAATACATAAAATCCCCTCAACCGTCCTACCAATGAAATGCTAAAAAAACATCACAACTGAAAACACGTCACCATCCACACCGTTGACCAAACAGCAGGAATTCACACAAGGTACCGGCCTCAAACCCCACAGAACGACTGCTGACTACCCATCTCAACCAAACAAAACCACTTTATCACCTAACCAAACCAACACTGAGGCTGCTCGACAGACAAGCAACACTACACCACCGCAAATAGATGGCGCATGAAAATGCACCACCAGTGCCCCAACAAGGAGCACCCCAACCACAAGAACAACACATAGGTTGAGACCACCACATTCAAGGTGTGGGAGCGACACCCCCACAAAGGGTACTGGGGTACCCCCAACACACAATGGCAAAGCACACTTGACCAAATGGCAAAAAAACATGTGAGTGCGGGGTCCACCTCCACAGAAACAAACTAATGAGGTAAACTACACTCAACAACATTTCTCCAGTCACAACCATGAACGCAAATGGCACGGGCACATAATACCTCCCCAAAGTGCTGTGGTGTGCCATGTGCTGGCAGCTAGCAGCCCAGGTGGCTGGCACTACCCTGCCACACAAAACACAAACAAAACTGTCCAACCCCACAAGGTGGTTTGCCAGGCCACCCAGTGAGCACAACACACACCACATACACAAGTAACCCCCAGTAAGTCCATGCCCTATTCTCACGTCCATATTCTGACAGACCTGTGGAGGCAAAAGTTAAATCAACATGCAAGAACAAACCAAATTTCAACTTCCTTCAACTAACAGAGGACATGTCTTTACCAAAATACACCAGACACGTCCCAGATCCACCACAATCCACAATGTACCAATGGACAACTTACACCCAAACAGGCTTCACTTCATATAACACTGTTGATCAATATTCACGGTTCAGCATGGACAGCTCCCTGAAAAATGACAAAGCCCTGATCTAGCTTGTGGAAAACTGCCATATATTGACTTCTTGAATCACCCAGGTCAGCCCCACAACCAAGGCAAAAACCCCAGAGCTCTTCCCAGCGAACAGTCAATTCCTGCTTCCCAGAGACGCAGTCAGGATACAGCATAGTTTCATCCACACCATACCCGGAGCAGCTGTCAAGCTGGTACCTGTGACCCCGACCCCAACACACGTTGGGCCCAACCTCCATCACTGCCAACTTGACTGTTTCAGGTACCAGCTGTTCACTGAGCTGACTGTGCCCACATGGGTCTCCAAACACAGCACCCAGCTGTTCACTATGCTGACAGCACACACACGGCTCTCCTGAAACAACTCCCAGCTCCGGCTCGGATAGCATTCCATGCTGGGCGCCGCACTAGATGTTACCTGCCGCTTTTTCTTTTCAGCAGCATTACCATCAGGACACATCTCCTCCTCTGAGACTCAGTTCAAACCCTTAGAGGCGTGCAGCGGCAAACCGTTGTACAGTGTGTGATGCTGTCCATCCCCTTCAATGGCACATCATTCGACATCCTCAGCCATTAGCCACGTCACAACATCCTCTCTGATTGGCCGCTGAAGCCTCAATGCCATCATTCAAGCCATAGCCTCCAAACATTCCAGAGGCAGGCATTCTACAAGCATTCCACAGCACCCAGGCTCACAACACAGGAACAGGGGAGAAAGCAAGACATAACACATTACACAGAGAAAACAATGAAACAGCTTTCTTCATGATGCACATCTAGGTTTCTCCTAGGAAGAGAAGATGTGTCTGATTTTTAAGGGCCCCTTCTTAGGGATTCAAGCTTCCTTGTTTGCATGAAATGTGTTTATAAGCTGCTGAGCCACCTTGAAGACCTTTTATGATCCTTGCTGTGTCACATACAAGGCTGGGCCCTGTCCACTTGAAGACCTCTTTCCAACCAAGTAGTTAAAAGGCAGGGTGGTCCTACATTTGTCAAAGTTGCTGCAGCAGAGCTTTTCTATAAGAAATGATCTGGTCAGCATGAAGCAATCCATTGTTGCACTCTTATGCTCAAGGCTTGCAGAGAGAAAAAAAACATACATCTGACCTGTATCTAAACTCAAGGTGATCAGCACAGACAAGATGAAGCTGCAACATTTAAGTGAAGAAGAAACATGTGAAATGTTACCACTTCCTGAAACAAGGATATGGAAGTGATAAAGGAAAACCTGACTATGAACACAACTAAACAGTTACTGCTCCCTCTAGTGTTCAGTAAGGTGTAGTCACCCTCCAGTAATATTTTGAAATATATAATTTCCCTTCATGTCAATCAAATCAAAAGTGTTACAATTCTACCTTTATGTGACTAGAGTATATTTAGGTAGATGAGGATTTTCTAGTACAATATAGATGTAATCACAAAGTCCCTCTTTGAGTTTACTTATTAGCTGCCTTTTTACTGAATTTTGGGCAGTAATGGGTTAATGAAAGCACATTGTTCAACCTTCCAAATTTCCAAAATGTTCTTCACGTGTGTTTGCATAATTTTCAGGTGAGTTTTGCTGCCGGTTTATATATTAGGGTACCGTTCCGGCCCGTTCCGGGTACTTTTTCGTGTGAAAATGTAGCTTTTGGGCAGCAATGGGTTAATGACAGCACATTGTTCAACCTTCCCCATTTCCAAAATGTTCTTCATGTGTATTTGCATCATTTTCAGGTGAGTTTTGCTGCCATTTTATATGTTAGGGTACCGTTCCGGCCCATTCTGAGTACTTTTTCGTGTGAAAATGTAGATTTTGGGCAGTAATGGGTTAATGACAGCATATTGGAGCACCTTTCTCATTTCAAAATGTACTTCTTGTGTGTTTTCATAATTTTCAGGTGATTTTTGCTGCCATTTTATATGTTAGGGTACCGTTCCGGCCCGTTCCGGGTACTTTTTCGTGATAAAATGTAAATTTTGGGCAATAATGGTTTAATGACAGCATATTGGTGCACCTTTCTCATTTCAACATGTTCTTCATGTGTGTTTGCATCATTTTCAGGTGAGTTTTGCCGCCGTTTTATATATTAGGGTAGCGTTCCGGCCCGTTCCGACTTTTTCGTGTTAAAATGTAGATTTTGGGCAGTAATGGGTTAATGACAGCATATTGGAGCACCTTTCTCATCTCAAAATGTACTTCATGTGTGTTTGCATCATTTTCAGGTGATTTTTGCTGCCATTTTATATGTTAGGGTACCGTTCCGGCCCGTTCCGGGTACTTTTTCGTGATAAAATGTAAATTTTGGGCAATAATTGGTTAATGACAGCATATTGGTGCACCTTTCTCATTTCAACATGTTCTTCATGTGTGTTTGCATCATTTTCAGGTGAGTTTTGCTGCCGTTTTATATATTAGGGTAGCGTTCCGGCCCGTTCCAGGTACTTTTTCGTGTTAAAATGTAGATTTTGGGCAGTAATGGGTGAATGACAGCACATTGTTCATCCTTTGCCATTTCAAAATGTTCTTCATGTGTGTTTGCATCATTTTCAGGTGAGTTTTGCTGCCATTTTATATATTAGGGTACCGTTCCGGCCCGTTCCGGGTACTTTTTCATGTGAAAATGTAGATTTTGGGCTGTAATGGGTTAATGACAGCATATTGGTGCACCTTTCTCATTTCAAAATGTTCTTCATGTGTGTTTGCATCATTTTGAGGTGATTTTGGCTGCCTTTTTATATGTTATGGTACCGTTCCGGCCCGTTCCGGGTACTTTTTCATGATAAAATGTAGATTTTGGGCAGTAATGGGTTAATGACAGCATATTGGAGCACCTTTCTCATTTCAAAATGTACTTCATGTGTGTTTGCATAATTTTCAGGTGATTTTTGCTGCCATTTTATATGTTAGGGTATCGTTCCGGCCCGTTGCGGGTACTTTTTCGTGATAAAATGTAGATTTTGGGCAGTAATGGGTTAATGACAGCATATTGGTGCACCTTTCTCATTTCAAAATGTTCTTCATGTGTGTTTGCATCATTTTCAGGTGATTTTTGCTGCCATTTTATATGTTAGGGTACCGTTCCGGCCCGTTCCGGGTACTTTTTCGTGATAAAATGTAAATTTTGGGCAATAATGGGTAAATGACAGCATATTGGTGCACCTTTCTCATTTCAACATGTTCTTCATGTGTGTTTGCATCATTTTCAGGTGAGTTTTGCTGCCGTTTTATATATTAGGGTAGCATTCCGGGCCGTTCCGGGTACTTTTTTATGTGAAAATGTAGATTTTGGGCTGTAATGGGTTAATGACAGCATATTGGTGCACCTTTCTCATTTCAAAATGTTCTTCATGTGTGTTTGCATCATTTTGAGGTGATTTTGGCTGCCTTTTTATATGTTAGGGTACCGTTCCGGCCCGTTCCAGGTACTTTTTCGTGATAAAATGTAGATTTTGGGCAGTAATGGGTTAATGACAGCATATTAGAGCACCTTTCTCATTTCAAAATGTACTTCATGTGTGTTTGCATAATTTTCAGGTGATTTTTGCTGCCATTTTATATGTTAGGGTAGCGTTCCGGCCCGTTGCGGGTACTTTTTCGTGATAAAATGTAGATTTTGGGCAGTAATGGGTTAATGACAGCATATTTGTGCACCTTTCTCATTTCAAAATGTTCTTCATGTGTATTTGCATCATTTTCAGGTGATTTTTGCTGCCATTTTATATGTTAGGGTAGCGTTCCGGCCCGTTGCGGGTACTTTTTCGTGATAAAATGTAGATTTTGGGCAGTAATGGGTTAATGACAGCATATTGGTGCACCTTTCTCATTTCAAAATTTTCTTCCTGTGTGTTTGCATCATTTTCAGGTGATTTTTGCTGCCATTTTATATGTTAGGGTACCGTTCCGGCCCGTTCTGGGTACTTTTTCGTGATAAAATGTAAATTTTGGGCAATAATGGGTTAATGACAGCATATTGGTGCACCTTTCTCATTTCAACATGTTCTTCATGTGTGTTTGCATCATTTTCAGGTGAGTTTTGCTGCCGTTTTATATATTAGGGTAGCGTTCCGGCCCGTTCCGGGTACTTTTTCGTGTTAAAATGTAGATTTTGGGCAGTAATGGGTTAATGACAGCACATTGTTCATCCTTTGCCATTTCAAAATGTTCTTCATGTGTGTTTGCATCATTTTCAGGTGAGTTTTGCTGCCGTTTTATATATAAGGGTACCGTTCCGGCCCGTTCCGGGTACTTTTTCATGTGAAAATGTAGATTTTGGGCTGTAATGGGTTAATGACAGCATATTGGTGCACCTTTCTCATTTCAAAATGTTCTTCATGTGTGTTTGCATCATTTTGAGGTGATTTTGGCTGCCTTTTTATATGTTAGGGTACCGTTCCGGCCCGTTCCGGGTACTTTTTCGTGATAAAATGTAGATTTTGGGCAGTAATGGGTTAATGACAGCATATTAGAGCACCTTTCTCATTTCAAAATGTACTTCATGTGTGTTTGCATAATTTTCAGGTGATTTTTGCTGCCATTTTATATGTTAGGGTAGCGTTCCGGCCCGTTGCGGGTACTTTTTCGTGATAAAATGTAGATTTTGGGCAGTAATGGGTTAATGACAGCATATTTGTGCACCTTTCTCATTTCAAAATGTTCTTCATGTGTGTTTGCATCATTTTCAGGTGATTTTTGCTGCCATTTTATATGTTAGGGTAGCGTTCCGGCCCGTTGCGGGTACTTTTTCGTGATAAAATGTAGATTTTGGGCAGTAATGGGTTATTGACAGCATATTGGTGCACCTTTCTCATTTCAAAATGTTCTTCGTGTGTTTGCATCATTTTCAGGTGATTTTTGCTGCCATTTTATATGTTAGGGTACCGTTCCGGCCCGTTCCGGGTACTTTTTCGTGATAAAATGTAAATTTCGGGCAATAATGGGTTAATGACAGCATATTGGTGCACCTTTCTCATTTCAACATGTTCTTCATGTGTGTTTGCATCATTTTGAGGTGATTTTGGCTGTCTTTTTATATGTTAGGGTACCGTTCCGGCCCGTTCCGGGTACTTTTTCGTGATAAAATGTAGATTTTGGGCAGTAATTGGTTAATGACAGCACATTGTTCATCCTTTGCCATTTCAAAATGTTCTTCATGTGTGTTTGCATCATTTTCAGGTGAGTTTTGCTGCCGTTTTATATATTAGGGTACCGTTCCGGCCCGTTCCGGGTACTTTTTCATGTGAAAATGTAGATTTTGGGCTGTAATGGGTTAATGACAGCATATTGGTGCACCTTTCTCATTTCAAAATGTTCTTCATGTGTGTTTGCATCATTTTGAGGTGATTTTGGCTGCCGTTTTATATATTAGGGTAGCGTTCCGGCCCGTTCCGGGTACTTTTTCGTGTTAAAATGTAGATTTTGGGCAGTAATGGGTTAATGACAGCACATTGTTCATCCTTTGCCATTTCAAAATGTTCTTCATGTGTGTTTGCATCATTTTCAGGTGAGTTTTGCTGCCGTTTTATATATTAGGGTACCGTTCCGGCCCGTTCCGGGTACTTTTTCATGTGAAAATGTAGATTTTGGGCTGTGATGGGTTAATGACAGCATATTGGTGCACCTTTCTCATTTCAAAATGTACTTCATGTGTGTTTGCATAATTTTCAGGTGATTTTTGCTGCCATTTTATATGTTAGGGTAGCGTTCCGGCCCGTTGCGGGTACTTTTTCGTGATAAAATGTAGATTTTGGGCAGTAATGGGTTAATGACAGCATATTTGTGCACCTTTCTCATTTCAAAATGTTCTTCATGTGTGTTTGCATCATTTTCAGGTGGTTTTTGCTGCCATTTTATATGTTAGGGTAGCGTTCCGGCCCGTTGCGGGTACTTTTTCGTGATAAAATGTAGATTTTGGGCAGTAATGGGTTAATGACAGCATATTGGTGCACCTTTCTCATTTCAAAATGTTCTTCCTGTGTGTTTGCATCATTTTCAGGTGATTTTTGCTGCCATTTTATATGTTAGGGTACCGTTCCGGCCCGTTCCGGGTACTTTTTCGTGATAAAATGTAAATTTCGGGCAATAATGGGTTAATGACAGCATATTGGTGCACCTTTCTCATTTCAACATGTTCTTCATGTGTGTTTGCATCATTTTCAGGTGAGTTTTGCTGCCGTTTTATATATTAGAGTAGCGTTCCGGCCCGTTCCGGGTACTTTTTCGTGTTAAAATGTAGATTTTGGGCAGTAATGGGTTAATGACAGCACATTGTTCATCCTTTGCCATTTCAAAATGTTCTTCATGTGTGTTTGCATCATTTTCAGGTGAGTTTTGCTGCCGTTTTATATATTAGGGTACCGTTCCGGCCCGTTCCGTGTACTTTTTCATGTGAAAATGTAGATTTTGGGCTGTAATGGGTTAATGACAGCATATTGGTGCACCTTTCTCATTTCAAAATGTTCTTCATGTGTGTTTGCATCATTTTGAGGTGATTTTGGCTGTCTTTTTATATGTTAGGGTACCGTTCCGGCCCGTTCCGGGTACTTTTTCGTGATAAAATGTAGATTTTGGGCAGTAATGGGTTAATGACAGCACATTGGAGCACCTTTCTCATTTCAAAATGTACTTCATGTGTGTTTGCATAATTTTCAGGTGATTTTTGCTGCCATTTTATATGTTAGGGTAGCGTTCCGGCCCGTTGCGGGTACTTTTTCGTGATAAAATGTAGATTTTGGGCAGTAATGGGTTAATGACAGCATATTGGTGCACCTTTCTCATTTCAACATGTTCTTCATGTGTGTTTGCATCATTTTCAGGTGAGTTTTGCTGCCTTTTTATATATTAGGGTAGCGTTTCGGCCCGTTCCGGGTACTTTTTCGTGTTAAAATGTAGATTTTGGGCAGTAATGGGTTAATGACAGCACATTGTTCATCCTTTGCCATTTCAAAATGTTCTTCATGTGTGTTTGCATCATTTTCAGGTGAGTTTTGCTGCCGTTTTATATATTAGGGTACCATTCCGGCCTGTTCCGTGTACTTTTTCATGTGAAAATGTAGATTTTGGGCTGTAATGGGTTATTGACAGCATATTGGTGCACCTTTTTCATTTCAAAATGTTCTTCATGTGTGTTTGCATCATTTTCAGGTGAGGTTTGCTGCCGTTTTATATATTAGGGTAGCGTTTCGGCCCGTTCCGGGTACTTTTTCGTGTTAAAATGTAGATTTTGGGCAGTAATGGGTTAATGACAGCACATTGTTCATCCTTTGCCATTTCAAAATGTTCTTCATGTGTGTTTGCATCATTTTCAGGTGAGTTTTGCTGCCGTTTTATATATTAGGGTACCATTCCGGCCTGTTCCGGGTACTTTTTCATGTGAAAATGTAGATTTTGGGCAGTAATGGGTTAATGACAGCACATTGTTCATCCTTTGCCATTTCAAAATGTTCTTCATGTGTGTTTGCATCATTTTGAGGTGATTTTGGCTGCCTTTTTATATGTTAGGGTACCGTTCCGGCCCGTTCCGGGTACTTTTTCGTGATAAAATGTAGATTTTGGGCAGTAATGGGTTAATGACAGCATATTGGAGCACCTTTCTCATTTCAAAATGTACTTCATGTGTGTTTGCATAATTTTCAGGTGATTTTTGCTGCCATTTTATATGTTAGGGTAGCGTTCCGGCCCGTTGCGGGTACTTTTTCGTGATAAAATGTAGATTTTGGGCAGTAATGGGTAAATGACAGCATATTGGTGCACCTTTCTCATTTCAAAATGTTCTTCATGTGTGTTTGCATCATTTTCAGGTGATTTTTGCTGCCATTTTATATGTTAGGGTACCGTTCTGGCCCGTTCCGGGTACTTTTTCGTGATAAAATGTAAATTTTGGGCAATAATGGGTTAATGACAGCATATTGGTGCACCTTTCTCATTTCAACATGTTCTTCATGTGTGTTTGCATCATTTTCAGGTGAGTTTTGCTGCCGTTTTATATATTAGGGTAGCGTTCCGGCCCGTTCCGGGTACTTTTTCGTGTTAAAATGTAGATTTTGGGCAGTAATGGGTTAATGACAGCACATTGTTCATCCTTTGCCATTTCAAAATGTTCTTCATGTGTGTTTGCATCATTTTCAGGTGCTTTTTGCTGCCATTTTATATATTAGGGTACCGTTCCGGCCCGTTCCGGCCTGTTCCGGGTTTTACACCGTTCCCACAAGTCAGCGTGAGTCTTTACAAGAGTCTTTTAAGGACCAAGCACGAGTCCAGCGAGTGATTAACAGCAAAAGTCCTCCTGTGTTGTGGCGTGGCAGAAGCTTCCTCTTAAGGACGCCCATCTAAACTCGGGAGGAAAAGCGGGAAGGTTGCAGTCTGCAGTCCGACTGGCTCAAACAACACTTCCAGGCACTTCTGGGGTGCGCGCGCAGGTGCGTGTACCTGTGCCATTATGTAGCTGTTGGGAGAGGCAGAGGGTGGGCGGGGCTGCACGTCACTGAGACATTGAGTGATTAACAACAAACGTCCTCCCATGTTGCGGTGTGGCAGAAGCTTCCTCTTAAGGACACCCGTCTAAATTCGTCAGGAAAGGCAGGAAGGTCTCAGTCTGCAGACCGACCAGCCAAACAGCACTTCCAGGCACTTCCGGCGGTGGGAGCGCGGGTGCGCGTACCCGTGCCATTATGTAGGCTGTCGGGAGAGGCAGGGGCGGACGGGGCAGCGCAGCACTGAGACATTGAGTGATTAACAGCAAAAGTCCTCTCGTGTTGCGGCGTGGCAGAAGCTTCCTCTTAAGGACACCCGTCTAAAATCAGCAGGAAAGGCAGGAAGGTCGCAGTCTGCAGTCCGACCAGCCAAACAGCACTTCCAGGCACTTCCGGCGGTGGGAGCGCGGGTGCGCGTACCCGTGCCATTATGTAGGCTGTCGGGAGAGGCAGGGGCGGACGGGGCAGCGCATCACTGAGACATTGAGTGATTAACAGCAAAAGTCCTCTCGTGTTGTGGCCTGGCAGAAGCTTCCTCTTAAGGACACCCGTCTAAAATCAGCAGGAAAGGCAGGAAGGTCGCAGTCTGCAGTCCGACCAGCCAAAACAGCATTTCCAGGCACTGCTCGGCTCTGCCAAGGACTGGACTAGGCCCCATTTTGTCTAAAGACAGTTTAGTCTAGGCCTCCTTGTGAATCTGTATCAGTATGAGCAGTTACTTGAAGGGAATCTTATTTTTTCTTTCTTAAGGCAGTGGGCTGGATTGCCTTAACCACTTCCTCTATCCTGCAGTCCATTCCAGGCCACAAGCGTTTTCACAGATATTGATTTTGGTAAAACCACGCCCACATGCTAAGTCAATAGAGTTTCCTTTTAGTGATGCCGGTGGAACCTCCATTATGAACTTTATGATTCTCTACTTACTGTCGCTATCTCAGGGAGGACCTGGGTATAACCTATGAGTTTCACCCTGATGGTACCCAACCCCTATCGATGACCATTTAGAATAATGACAGCTACCTGATCTTCTTCCCTGCCTTCTGTCCATTCTTTCATACTTTGGATGGGGTTGAGCATGATGATGCTCTGTGACTGGAGAATGTGCTCTCCCCTAATGTCATCTTACCATAAAAACCATCTATACCTCCTAGCACATGGGTACACATCCAAGTGCAGGGAATAATATGCCAACCCAAATACAGATCACAAAAAAGCACTGATTGATCCTGCAATCTGAAACAACTGTTCTGTACTGCACTTCCAGCTACCATAGAGAGACCAAATGTCACGCCGTCTATTCATGATAAGGTGGGTACTGCCATGTGGCAAGCCATTGAGAAACTTCCCACAGCACTCCTTGTTGTTATCCCACCTCACACGCAACACAAAGAGGCAAGAACACAATACAATGGGTGCTTTGACAATGAATATTGGCCGAGAACTGTGCCTGCTGAAAAACTACAACTAACTTTGGAGAAGGACTCTAAGGTTTGTCTCTCCAACCATACCTGTCTTTCCTGAACTCCACCACAGGTTCCGTAGCTCTTCTTCATTGGTAACTGTGCATCTTCAGAGCATCCACATCTGTCCTGCTTAACTGCTTAACTGCTTAACTGCTTAAATGCACAACTCCCAACACCTTCTTTGACAAACTGATGAGGATCAGGCGCACTAAGGACTGCTTCTGTTGATCTCTGATCTTGGGTGAACACGAGTGTTGACTGCAGTGGTCAGAAATGGCTAGAAATAGACAACCACAAAGTTTCCACCACTAGTTCTCCTGCAGAAAGATGCCTCAGTGGTGCAGAAGAAAAGTCCTATCGTTAACATTGCCCTTATTCTTCATACCTATTGCTAACATTGCAAGACTATTTAGCCTCAGGAGCAGTATCATGCTTAGCCAATCAGAAGGTCATCTGCCTCCCCCACACATTCCTATTGGAAACTATCAAGCTCTTCAGTAACTGCAGTCTCAATAGTACCCGATGGCTCACCAAGAAACAATTGTATTCCTTACAAGACCTTTCTATTAGACCTTGCTAATAAGTCTAACTGGCAGTCAACATTGAAATCTGAAGAACTGACCTGTAACTATCACTCAGCTACCTTCCATGAGATCTAAAGTATATCAGCATGTAAACCTGTGTGGACATTCTTTTTTTCAAAGTAATACTGTGTTACCCTGTGTTCTTGTCTACCCATTCCACCTCCTGCGAGCTATCCTTCAGGCCTTGACTGCATCTACTATTATATGATCAGTGAAGCTAAAGGGCAGCCCGGTATTCTCAGAGATTCAGGAAGCTATTACCAGCTTCAAATCTTGCCAACATGAGCTTGCTCCTAACAGCATGAAACAAAAATGAATTGCATATGGAAGAAATTGAAAATTACCTTGAAAAAAATGAGAGAGCGGTGCTCATTTTTCAACAACAGGATGAAATAAAATAACATTCTACCATTGACAAATTCCTTTTCACAATGAATACATTACTAGACCATCATTTTTTATTTTTTATTTACCATGTTACACAGAAGTTATTACAAACAACTTTTTTACACACGAAAGAGAGACAAAAAAAAGAAACACATGAGAAAGGAAAGAAAGCAGCAATTTAAAATAAAACAAAGGAATACATGGTATTCGGCCTACTGGCCATGGGCAGCCACAAGAAAAGCTAGCTTTTTCCATAAAATAGTAAAAAACACAACACATGGCTCATAAAGAGATTCCAGAGTGCCTTTTTGGAAATGGACTAGACTAAACCAGCGGCTAGGGTTTAGTCGACTCGTACTGAAGGATCAAGTGCTGCACAGTTTCCACGCATTCACTGCCGCATAACCTGCATAGCCGAAAAGGCCTGGGGATATGATCCCATGCCCCGGTTATCTCCAAGGTTTTTTACCGAGTTTGTTTTCAGCTTCATGTAGTCCCATATCAGTGAATTGCCTGCAAATTGCTCGATATACTTCAAGGTGTTAATCCTGGACAAGATATACTCAATGAACAGTCGCCTATTTTGTTTATATAGCAGCTGTTTGATGTACAGTTCACGACAGTGAGCATGAACCACCTTTTTCATGGCCGTTTTGAAACGTGGATAAGTCCAACAATTGGAGACCCCAGGGGCCACTGCCAGCCACTGGTGCACAGATTACAGTGCAGCGCATTGCCACTCGTGGGTAAACGTTGCTCCAAGCTGCCTTAAACATGATGGAATTTAGCGTGCCATCTGATGCATTGGCCAGGCGCCAGAAGTAATTCAGCAAAAACATCTGTAGTCTCACTTTGCAAGAGAATATCTCAAACTCGAGGAAGATGGTCTATACCCATGAGTGCCAGCATTCACCACCGTACAATAGAATGGGGCTAATTTTAGGTGAAAATAGCTGAGTTAGAATTCCAGCTGAGTAGCCCCACCAACCCCCCCCCTGATGCGTACTAGTCTCCCAACTGATCCAATCTACTGGGAGCATCTAACTTTAACCTGGGCAAGATGAGAATTGCCCTGCAGTCCTTCCTCAACGTTGATCCCCAGGTGCTTATTTTCCCTAACCACTTCAAGGGGAACGCCATCCAAGTTCCAAGGAATAGTAATCCTGTGGCGGCCAGGTGAATGGAAGACTAAAATCTTGGTTTTCAGATGGTTAACTATAAGGTCTAGAGTGTCAGAGAACCTTTTTAGGGAATCAAGCGATGCCTGCAATCCCGCTGTGTTTAGATCTAAAAGGATGATGTCATCAGAATATCCGAGCCACTGTAAGTGAAAAACACCCAGTTTGGGAGGAATTGACTTAGAGTTAGCCAGGGCGGGCCCCATATCAGCCAGGTATAAGATAAACAAGAAAGGGGCGAGATTACAGCCCTGTATCAGGCCTTGTGTCATTGGAATCCAGGTGGAAAAAGACACAATTTGGTCCAGTTAGATCTTGAACCGAGTATCCATAAGAAGCTGGATAATCATGGACAAGAACCTGGGTTGAACATTCCAAGCTGACAATTTACACAAAGGTTTATCCCGATTTACAGTGTCGAAGGCAGCATTATAATCAATAAAAGTGTCATATACGGGGCACTTTCGGGTCGACAATGCTTGTTGGATTACAGCATGTAATGCGAGGCAATTAGTCGACGTGCTTGACTCACGTTGGAACCCAGTTTGGTTAAGAGGGATGAGGTTAGCCTCGGTGGCACAGGACCATAAATCGACAAGGAGCAACCGTGAGAATATCTTAGAAGATATGTCGAGCATCGCCAGAAGCCGGTAGTTACTAGGGAGAGATTGATCACCCTTCTTCCAGGTGTGGACTATGATACTGTCTCTCCATGAAAGAGGGATAAGTTGTGACTCTCCAATGCTCCTGAATAGACAATCCAGTGCCTCAGCCCAGGTACCTGCATCACTCCTAACCACTTTGCCACAAATGCTGTCAGGGCCAGGGGCACGCAAAGGATTAAAGCTGGTGATAATCCTCAAAATGTTTTCCGAATTTGTGCAGTAATGCCATCTGGCTGGAATCAGTGCCTCGTCATTTTCGCTTTCCAATGATCCAACCAGGGTTTTTCTCCACATGTTCAGCCCACGCAGATTCAGGGGCACCCGAAAGATCGCGCTAATGAAGGTCATCATTTACCAACTCCTAAAATATGTGACCATCGTTCGACAAAGCAACCTCCATCTTACTCCTCAAGCGGGAACACTCCTGATTGTATCGATGTAGCTTCAGCCATTTCTGATATGCGTTCTTAGCTTTATTTCGACGTAGCGCACGGATGTTTGCCTCAAGTTGAGTTTTCGCGCAATACTGAGCAGCTCCCTCCGCAAGTCCCTCCTCTTAGAGACCACTGTGCCATCGTAACCATACCAGTGGATACATCGGAGAGTAGTAGGTCTATTTCTCCAACTGGGATTCTTTCTGAAAACATGGTTAACCAAAGAGCCAATCACTTCGCCAAAGTCACAAATAACTTTGGAAGGACTAAAACCACCACTGTCAGGAGCCTCATATACGGAACAGCTGATAAAATTATCCAGTGAAGCTTGTAAGAATACTGACGCTGCAGCAAAACTCTTTTCATTCCAAGAAATATGAGTTAGAGAGAAGTTCAAAGTTAAGTTACTTTTAGACGCAAGAACCAGTGGTGGTTCTGTAAAATTCAGAAACATGACTAGGCAGGAATGATCACTCTCAAGGTGTGGACAACTCTCCAGGTCAACCACCAGCTTTGCACCATAGGACTGGAAACCGTAGTCCAAAATGCAGCTAGAGTTCGGCCCAAAATTGATAAAATTAGGAGGATCATCTGTGCTGGTAGCTCTTTTAATCATAGCAAATCCCTGAGAATAGAAGAGGATTGCCCATTCCAGAATCCCTGCTGCAGGTACGGGCAAGTGAACTGTCGTCGACAGGAGACGACAAGTGTGGTCCACCCAGCTTAAAAGGACTGGTGGAGGCCTGAGATGCGGGAGTTGGAATCATGGCAAATAATGCAGGCTAGTTGGGGACTGAGTTGAGGTATTTAGGAACAGGCTAAATCAGTGACTCACCGCCTGAAGTGCCTGGAAATAAAACTTTATGAGTCTAGTAATTATTTGATAGAATTCCAGAAAGGCAAAGTATGTGTTATTCCTATTCCGTCTTGTTTAGCGTCACTGCTTTTTAAGAGGCCGGCACAAGAAAGTCAGCCACTCCAAAAATAAAGAGCCACATGACACTGGCCACAGCCCAGAAGCTTACATTTAAAGAAAAGAAAAGTTACAAAAAAAAAGTTAAAAAAAAAATAATATTTATTCTAGGGGTAGCAAGGGAGACCACAGGGGTAGCAAGGGAGACCTCAGGGGTCGCAACTGCGACCCCTGGCAACCCCCAAATAACGTCCCTGAACTTGTAGCTTGTTAAGATTTTTGGCAGAGGTGCCCAGGCATAGGGCATTACAGTAGTCAAGCTTGGTGCCGACTGTGGCTCTGGCAATTGATAGGTAGTTTTTGGTTGATAGGAATGGTTTGACTGTGTTGATGATCTTGTGGTGAGGGCAGTTGAGGAAGCTATGGCACTCACCTGACTGACTATAAAATAAATCCATCCACCCGTATTAACACCTCACTTCACACATATATTCACCTTTCACTCCAGTGACTCTTGCACTGTTATTTCTGGACCCCTCTGAACTTGGTTATCAGCAAATGGGAGTATCACAAACTCTGCAAATCCCAGCCGCCCACACAAAGGACACAGCTCATCTGCCAGGACCTCAGCTTTCCCCGGTGTCTACCGCTCATTAGCTTAGTCTCCAGAGAGCCGCTGCAGTTCTGCTGCCTGCCAGGAAAACTTCGCCCCTCTGCACTGCTCATCTGCCAGGACGTCTGCTGTTCTTCTCAGAACATCTGCCCTCCACCCTCTCTCTCAGCCACATTTAAAGCCTCCTGCTGACATCCAAAAGAATCCTTCCCCTTTCTAAATCACACCACTAAACCCCACGTGGTATTACTGTTGGACAAAAAAATGATACTTTTCCCTTCATTTTTGACCTGGCTTATCAATAATGACTCTCAGCAAAGCATATTGCTTTTTTGCAATCTGTGCCATGCCTCAAGAAATCACACATCAAGAGAATACTTGCACGTTTTAAATCCATTGCAGAAAAAACACTTAAATTTCGACCTGTAAACTGGGCCTGCTTTGCGCTGCTTTGTTAAAGACATGTAATAAAATATGGGGTAAGGGTGTACATTGATTAGTTTAGATTAGTATATATGCAGTGCAAAGCAGACAGATGACCTGTTTACCCTGCACTCTTAGCATTTTAAACACAATCTTACTGCAAGAATGTGCATCTCTGTTTGTATTGTGCACTAACCATTTATTGTCTGTATTCTCCATATGAATCCCCTTGTCATTATTTACGGCCTCATCTGAATGTAATGTCATGACTCACTAACTGCTCCATACACAGTATCCCTACAGTGTTCTGTGGTGCATATGTCTTTGAAAGAGGCTCATCATCCGACCAAGAGCCAGAGGAGGGCACGGAGGGTGGGGGTGATGTGCTCTGTGGGGCTGAGAGCAAAAAGGAGCCTAGCTGCAGACTAATGGACCCTTTGGTGCTTTCTGAGTTGGTAAGCAGGAGCGTCCAGAGGGAGTTCGCATAATCTTCGCAGAAGAGGACAATGGATATGTTTGCAGTGACTCTATAGAGGTAGGACAGGTAAGGGAAGATGGGTCTTAGTATGTGGAGGCATAGGTGGCAGGATTTAAACACAGTGTTGATATGATTAGAGTATCAGGACATTGTTCATGGTGCAACTTTGGTTTTTAACTGTGGTGGATGCAGCAGGGGGGGCTTAAGGAAGAAGGCCAAGGGGTGATGGGGAGGAGCTATCTTTCTGCCGAGCATGATTTCTGGAATTGAGGAGGAGGTGGTTGACCATCATCCAGTGAGCAAAGTTAGTGAGGCAAGATGCAAGATCTGGGTTGGGGGGTGGAGATAGACTTGGGGTTCTAAGAGATGATGTGTGTCTTCTGCGCAGTTGTAGAAGGTGAAGTGGTGTGAGCAGATACGTGCAGGAGAAGGGTTCATCTAGAGGTTGAAGAGAATATGTGATAAGCAAGTGATTTGACAGGGCTGGCGGTCGAGGTGAAGGGAGGGAGGTGGGTGATTTGGTATCTGTTGGCGAGGAATGAAGACATCCAGTTTATTACTGTGTCCCTTATGCTGACGTTTCTGTGTTCAACAGTGTCGAAGGGCGCTGAGAGGTCAGGGAGTATGAGTGCACCACTACCCTCTGTGTCTGCGGTATTATAGAGGTCATCCCATATGGATATTAGGGATGATTCAGTTCCCTGAACAGAACTTGGAGGGTTTGAAAAGTTGATTGGCTTCTCTGAAAGTGCAGAGCTGGGAGTAGGCAATTCGGTCAATGAATTTGGCTAAGAAATTTTTTAGACATTCGTCTGTAGTTGGCAGAAAGGAGTGTGTTAAGTATTTTTTTTTAAGGAGCTGCTGGATGTGTGATGTTTTGAATGCTGTTGGGAAAAGGTCTGAGGTGAGGGAAGGGGTAAGGATGGATCTTGCAATGCTGCCTGCACAGGTTGAGGTGAAGATTCCTTTCAGGAGGGTCGGAGGGCACAGGTCTTTCGGGGATCCGGTGGAACAGCTGTTGGTCAGTAGCTTATGGAATTCAGAACTAGAGATGTGAGAGAAATGGGAGAAGATAGTGTGAGGTTGGAATTGTGGAAGGTGACACAGACAGCAGATTCAATATGTAACACAGTGTTTTTAATAATGTAAATGTCAGGATGATGTAAGGCCTAACATACCCTATGCTCAGACGAGATTTCCCTACTTAAAGAAACTAAGGATAGTCTGTGTCAGCAAGTTCAACAGAAAAGTCTGTCTCTGTCCAAAACCTATTCTTGCCCTCACAACTAGGACAAACACAATGTGTAGGGATGTCAACAATAAACTAAACAGTGTTCCAAAACCATAATTCTGAGATGTTTCCAGCTCAGGCTTATTCTTCAGCTTCTTTTCCTCAAATGTCAACAAGTTCACCACAGTGGTCAAATTACCTTCTTTTGGATTTAAAGTAATATAGTTCCACATCTTTGTAAATGTCAGAATGCCCTTTCCCAGTTCAATATAGTTCCAGGGCAACAGGTCTCAGGGTTTCCATCCCCAAGTTTAGTAGTGTCAAAAGATGTCACAAGAAGAAATAGTTTAAAGCTTTGTCTTTAAGCTAAGTTTCAACAATTCTTCACACCTCAGGGTTCCCTTCCCCATGTGTTATATGCACCAATAGTAGTTTTCCTGTTGACACAACAGCAGGTTTCCTTGATAGCTTTTAGGGGTTCTCTGGTCTTGGCGGATTACAGGTCATGCACCAGGAACCTTGGATTCTCTTTCAGCAGTTCAATATTCAACATATAGGAGTTCCCTGACCTTGGCACAGTTGTTAGATCACACAATCCACCCATAACAGGTCACACAACCAGGAATCTTGAGTTCTCTTTGACTACTTCAATATTCAATAAACAGGTGGTTTCTCAAATGCAGCTCTAAAATAAACAGTTTCTCATAATTGATGCAACTGCAGAGTTCTTCATTTGCTTTAGTTTTCTATTTTGTTTCAGTTCATGATTACAAGTTAGCAGGTTCACTATTTTCATTCAATTTGGTATTCAATATTAGCAGTTTTGTTGTTTCATTCGGTTCATTCTGTTTTCACGTCACTTGCCTTTCATTCATTCATTTAGCTTCACAGTTCCATTGCTAACTGGAGTAATTATTCCCTCTGCGCTGTTTATTGCCTTTGCAGCCCACCTGGAGCATCCCGGTCTCTGGGTATCTTCCCCAGCACTCACTGGTTGTAGGTGTCTTCCTTTGGCAGTCCCTGCTGCTTTCCTTCTTCCCTTTGACTGTTGCTTTGAATTCTGCGAGCCAGGCTCACATCGGGAGAGGAGTTTGGTCGGAGAAGGAGCTTCACTGCCTCTGCGAGGGCAGGCACAGTGTCCTTGATGTTTGTGCCACTCCACAGCTCCTATTGCACCCACTTCACACAGAAGGCTTCTTTCTGCAAACAGGAGTCTTCCCTAAATTCGGGGTTGTCAGCCGGTGTCCCATCTTGTCCTCGAGTCCCACAATGGCTGCATCTGGATCGTCTGGGTTTTATAATGATCTCTGCCCAAGTTCCCCAGGTCTCTCTCCCTGACTCCTTCTTGGCTTTGCCTTTTATACACTAGTGATCCATAGATGAGCTGCAGGTTTATTACATCATTCAATTATGCCTGACTATGATTAAAAGGATATGCCTGACCTTAATACTTTGCAGGCATCTACTTCGTCCCAGTAGCAAAGTGGTGAGAATGAGTGGTGTTCATTACTCTCAATGGTTTCTTCCTTGTCTCAGTACTGTCAGGTACCCCAAGAGGGGAAAGAAGGAAAGCCCATCTAGAGTAACCCATAAAGGTTGGGGGAGGAGTAGACTGGTTGTCACTAGGATAAGAGGGATACCATGTCTCACCTAAAGGTACCTTATTCCCAATCCCCACGGACCCTTCACACAGTTGATCCTCCCAAGCTTGCCCAGCCCCAGGGTCAGGATCCAAAATCGATGGCCTTTCTCTGGCCACCTGGAAGTTGTCAGAGGCATTGAACTATATGTTGAGGTCTCCTAGAAGAATGTGCGAGGGATTGGAGATCGGGATGGCCACTAGGGAGTTACCTAGGGCATTAGCAAAGTGTCTGTTTTAACCGAGGAGTTCTGTAGAAGAGGAAGAAGCTGTGGGTGTGCATGGGGTTGAGGAGAAATTTCACTAGAGTGATTCACAGTTTGCTTTGCATGCCTGTGTCTCAGAGTGAGATAGATAGGTCAGGATTATAGAGGATGGCAATCCCAACTCCTCTGCTAGCTCTGTTGCGAATAATGAGTGTGTAATCAGGGGAATACCAACGATAGGTCGGAAGTTGTCAGAGAACCAGGTTTCTGTGATTAACAGGAAGTCTGGGCTTTCAGCAGAGAATAATTCATGCATGTTGTGTCTGTTTATGGTGACAGATCTGGCTTTGATGAGAAAGTACGAGAGTGTGAAGGAAGGGTAGTTGGCCTTAGGACGGCATGCGGAGGGAGAGTTGGGTTGGGGTAATATTGGAGGGGATTCTCCAGTGTAGGTCTCACAGGGGTGTGCGAGTGTATAAGGAGCTGGTGGGGTGTGTGGTGTCAGCAGAGGTGATGGTAGGGGGTTAAGGGGCGGGGGACAGAGAGAGGGAGTATTTGTTAATGGGATGCCGATTGTTGCTGCTGTTATGGTGGGGTGTGGAGGCTCTGAGCATTCTCAGGGTCTGTGGAAAGAGAGTTTGTGATGTGATTTTTGGGGGATGTCGGTTGTGGTGGGGGGAGATGAGAGTGAGTGTGTGAGGGACACTCATGTCCCCTCATGTTGTAGATGGGAGCCCAGAGGTTTGGGTGCGCTGATGAGGGTGCACAGTGGCAAATGGTGTCAATGAGAGAGGGAGATTGAGAGTGGAGTATAAAACGCATAGAGGGGGTGTGAGGTTTCGAATGACACCATGTTGCTGATTTCCCTGGGAATGTTGAGGTGACTGGGGGGCGGAACTAAGGTGTTGAAGGATGTATTGAAGAGAGACTTCATTGAATGGGAGAGATGGGATGATGAAGTCGTGTGGGTGAGTGGTGTGGATAAGGATGAAGAGGACAGACAAGGAGAGGCATGTCGAGATAAGATGGTATGGGTGTTTCCGATTCTGTGTTTTAAAGGATTCTTGGGTGCCTTTGTTCTGTGTTGGCTGGTCTGCTGAGGAGGGGTGTTGTCGAGGGATGCCCAGGTGAACCTTTAGGATGTGAATGCTGAAGTTGAAGGGGGTCTGAAGGGCATGGGGTTGGAGGAGGGCAGTGTGAGGGGTTGATGAAGGGGGTGGTTGGAGGAGACTGGTGTGTTGGGGAGAATTCCCCCAGAGGGCAGGATGTGAGCTGAGAGCAAAGGGTGGAGGACCAGTGTCTTGGTGCGCTCAAGTGCCCCTCTAGTCTGTGAGATAGGTGGCATGATATAAAGAACAACTGTCTTTTCAGCTAAATGCAATATAGTGTTACATATTGAGCTAAATGCAATACAGGGCTATGCTCAGATATTTATCCAAATGACATATTGGTCTATACTCAGATATTCATTTAATTGCAATGCAGGACTATACTCAGACGCTCAGTTAGATGCAATATACGGCTATGCTCAGATAACCAGCTAAATACAATACAGGGCTATACTCAGATAATCAGCTAAATGCAATGCAAGTCTATACTCAAATAGTCAGCTAAATTTAATACAGTGGTTGTATTCAAATATTCAGCGAAGGGCAATGTAGGGCTATACTCAGATATTCAGCTAAATGACATACAGGGATGTACTCAGATTGTCAGCTACATAAAATATGTGACTATAGTCAGATATTGAGACAGATGCAACATATGGCTATACGCAGATAGATATTCAGCTAAATGTAATACTGGGCTATTCTCAGATATTCAGCCAAATGCATTACAGGGCTATATTTAACAAATAGGTACAGAGATAGCACACAGCGAGGGGCAACATTGAGGGGTTAGACAGTCAATTAGCTGCTAGAACAATGCAGGGCTACTCAATTGCAGTTGAGCCCAGCTCAGAGGTAGAGCTTCAGTGAGGCTGGGTTCAGAATAGGGTTGTACTAGAGAAACATGTGTGGAGGTCGGGGAGCAGCTGAAGACATACCTAGCGGCTTTGCTCAGGGATGCAGATGAATAAGGAAAAATGGCTATGCTAGCAATGTACCTGATTACCACATTTTAGTGGAGAAACACAATGCAGGTGTCTCAAATAAAAAATGGTGGCTATGGAAAACAATGGTCGACAATAACCTTAATGTTGTGGCAGATCGCTTTCAAAGGCCTGGCTTGGGTTCCCTGGGTGAACGGGAAAACAGGTTGGGGAGCTTCCCAAGTGAGCTACCCTTTGCCTCTGGCCCTTGACTGGCTGCCCGGGCAATGCTGCCCTGGGAGGGCCTCTGAAGACAAGGTGTTAGTCACGTTGGTGAACAACATGCCAATCAGGAGTGGGGAAGGTGGGATTGTTAGAAAGCTAGGCCTGCTTTCGCAGCAGATAGGAAATCTAGGGTTTAAGCCCAGGTATTCTGGTTGGCGAGTTTACAATTTGACCACAAGCCAACACCTTGCCTCTTTTAGAATCAAGACCTAGTTCAAAGTCAGCAATGTAGCCACCTGAGGTCTTTGCAAGTTCATTACAATTTAGTGGTTTAAATTGGTGTTCTGTTGCTTCTAAACCTTCTGGCATTTGGCAGATGCAAGGAGCTCAACCACAGGGAGAAACTGTAATGTGTCCATTTCCTTCTGTTGCAAAGTTGACAAATCCACTAATCACCTTATGGCAGAATGCCACCTGGCAAAGGTGTGGAAGCCCTGGCTTTTTTAATTTCATTGATACAATAATGCAGGTAATTCCGTTTGTGGAAGGGAATCTGCTAATCAAACCACAGGCCGAAAGCATACTGCATATATGAGAAACCTCTTGATATTAAGCGTGTTATAAATAACCTATTATATCGTATCATGTGCCCTTACTGCACCAGACTCCTGACAACTGCAGCACCTGCTCTTCAGTAGCACAAATCAGGTTCAAAGTTCACATGCATATTTCTGCCATCTGCTGTGTCCCAAAGTCACTGAAGACAGAGGTGCCATTTAAACTTTTTCCCACCTGTTTCCCTGCACTCAATCTACCTCTATCCTACTTAGCAAACACTTGGTAAGACGTTTGTGTCCATTTCGTGCTCTTTTTCAGGGATATTGTTTTGTTTTTAGTGTAATATTCTACACAGTATTATCTTTTGGATGACTCCCACTGTTTGTGGTCTATTCCTTTCTTTCTTTCTGGCTTCTCCCCCCTGCCAGGCATAGAACAGTGGCAAAGGTTTCTGCCTGTTCGCCAGGCTGCCCAGCCTTGTTCACATTGCCACCATAGTTTGGACAGACAAACCTCATCATACAGGTAAAAAGAATGTACGCTTCAACTCTACCCTGCACTCCCAGCACATACTGTACAAATAAATCTGTTTGGATCCTGATATCTATCCCTGAACATCTTAGCATATAGCTAGATTGAATCATTATGCTATTCACGCATCTATATGGTTAAGTACAATGTAGCTCACGTCTGGCATGACTGACTGGGGGTAATTCATAGAATTTAGCGCACAAGTGGCGCACGCGGCTGGCGCACAGTATGCGCGAGCGAATCTCTGCGCCAGCCGCGTGCGCTAAAATCCATTTCCACGCACAGCGTATTCATGGATTTCAGCTACGAAAACCGGCCGTGGTGCACAGTGGCGCAGCGACCCTGCAGCAGTGCCAGTTACGCCCCCAAGAACGCCCCTCGCGCAGGGAAAAGCCATCAAAATCCCCAATCCAGCGCAAAGGGCTGCGCTAACCCTGTACCAGCACGGCAAGCGGGGTACGTGTATTACTGGGGTTCGCGGGAAGTTTCACACGCGATTGGCCCTGTGCAAGCGGGGTATGTGTATTACAGGGGTGCGCGGGAAGTTTCACACGCAATTTCTGCAGGGTACGTGTATTACTGGGGTTCGCGGGAAGTTTCACACGCGATTTCAGCAGGGTACGTGTATTTGAGGGGTGCGCGGGAGGTTTCACACGCGTTTTCAGCAGGGTACGTGTATTTCAGCGGTGCGCGGGAAGTTTCACACGTGATTTCAGCAGGGTACGTGTATTACTGGGGTTCGCGGGAAGTTTCACACGCGATTGGCCCTGTTCGAGCGGGGTACGTGTATTACAGGGGTGCGCGGGAAGTTTCAAATGCGATTTCAGCAGGGTACGTGTATTTCAGGGGTGCGCAGGAAGTTTCACACGCGATTACAGCAGGGTACGTGTATTTCATGGGTGCGCGGGAAGTTTCACATGCGATTTCAGCAGCGTACGTGTATTTCGGGGGTGCCGGGAATCCTACACGTGATTTGGCAGTGTGGGTCCTCCCAGGTGTTCCCTGTACACCCTCCACGGCCCCTGGAGGCAGCACACCACAGGGGACTACCCTGCACCCCTGGTCATGTCCCGCAGGCAGCCCACCCAACATGGGCATGCCCCCCCAGCAAAGGCACATGTCTCCTTGCACTACTGATCACCAACTCATGTCCCCTTGTACACCCACCCCCCAGCAGTGTGGGGCACCTGCCAGCAGGCCCCCACTCATGTCCCACTCATGTCCCCCTGCGCCCCCACTCCCCAGCAGTGTGGGGCACCTGCCAGCAGGCCCCCACTCATGTCCCACTCATGTCTCCCTGCCCCCCCACCACCCAGCAGTGTGGGGCACCTGCCAGCAGGCCCCCACTCATGTCCCACTCATGTCCCCTTGAACCCCCACCCCCCAGCAGTGTGGGGCACCTGCCAGCAGGCCCCCACTCATGTCCCACTCATGTCCCCCTGCACCCCCACCCCCTAGCAGTGTGGGGCACCTGCCAGCAGGCCCCCACACATGTCCCCCAAACACCACACCATGACTATACAGACCCATGGCCCTAATGCCAACCCAAATCCCACCCCTCCACCCCCCAGTGTAAACACCCAACGAACCACTGCACCCACCCCCTAGTAAATCACCCATTCCATGATAGTCTGAAAAGAAGCAGCATGCCCATCAGCAAATGTCCTACAGAGCCACACAGTTGCAACACATGACTGTGCCAATGCTCTTGGAGACATGCACCAAAATCATCACTGTACACCACACCAATAATGTTGAATAAAGAAATGTATTAAAAAGTATAACAAATGTCAAAATGAAAAGCACACATGCAAATGAATAAATAATATTTGAAATAAGAAAAAGAAAGTCAAATCCAAGCAAGAAAAGAAATCCAAAACATGAAAAAATATAAGTGGTGCATCCCCAAAGTCCATAGAACGATATCCAAAGATGGAAAGCATAAAAAAACATTACTCCATGTGAATATGACTAAAAGAAAGTATATACATGTCCTGAAAATTGAAAACGAAAGTCTGAAGGGTCCATTATCCCAAAAGCAAGTGAAACCTATCAAGAACCCTATCTAAAATACAACTATATACAAAAAGTGGAGCAAAGTCTGTGGACTCCAAATCATAATAATAAAGAAATGAAACCTAAACCTAAATAACTATATACAAAGGCGGCAGGCTAGACCGACAACTCACTGGTTGATGTCATGGGCCAGGGCATCATCGAACTCCTGTTCAATGGCTTGGAGGCGGGCATGTTCCCTGGCCCCGAGGTCTCGCAGGGATAATGCGGTGTCCAGATCCAACTCCCTGCGAATACCCTCGAGGCACTCAGTGCGCCTCAGTGCCCTCCGCATGGAGTTCTCCGCCCTGACTATTGTGAGCCGTTCCTCCTCCGCCCGCCGCCGCTCCGCACCTATCTGCTGGCCCAACCGTTCCCACACGGAAGATACTCCCATTCCAGGGTTCTCCTGCCCTCCGGCCGATGCCTGTCCCCCTGATGTTGATGGCCCTGAGCCATGATGCCTCCCACGTCGAGCCTGCCGCTGCCTCCGACGCAACTGCCTCTGCCAGCATGACGGCATCCAGGCTCATGGAATCCACTGACGCCGTCGTGCACGTGCCCTGCCCGATGATGCCGTCACATCCTCCATCTGCTGGGGTCCAGTTGCTGGTGTGTCCACCCCTGCTGGACCTCCGACTCCTGACTGTGGCAGGGATGGGATCCCCAAGGAGTTGGCTGCGTTGGTCGGAGCAGGTCCACAGGGGGCCCTGGTGGCATCTGGGCCGGAAGGCGGCATGGAGAATGGCTGGCGCATAGCCTCCACAGAGGAGGAGAGAGTCGCCAGAGTGGCCGACACATGTACGAAACCCCCGACCATGGCCGCTCCCAACTGGGCCACGTTGGCACGGTGCTCTTCGTGATGATGTCCGTGCTCCCCCCGGGAAGCACGCACGTCATCACGAATGACACCCGTGCTCAACGCGACACCAATCAGAACCTTCTCCATACGGCCAGGGGTCCCCTCGTCCGCAGGTGGAGGGGAGTCAGATGACATGGACATCCCCCTACCTGCGGACGGGCCTGGGATGGGACATCCCTGCTGGTGCATGGTGGTGCAGTCACAATATCAGGGACAGTGACATGCACAGGCCCCTCCACGGTGACCTGTGCTGCCTCCTGCCCCTGCCCCTGGACTGCACCACTTGCACCAGCAGGGATGCCCCCACCAGGCCCCATGTGCGGCTCAGTAGCGGCCTCCTCCTCCTCTGTGGAAACCACCAACCTGGATGGCTCCACACCGTCTTCCGCCATTGCAAGCCCCTGTGGGGGCTCACCCACCCCTTCTGCTGCAGCCGTGGGGGCATCCCCGCCGCTTTGCTCCACAGCTCCGTCTCCGCCCTCTTCTTCACTTGGCGCTGTGTAGAGGGAGACATAGAACACAAGCATCCGGGTACTGTACAATGGTCCCCTAGACAGGAAGCAATAGCAGATGAGTGGCACTGTCAAAGATCACGTCCATCATGTCCCTCCACAACACATGGGTCAGTGCAGGCAAAACACATGCAGTAACAGGCATGGCGCATGTTATGGACATTAGCATAGATGTCCAAGGGACTCTTGAAACATACAATGTTGTTTTGGAACTCACATGCATCATGGGTCATGCCAATCACATGCACACACTTCACCGTAGTTCCATCCATCTGGCCTCGTACACCCCAGACACAGTGGATGCAAGGATAACTAGGCTGCATTAGTGAATCTGAACATTGTCACAGACATGTGTCATGCATCCATAGAATTCACAAGTCACAGACACGCAGGTCAGACACACAGACATGGACACCATACATGTACATGGCATCAGCACCCATCCCTCGCCCCCACCCATGTCCAGGAACAGAGACTGGCATGCTCTCATGTGTCCATTCCGCATAGGGCTCCCCATGTTGCATTTAAACACATGCACCAACCGTGTGGTTCACACATTACTGGTCTCACATGCATGACCATGATGTCCCTGCACACACACATGCGTACATGGCCTATGTCACACATACAAGCAAGTATCAGACAACCAGCACACTGCAACATGCCCTGTCTCACACAGCAATGCTTGGCCACTTACCCTCGACTCCAGACGGGTCTGCCTCTCAAGGATCTGGGCATGGAGTGCTGGGCGTACGCGTTCCAGGACCCTCATCTGGATGGTACTCATGCTACCCCAGCCCCCCTCCACGAGGCGCCGGGCCTTTATGAGGGTCCTGGACCTCAAGTCCTCCCAGCGCTTCTTGACTTGCTTGATGTTGCGGATTGCCACCCCCTCCGCGTTGATGGCAACCACAAAGTCGTCCCAGATCCTGTCCCGTCCTTCCTTGTCGGCACGTGATAATCCGAAGAGGGCATCTTAATGCCCCAGGACAAGCTCCACCAGGACACCAACTTCCTTCTGACTGAAGCTGGTGGCCCTCTGCCCCTCTGACTGGGGGTCGCCAGTGGTCTCAGATGGTGTTTGCCCCGACATGGCGACCCCCGATGCAGGTGTGGGTGGGTAACTGGGTCCTGGGGATGGGCTGTGGAGCGATGGTATCCCAGTCGGGAGTCTTCTGTTCCAGCAGGGGTGGGCACCGCAACTGGACCCCTGCAGATGGCTGATGTGCAGGCACCAAATGGCAGGGCACGAGGGCAGCAGGCAGTCAGGCAGCAGCAGATGGCAGGTGGGAGCATGCTCGGGGCTCTGGGGGGCAGTGATTCGGCCTTTTTGGCAGGAGCGTGGTCTTCTGTGTGTTTTCGCATGGCCAGCTTGATACGGAGTGATTTGGCACATGAAAAAATTGCACGTCAGCGTGTAATTCGAGGAAAGGCCCTTAGTGCGTAAGCGCATCTGCACGCATACGCGATTTCATTGGACCAAAGGCCCTTAGCGCGTAAACGTGTCAGTGACGTATCGCGCACGGGCGTTGCCCTGGCAGGGCTTGAAGATCCCACATGGATTTCCATTGCTCTGTACGTGCTTTCCGTGGTTCACAGGCTATTACTTCACAGCGGGTGGGTGTTGGCTACGCGTTCTTCTACACGAAGAATGTGACTGGTACCCCGCTCGCCCAAGGCCTTTCGCGTGTGAAACTTCCTGTGCACCTCCAAAATGCACGTACCCCGCTCAATCGCGTGTGAAACTTCCCGCGCACCCCCGAAATACATGTACCCCGCTCAATCGTGTGTGAAACTTCCCGCGCACCCCCGAAATACACTTACCCGCTCAATCGCGTGTGAAACTTCCCGCGCACCCCTGAAATACACATACCCCGCTCAATCGCGTGTGAAACTTCCCGCGCACCCCTGAAATACACGTACCCTGCTCAATTGCGTGTGAAACTTCCCGCGCACCCCCGAAATACACATACCCAGCTCATTCGCGTGTGAAACTTCCCGCACACCCCCGAAATACACGTGCCCACTCGCACAGGTCCAATCGCAGTATGGGACATTCATCATTGCTGTATATTGCCACTTTTGTAATGCGCAGGGACGCTACGGCCTGCCTTCATGTGGCGGATGTGTTTCGGCTTGTGCGTGTCTTTGGCTGTGCGCGGCTTTGCCCTATTCAATTCCATGAATACGTTTGGTTCGAGTGCGTGTGGGCGTTCCGTCTGCTTCCCTGCAGTACATCCCCAGTTACGCCCTTATTTTCGCGCGTTGTTCCCCATTACGCGCGTTACGCCCCGTGTTCCGCCCACTTTCTGGTGTATGCGCCGAGGTTGTTAGTTTTCACTGTGCGCCTCGCGCATGCCGTTCGGGATGTTGCAGTGACGTGTGCGCCATGCACGGGTTTGGCGCACATCCCGAGGAAAACATGCGCAGGGACTTCCATGAATCGCACGTGCGCCTGTTTTTTAGCGCTTGCGCCTGCTTGCGCCAAGATTTTCGGCGCACATTTGTTCCATGAATCGGCCCCACTGTGTTTTGGCCAGCACATCTAACACATATGCATTTGATTGCATACGCGCACCACAACTGTCTTGTTTGTTATATCTGTTGCTAAACACCTAGCACCGAGTTATAGTGAATCATTGTGTTAACCTACACATATTTAATAGGTAAAGCTCACTATACTGCTGACCCGACAAGCCTTAGCTAGATTGAGGTTTGTTTTGCCAGAAATCCTGGCTACACATCTTTATTGACCCGTTGGGTTAAACCACTTGATTAGCAATTATCTGAACTAAAGGGCCATTAGGAGTAAGCCGTACAGAATAAATGTCACCAAATCGGCTAGTACTACCAGCTCTGGCATTTTTTCTGGACAGGTTTACTCTGAGTCTGCCGGCAGGGGCAGTGCACTACTGGCAGGCCCGACCTGCCAGGCGCTCCGGCCCCTACCGGCAGCGTAATCATTGAAGCTCCACAACTGTTACAAAATGGTGCCGGTGCTTCAGTAGTACCCATCTCTTGGAGTCCTATTGCCATCAACCGGAATTTCCCAGTAACACCGGGTGTTGGTAAAGTTACGGCAAGTCTGCTGGTATCCGGTCAGTAGCACCAGCGGATTACCGGCAGACTCGTAATGAAGGCCTTAATCTGTGTTTAGCAGCCAATACATCTGCACAGCTCATTATACTGCTGACCCCACAACACACAGCAAGACTGACCCAGTTTTGCCTGAAATCCTAGCTAAAAAATGGCTCTCATTACGGGGTTGCCAGTAAAACTCGCCCGTAGTCCAATAGGACTGCACAGGAATGGGGTCACTGAAGCACTGGCACCATTTCAAGCAGGGCCGGTGCTTCAGTGAAATCACTGCTGGTAGGGGCCTGAATCCTGCCAGGTCAAGACTGCCAGGAGTTCTGTGCCCCTACCGGCAGACTCTTAGTTTGGCGGTCCAGAAAGTGTGCCGGTATACAGCTAGAATCTGTGTTTACCATTCACTGCGACCAGTTCTGTACATACAACTAGATTTGCAAGATGGATACCGAACACATAAGATGCTAATCATTGAGTTAGTTACCACAATCTTGCTTCTTCCCATACTGCTCACTGCATACCTAACACATAGTGGAATTTCATTCTTTGCAATTGCCTGCATACTAAGCACAAGCAACTTAGAATCTCTTGGTGTGCATACACATGCAAGAAAAAGCTATACGTTGGTCCCACACTTGTATTGCTCTTTTATACTACAATGTGTATATCTAGCATGTAAGTTAATTATATTCAACCACAACTGCATAGATGACTCACTGTATTGCCTGCTACATAGCACATAGCAAGATTAACTCGATTGCATGTATAAATGTGTGCATCCATTACAACTATTTAACTTGGTATTGATACATGAACACCTAGTGCAGCCAGATTTGATGATTTGAAATGTATACCAAGCAAATTATGAGTCTTTCTCATAGTGCTTTGCTCATAAAAGCTGCATGATCGATTTGGACACATTAACACCTGCTTAACTACTGCATAGCTCCATTGTGTGCCTGTATCCCTAGCATTTAGGGAGCTTGACTCAGTGTGTCTCCCTACAATAACTGTAGACTTATTATTGCTTTATATCTACTTAGTACATAACTGGTTTACTTTTACTTGTGCCTGTTGTGAGACAGGCATGGTATCAAGAGAGACACTGACTCAAAGATGTTAGTTTCAAAACCTTCATTTAATAAGGATCCTGGGTTGGTGTCATGCCTAACCGGCCCTAACTCTAAAGGGATGGTTCTCTTAACTGGTGTTTCTAAGGGCCGTCAATGTCAGAAAGTCCAAAGCAATAATCGGTCTGTGTCTGAACCTATGCTTGTCCTCACTCTTTACAAAAATGTTTTAGGATGTCTTTAAAAAGGAAAAATAGTGGTTTAACAGAAAATAGGAAACAAAGGTTGGCTTCAGGTGGTCTTCTCACCAGGTGTAGTTTGGTCAATGTCACACAAATGAGTTCAATCTAAAAGGGCTGTTCCTAAGACCTTACCACAGGGTGCTTGCAATATTCTCAACTACTTTAAATGTCTTTGGTTCCTTGGGATTCCCTTCCACAAGATTCCACTTGTCCAAGTTCCCTTCCCCAAGCTTCAATTCCTTTAGTATCCAAATTGCTAGGCTTCTCAGGCTTCCCTTCCCCAAACTTCTGCCTCGCTGTTTCACAAAATAAGTATCTACCTTTGTTAAGCCTCTTAGGGTTCCCTTCCCCAAGATGAGGCCCCTCTTGTTCCACACGCAGGTTCAGTCTGTTAAGATGTACCCTTTGCTTTTATACAGTTCATTTCACACACAACCTTCTCATGGGGTAAAACCAGAGACTTTCGAAAACGTCATGTTCTTTGTTCCTCCTAAGTGTGACCATTCTGATGTTTGGCCCCTCTCTTTAATTCCTGTACTTTCTCTTCTTCTACCCTTTCATCTTCAGGTGCTTCCTCTACTCCTTTGTTTTTTTCCTTATTTGGTGTGCACACTTGCACTTTCTTTTGCTTTTGCTTAATTCACCTTGCCATGCCCCTGGCAACTTCCTTTCATTTACTTACTCTCCATTGTGCCTCTTGCTCATTTACTTCTTTACCTTTGTGCACCCATGCACCAGTCATTTTCCTTGTCGTGCCTCTGCACACTTTGAACCTTTAAACTTTTATTCTTGCTTAACTTTTGGGTCGCTCGTGCCCTCTTATTTCTGTCTTTCAGTTAAACACTACTGGCTTCCTTTTCGCTGAGGCAATGCGGTTTTCAAGTATTTCTTCTTTTTTATTACATGGGGCTCAGACCCCTTTAGCTTTCTCATATATGCACACAATGCCTCTCTTCCTATGGATAATAGTGGACTTTAAGTTCACAAAAGGATTATTTTATCTTGCTTCCCTGCGTCATGCCACTTAACACTCTTTTCACTTGCTTTCTGCTCCATGCCTGTTTGCAATCTGTCACTTACTTTTCGTTCCGTGCTTGTTTACAATTTTTGTCTTTCTTCCGCTCTGCTGCAGTCACATGCAGGCTCCCAGGTTTCTCTCTCATTGACTTTAACAGAACTCACCATTCAGAGTTGTGTTGACATGCAGTCCCTTCATGATACACAAGGTTGGGATCAGGGTCTCCCCGCCTGCCCCTCAGGCACCCTTCGGGATGGCACAGGTCCCAAGGGATGAAGTATTCCACTCAATGCTGCCAGCATGATGCAGGCAGCATCACTCCGGCTCCTTGGAAAAACGGCTCCCTTGCCACGTTGCCGCCGCTCACAGACACCGGGCCAGTGTATCGGCATGCCATTCTCCTACAGCCTTCAGCTCCTGCCACTCTCTGCTCCTTGACTTCTCTGGTCCAGGCAACATCCCCAGTTTGCTCTCTGCTTCTGACAAAAATTGGACTGAGAAGGGATCCCCTGCTAGACACAGCCTCCCTTGTGCTCTCCTAACTGCTGCTCACCCAGCTCTCTCAGCAGTCTCCTTTTATACACCTGTGTTGAAATCAATGGGCTACAGGTGTGTGGTCAGGTCTAAGTTAGCGTCACCTCCAATACTCCAATTAACAGAACATGTCTGTCCTTCAGTCCTGGAAAGAGAGTCAAGTGGAGTCAGGTGTGAGCGGTCATTGTTAAATGCCTGACCATGCCTGACTATATTAGTGTGACAATGTGATGGTAACTGCTGGTCGTCTTCTCTGTTTTTCTCAAGGTGTCTCTCATAGGTAGTTCTCACTACTCTCGGTTGCATCTTCTTATTCAGAGTATTAGTTGGAAATGGGATTGATGATTAATTCTGTTTAGTGGAATACTATTAGGAGATCGATAGTGGACATAGGAACATCCTCTCGTTTGTTTTTATTTAATGAGGTAGCTTCCCCTTGTGGCAGAGTATTCCATCTCTGATGTTTTTCTATACAAGCATGGCTATTGATACTATTCCCTGTGTTCTAGATGAGTAACAGATGAATATATATTTATATCAACGTCGTGTCCCTGTTCTGCTTGATCTTTCTTCTCACCCGATCTCATGTACTTAACTCTTTTCCTCCACTTACTTGTCCCATGCATAATGGGTTATGAGGAAGGAGAGACACTGTTAGGGTCAAGAGTTGTACAAGGATTTGTTCTCCATAGCTGTCCAGGCTATTTTATCTTTCCTTTACGTGAGGGAAGGACGAAGGATAGGATGGGTATTGGGTGACAATATACCATGAACAACAGAGGTGGTAAGGATTGATTGGGGCAAGGAGCGGTGGATATAATGTCTCACCATCAGATGCCCTCCCTCCAGTCCCCAAGGACCCACTGCCCAGGCAAACCCCCTTTCCGTCCACCCCAGGGTTGGGATCCAAGATCGATGGCTATTCCCTGGCCACCTGAGCAATAGATCCCCGGGGACTACTTGTGAGAGAACCCTTAGGATTCTCACACTGTGTATCAACAAGATACAGCATCTGCACACCAATCACCAACAGGCCTAAACTGACTGTCCTATCTCCATAATACTGCACTGCTCAAGGTATTTCATCGAAAACACCAACAAATAACTGGTTGGAAGTATTTGCCTAAACAACCAGCACCAACCTAAATCAACACCTGTTATACCTATTCTGTTGTAACCAGTCCCGTCCCAATGATACTAAGTCCTCACACAGAGTATCAAACACAAACAATTCCTCATACATTCCAGAATAATTATAACCATAGCCGAATACACTGCTACATCGAGGGAACCCTTTCCATAACAGGACCCCTGGAAAATCATCTAATCTGCATACTCTACAAGCAAATTGGTATATAGTGTTCTTGGAACAGTGTCATAAACTCCCAACTAACCATTGTCAAAGAGAGATAATGAAATACTTAAATGAACCAGCCACAAATGCAGGATCAAAGAAAATTGAAAGATAAATATCACCCCTCACCTCTCCTCCTACCATATCACTCCCTGTTCCTGATCCGCAACAACTACAGGGTGAAATACGATACCAAGACAAGATGCCTAGAAACCGCAAATATAGCAGAATCAGAAAGAACAAATATTGTATTAGAAGTAGCCCTCACTACCAATTTCAATCAGGCTGAACCACATTACTATAAAATAACAATAGTCAGAGAAACAGGACTTTCCAACAACCTAACATACATGCCTGCATTTCCCCAGACAGCCATTCAACTAACAATAAGACAGACCCACAAGAAACAATACCTGTTACTCCATTTATCACTGAACACCCTGCACCATCCACCACAACCATGCAGCAGCAGAAATGTGCCAGACCCCAAAACGTGCCTGCAATGCCTCTTCAAATCTGAAAGCCGTAATGTAGAGCCATGGGAACATGAACCACTTTGAACATAGAGCCCTGTGAAACTAACAAAAACAACCTTGTACAAGCCAACAGGCACAAGATGTCTCCTGATCAGGGCATGTTCAGTCTCCAAGCACTCCTCTGACATTTGTTACCTTCTCTTCGAAAACCAGTTAGGCTTACTGTACATCCCAGAAACCTGGCTCTTTAATGATCAGTCCCTAGTTAGCTTCAGGCTTCAAGATCATCTGTGCTAATCGCAGTAATAGGAGAGGAAGGGATGCTAGCTCTGCTCGGGTGCAAACAGACTCTGTCATAGGGCCTCGTTACACGGATGGCGGTAAGGGTTTACCGGTACCGGTATTTTACCAGTACCGGTAAATCCTTACCGCCTTACTACGAGGTCCCTTTGCGGGTTGGGGAATTTAATGCCTGCTTTTTGCAGGCGTTAAAAACCAACCCGCAAAGGGACCCAGGGAGCTAATCTGTCTGGTCCCAATCCACAAACTGGTTTCAGTGTGTCTGAGTGCTATGCATGAATGCTCTCGCCAGTTGTCCTGATTGGACCACTGCTGTAGTGTGTGTGTGGACTATTCAGGCTATTGGCTAATGTGAGTTTCAGCTCTACCTGGCTTTTAGGATAAGAAGAGGACACCTGCACCCATTCTTCAGAGATCCTGAAGAAACCTAGAGGAGCCAAGGCATCTATCCAGCTGTGAGACCTGCGAAGGAACTGGAGACCTGTCGGAAGAAGGCCTGTCTAACAACTTCTGCATCTGTCCTGGAGGATCCCTGTCTTGCTGAAGATCTTTAGCAGTCCTGCGAAGGAGCTGTGACCCTGGGAGTGGAGGCAACATCCATTCCTGACATCTGCTCGGTACATTTAAAGGAGAACCTTTGGAAGTGTCCTGGAACTGACCAGCTCTGAGTTTGGGCTATCGTGCTGCTGACATCACCGTTACGAGTTTTGACCTGGAACTTTGGGGATCCTCATTCTGCCCTAAAAAACTCACTTCTTCGAAGTTTCAGCATCCTAGCATCCAGGGGACTTGAGATAGGAGGGAAAGTCTGACATTGGCAGATTCAGTACCTTTGTGTCACCGTGCTGTGGCAACCACCCTCTGAAATCACTTACCTGACTCGAGTCTAGTCCTGAAGGGGTCCTGCATTGAGGTTTGCTGCATTCTTCATTTGAGAGTCCTTGGACCAGTGAAAGACACCAAGCAGAGGTCAACTAGAGCCTGCAATCCCTGTGACTCGAGGACTGTGACTAATGGCAGGAAAATTAACCGCAGACCTTTTTCTATCGACTTGCCAAGTCTTGGGAATAATTGGAGTACAAGGGTAAGTTACAGTGGTTCTAACCTACCCTAAACTCCCATTATAAATCTATGGGCTTATAATAAACTTTATTCTAACAATATTGGCTTTGCTATTGCTTGCTCGCGCAACACTTCTGAAAGTTGGGACTCCTCCTGTTAGCTAGTTTAACTTGTACTCTGACAATTAGAACCCTTCACTGGACCCCAAAGTCCCTACCTGCATTTTTTCATGCATTACAGAATCTGTGGAACTTTACATGAACTATTGGGAAAAAGGCTACCGATAATTTATGGCTGGACCCTTTTAGTTAGGAATCCTTCTCTGTGGACCTAGAAATCATAATATAACCTTAGCTTTCCTTTCAGGAGTTTGTGATGTATATTTTTCCCTCTGATAAGTGAATGTATATATGTAATCTATTATGCTAGTGTTGTGTGATAAATCTACTTGCCAGTGGTCATTTTTCTATATTGTGTTTGGCCAATAAATGATAATTGTATTTTTATACATTCTGTTTAAGTGTAATCTGTGATTCCCATTGCGTGAACACATTGTGGACCATTTAAAAGCTCACCACCTCTGAAGACTTTAGCCTAGACCACCTGAACTGGTTTGGCTACAGCTCCCCTGAGTTGTCCCTGTCACAATATAGGTTGGCGTTCTATACATCTGTCCACCAGGCCAGAGTATATAAAATCAGCCCTAACATCTATGACCCCAACAATCTTTACAAATCAATCATGAAATATCCAGCCTTGTGCGCCCATCTTCCTATTCCTCCTCAATGACTCCTTCAGTACCAGAAGAGCCCCAGATCAGTGGAAATCAGCATACATCAAACCTTTGCTTAAAGCCCAGAGATGACCCATATTGCCTTGCGTCAACCCTGGGATTTCCTCGAAACCAACCAACTCCTGAATGAAGCATTGTACAGATTTAGACGTTATAGGAATATAGAATCAGCTTGGTACTCCATTTGAGATACACTTAAAGACAATGCAGATAAAAACCCAGCGTGCACTCATTCTGGTAGACATCCCAGCTGCATTTGGCACAATCAGTCACGTGATTCTCCTAAAATTATTGGAAGAGTTCGGTATTAAAGAAATAGCTCTAAACTGGTTCACCTCCTTCCTCACGGGTAGAACAGAAACCACTAAAATTCACAGCCTTGCACCCCAAGAATCCATGCTCCCACCTCCATTTTTCAACATCTACATGACACCCCTAATAGACATCATCAATACATCTGGTATCTCCTGCGGCAACTACACTGATGGCACACAAATAATCTACACATATGGGTACACACAATGCCCCAGACATTAAAAGCTGCCTTGCACAGGTTGATGCGTGGACAGAGCTGATGCTCTGTAACCTTGCAGGCTCAAATTCCACCACAATCCCTTGGTCAGATGAGATAGGCTCTTGCCCAAACACATTAATCAGAGTAAGGAATCTAGAAATGACAATGGACGACACCGTCACTCTTGATCCACAGGTCAAAGCTATCGCCAGGAGCGGATTCTCCCAGCTGCGCCTGCCATGCAGCATTGTGCCTTACTTAACATTCACCCACAGGGCCATGGCCATAATTCCCCTAACACTATCCAAACTAGACTCTGCAAACATCCTTGAACTCAAACTCCAAGAGTACCTAATGAGGAAACTTCAAAGAGCTCAAAATACGGCGGGAAGACTACATCTCAGAATGGAGCACTTTGAACATATCACACCAGAATGATGTATTCTCCACTGACTACCTATCAAAACAAGCACTGGCAATGCCAAAAGTGTTGGCTTTTGCGTGGCAGGGGAATGGCACTTGCCAGGCACTGCCATAGTGTACTAATTTGAATGTCGTAATTTTGTAACACTATTTGATTGCCCTGACCCTTATGTCAACAGTCACACACTCTCATTAATTACACCTCTCACCCCAGTTATTATTGGATAAGTATTATGTCTATAATTTCGACATGAACAATGTATGGGAACTATCTTATTCCTGCACTGCTGAAAGCTATTTGTTTTTTTATATCCATAATTCCTGTCAGCAATATGTTATTTCAACTAGGTCAAGATTACTACGATCTTTAATTGTAGAAGTATGCTTGGGTATGCAACATGAACATTTGGCATATTGATTCATACATTTAAATACATTTTTCTCATTTTAATAATTGTAATTTCTTTTCTTCTTTTTTGTTTTTTACAAACTTTTAAAAATGGCTACATTACATTTGCAATTTTTTTTTTGTTACATACGTTATCTCCGATGCATAAGAACTTAACTTTAACCGCTTGGAGAAACAAAAGTTTCCACAAGGCCCGTTTCGTCTCTACGGTGTTTTTTGTTAGCAGTGCATTCACTAGATCTAGAAAGAAAATCAATGCATAAGTCACTTTTTTGTTAGTTTCATTGGCGAACCTCAACCACCATTCTTTACCATCCAGCAAAGGTCTTTCTTGCATGAGCGTTGCTAGATAGTTTGTTCTAAAATTCCAAAGAGCCGGACAATATAGAGTTATATGTTTTAAGGTTTCATCAGCATTGTTACAGAATCTGCATTCAAGGTCCAAAGGTAGAGTTCTTTTTCTCAGGGATATTGTTTCTTTTGTTTCAAACAAGTTAAGCCGAGATTTCATGAATGTGGATCTTTGAATTTGATTAGGAAATGTATCCAAGTATCTTAGTAGCTTGTTCAAGACCTTTGTCTCCACTGCAATGTTTCCCATCAATATATGTTGAGATCTCTGGTCAACATTATTTACCCAATCGTGTAGTACAGTTTCTTTTTTTTAACAAGTTTGGGTTTGACTGCAGAGTGATGTTATCAGTGTTGAGCTCCCAAAGAAGATTTTCGCATTGATCAGCCCATTGCCATAAGACCGTTTGATTCAGACTACCTTTTGGGTTATCAAGAATGTCGAATTGTGGCGGTCGATCTTCAGCGATCATTTTCCTGTAGATCGACAGCATGTTCCAAGCGACTGTCGCAGTTATGGAAGTGAGCCCCAACTCATAGCGGATGCACGCAGTGGGGACTCCTCTTCGAATCTGCAGCACTCTGTGCCAAAATGTGTTTTCAAATGATGTCCACACGGAGTATTAGCAACCCAACTCACATTCGGCTCCATATCTCAAGGCTGGCACAGCCTTCTGCTTGTAAAAGGCAATTGCTGGCTTTAATGAAAATGTGCCATATTTCATGTTTATTACTGAGTCTTAGGCTGATAGTTGTCTACATTTTGTTTTCACCTTTTCCTCCCAGGGGGCATCATTGATGCTGCTATTAATGCACATACCAAGGTACTGTGTTTGGTTCACGCATCTTAGAGATTCCTTTCCTAGATGCCACCGAGGCTTCTTTTTAGATGTTAATGTTTTCCCTCTTAAGTTTTGTAGAATCAGAATCTCGGTTTTTGAAGGGTTTATTGGTAGATCATTTGTGTCAACGTACTTTGCTAGTGCAGAGGGTTTCCGCTGCAAGCCGATGGGGGTCATGTCAACCAGAACCATGTCGTCTGCATAAAGCATCCAAAGAATGTGGTTTCCATTGATTTTATCATGGAAGGCAGGCACTTCACCAACGTCTGAAATTAACAGATTGAACAGTATGAATGTGTACAGACGACCCTGTTTAACAGCAGGTTTTGATAGGGGTGGACAGGGGCCCGCTTCATCAAGTCGAATTTTTATTTGTGCTTCTGAATGCAATTCTTTGAGTGCCCCAATCAAACAGTATGGACACTTTCATTTGATCAGTTTTGTCCACAATAATTCTCTGTTCACACTGTCGAACGCATGAGCCAAGTCGATGAAAGCCAGATATATTTTGGTTCCTTGTCATATCACCTCCATCTTCATTAAGTTAATAATGAACTGATTCAATCCACAACCAATGCCTCTAACGAACCCAGTTTTCCTTGGGTCATATCTGCATGAGAACTTGATCCATTCGGTCAGTTGATGTTGAATTTGTGTAACAAAGATTTTGCCAACTACGTCGAGGAGTGCAATCGAGCGATAGTTTTTAGGTTCTGATCTTAGTCTTTTTTTAAAATATGGGCACCACAATTGCACTCCTACATGACTCAGGAATGGTACAATTATTCATGATCGATTTGATCAATATGGTGCAAATGTTGGTCCACTTCTGCAGGTTTTCTTTGAGAATGTAGCTTGTAAGACCATTGGGCCCAGGTACATGAGATGAACTGATTTGATTAATATTCAATTAGATATCTTCTCTCATTATTTGTATTTCCCAGCTCAAAAGTCTGGAAAGGTTTGGATCTTCCATTTTGCTGTGTCTTGCAAATAGAGTGTTATAGTGAAGTATCTACTGAGATTCAGAGACCACCTTCCTCATAATTGCTTGTTGCTGCATTGTTGTGTCATTCAACAATTTTCAAAAATCTCTTGAGTTTTTGATTGCCATGGTATTCATCATTTTCTCTGCGTCACGCTGGGCTAGTATGTGTTTATGTGAGATCAGCCAGTTTTTATATTGTTGGTTTATTTTTATTTTTAATTCTTGATGTCTTTGCTTTGTGTCACGACTCTGGGCTATCAACTTGACACAAGCCTCCATTCCACAACATCCACTCATACACACAGCTCGGGGTATCCTCGCGGGACAACATACCCTCCAGGAAAACCACTGGGTCAGAGGTCAGATAAAGGTGGGTTGGGACCAGGCTTGGCATATCTGGCATCATGTGCATCACACTTTGAGTGAATAGACTCCAGCACTTCCTGTTTCCTCCAACATGGAGGAGGAATGGCCCAAGACAGAACACAGGACTGTAGTCCTGCATTTTGGGTGTGGCTGGGTGTGGCTGCTATGTAAGCCACTGCCAGGCATAGCTCCTGAAGATACTTACCCAAGGACCTCGTTATACTCTCACCTGTTCCGCTCCAGCCTCGGATGAACCGCAGTTGCAGGAATACTCACGCGACACATTTTCAGATGACCGGCCTCCAGCTCCTGTTATCACAGCATCATTGACCCAGCCCAACTTCTGGATTCGCTTCACTACGGCTACGCAACTTCGGCAGACACCTGCAAAAGAAAGAAAACAGTAAACACAGTTTAACAGACCAGCATCGTGCAAATCTTAGAAACGCTGCGCCAGTTTACAAACATTACCTGGTGGTGATTACAGTGGTGAATCCGATTAGCATCATCAGCACGGGTCGGCAAACAACTGTAAAGAAAAGAACATTTAATTATTAACACCTCGGGCACACAGAAGGCAAAGCACGTTACAGGGAGCAGACACACCCACACACACCTGTATTCTAACCTTGTCCCGTATATGCATTCATAGTAGCAGCTTCAGCGAATCCAGAGTCCAGAGAGTTCAGGCTATCACCCCGCAGAGGAAAATGAAGATAAGGGTCTGTTGCCCACACAAGAGCTCCATATCCTGCCAGGAAAAGGACAGTTCCAACAACCACAGAGGATGAAAAGATCGAACTATATATCCAAAGACTCTTACGCATTGCGTGCTGTTACCAGAAGAATACATGCTCTACAGCTCAGCAGAGTCCTTTTTTGCATCTTTACTTATGTGGGGATTGCAGGCTGCAGCAAATGCCAAATGGTTGCAGATCGTGAGATGGGGGCTGGTCCAGCTCGCGAGTGACACAGAGAATGGGTTCAAAGTGTTCAAGCTTGAGTTGCATGCATTGAGACATCTGATGATGCAAAACCGCTATGTGTTGGACATGTTAAAAGCAACAGAAGGTGGGGTTTGCAAAAGGTTTGCTGCACATTCTTGGCTCCACAGATTGCGGAGAACGCATCATTAACTCACATCATCACAGCTGTCCATAGCCTGGGTGTTTGCATGAAGAAGGAGGGAAGAATGCAGGACATTGATTGGCTTACTATTGCATTCAATTGGGCTCTGTAATGGCTCGGAGCGATCGTGAACATGTTAATGCCCATCATTGTGTTCATCCTTGTTATTTTATGCACCTTTCAGCTGGCCCTTCGATGTTGTGCTGATGTGGTGCCTAATAGCGCAAGAATTATGGTATCAATTGCAGTTCCAAACGTACCTTGTGAAACAAAAAATATTTAAGTACATACTGATGTGCCACAGGGTTGCCCTAAATATGAAATGCTTCCCATCCCGTATGGAGGTTAAGGTGATAATTTATACAACACTATCATTTATCCACCCCTGACCGAGAAAATTACACAGAGGGTTGGGTAGACCTGTCGGGGGAGGAGGGATGCATCTTTATGATTTGCTCACCTGAACAGTACGCACGCAAGGGGGTGGGGGGAGTTTGCGGTAATGTTTAGGGTCTGGGTGCCATATGTGGAAGCATAGACAGGGGAGCGGGAGTTCATTACTGTAAAAGTACCGAAAGGGGAGAATGTTGGGAAGGAGCAGCGCCGTCCCACCTCCCCAGGTGCTTTAGAGTGAGCTGAGATGCATTTGAATCACTATGATGGGCCAAAGGGGAGGGAGGACGGGGAAAGGGACGCCTCCCAGTTTAACCAAATGTAGTCTATCCACATAGAACAGGATAAGGCGTGAGCCGCAATGCTATATTCCATAGATATTACTAACCATAGGTAGAAGGGAAGGCCTGTGTGCTAAATGAGGAATTGCATGCACTAGACCCAAATTCGTGAGACAAGAGAAATCCCCAGCCATGCCGGAGCTCCCATGAGGACAGCTCACACCCCCAACTGCCACAACGCCTATTCATTGTTCTAACAGGGTTGCAAAGATGTTCTGGAGGAATGTGCCCTACAAGGCTGCGATCATAGACCGGCTCCTGGTGTGCATGTTATCTCACACTGGCCGAAGCATGACCCGGCCCATCCCCAGGCGTCCACGAGTTATAGCCTGCATAACGGAATTAAACTTAAGATCTCTGAATTCCATGTCACCAGGAGCCCTTTGACCAACAACCCCAAAGTAACAAGTCCTGAGATATTCAAAGAGGAAGTACAAGGCACATCGTTGAAGCGACAATCATGTGATTTGTATTGTGAGGTGCTGGGAGGGATACATTATATTTCAAATCAAGGGTGAAGGCCTTGCAACTGGATGGTGCAGAAGGGACTTAGTGAAATGTGTATGTGAAAGGTAGAGGGCCCCAGAACCTCTGTGTGCCCGTCTTAGCGCCTGTCAAGTGCACAGTATGAGTGATAAAATGGTTGTATGGTCGGAGTGTAATTAATTTGTTTTCTGACCTTCTCTCTGAGAAGAAGATGATCACTTTGGCACCCACGTGATGGAAGATGGGTGGACTGGGATGGAACCAATGGCCAGGCATCCCTTATGGGGCAGGTGGACCCTGTAAAAGTGCACACCAAGCAGCCGCACAGGATTTTACCCTATCTATTGCATCGTGTATGTCAATGTTTTGCTTAATTAGGTTCTGCTTGTACTACTTTTCGGCAGAACGTTCTTAGCAGCAGAGTTCTGCGTGTGAGATAAAAAAAAACGTTTTATCCTTTCAAGATCGACTTGGAACTTTCTTCCCTAGCAGCTTATATTCTCTCTGGTGTGAGCGTTCAGGGACTCATCTTCACATCTCACCATAAATTGGTTCCTGGTGTGTTCATCAAGTTCTCCCGAGAATTGCCAGATTGTGATAGGTGCCTTACTGCTGTTATGTTATCCTGACCAGTTTCATCCTTTTCCTGCTTGTGAATGGTAAAGTAACATCACTCTAGTAAGGTGCTAGTTTTTGTGTTAAACAGATGTATTGATTTTTTTAAAACCATGTCCCATTTGACTAGGTTATCTGAACCTAATTCATCCTCTTTTAGGTCTGGTAAGGTCTTACACATGCTGTAGCCTTTGTAGCCTAGACAGTGCATGAGTAACAAGAGCTTTCTGCCAACATTGAATCCTGGACCACATGTGTCCCTCATGTTTTGAAGAAACACATTTTTGCATAATAGCCATTCTACTTCAGGTGTTCGCTGTGAGGGTATATAAAAAAAGTGGCAGGGCAGACTCTGCATGATTATGGTTCTATGGTTCGGACGGAAGCCTAATACGGCCAAGTCAAGTGTTGTGATTAGCACATACAATTGAAAAACTGAACTTTCTTGCTCCATATTGGATGCATTCTCTGTTGAGGTATCTCTAAGAGAATGGAATCCTTCTTGTGTAGGTAGTGTGGCACTTTTCCTTTCTTATTTATTTTATTTGTTAGTGGGTGTGCAGGTGTTCTCCACTGCGGGGGGGTGGGGGCAGGACAATAGTTGCCATGCATGTTCTCACCTGGTGTATCTGTCAAATTCTCTAATGTAAAACCATGACAATGCACCTGTTTGCTGTGGTAATGGACCATACTGAAAGAACAAGTCTAGTGTGAATTCTGTAAATACCTCCTTTGAAACTCCACCCACCATGGGGAATGATACCTTTTCCAACCAGAGCTGCAGTAGGGAATGCTGTAACAGCAGGATAAACTACAGGAGCTGTCCATTCTGGTCCCCTCAAGGCTACCACACATAATAATCTCATTGCCAGTGTTTTGTGGGTAGACACAGCATACAATGGCAAGACTGTTTTATTGAAGTACAGTCAAAATCCCAGCGAGTCAATTCTTCCATCACCAGTAGTCACCCAAGAATGATTCCTCCACCCTACCAATTATATCAATGTAGTCCACCTGGGGCATGAGGCCCTCACACTCTTAGGATCACCGTGGGGCTTAACCTATGTGATGTTTCTGCCACATTCACATCTTCTCAGCCCAAGGTGACTCATTACAAAATATTGCTTCTACTTTTCAAGTAGGTGGACATAACCCTTCAAACAGACACATGCTTCCTTCTTAAATGTTAGTAAACCCACTTGGTGTGGTGTTTCTAGACTATTCACATCTTCTTCCAAAAGAACTCAAGGAAGGGAGACAGCTGCTTGTCAGGCAACCTCAGTCCAGATCACAAACTCGTGAACTCAGGGTGTGTGGGGGCGGGGGGCAGTATGCTAGAAGAGTAGATGACCATTTGTGGTATTTTGAATGGTGAGAAAAAGGGTATGAAGTGGCCTCGGGCAGCGTTCAAGAAAGTAGGAGAAACACCAATGAGAGAGTAAAGTTTGTCTGTAATTATTTGAGCTACCAGCCGCCACAGCAAATAATATGTATGGCTTATATTTCAATATTTTCCTGCCACCATGCAGTAGTTTTTCATAAGTACTAGCTGTTCCCGGTGTAATATGCGCCATTCTAGCAAATCTTAAAGTTCAATATCGGTTGGTAATTCATAGGGTCACTTCTATCCCTCTTCTTAAATATCGGAATTTCCACTGATCGCTTCCAGGAAGGGGGCATAGCTCCCTGTGAGTTATTAATGGTCATTGAAAAGACTAAACATAGAGGAAACTGTCTTCTTTTGAATTTAAAAGGCACATTTGTATCAGATGGAATGAGAGATATGCGCGATATGAGAACGGTATCTAAGTTTAATCCCTCAATTACACAGGCCTCTATGATGTGACTTTGTAGATGTGTAATCCTTAACCTTGTTGCATTGCAGAGTCCCAATGATGGCATAAGATTGTGTATTAGCATAATTACAGCACCTACTTTCAGTTTTAGCTCATGACGAGGCATTTGTCCTACAGTGTTTTGGTCTTTAGAGACTGACATGTTGAGTTGATAATTAACTGTTCATTAACACTGGAACTGCTGTGCCCTGTGTGTAGAGAAGTGGGGGTGGAAAGAAGTAACTTCAAATTATTCCGGATGTTTGCGATAGTGGAAGGTGAAGGTGACTGCGTAGAAGCATGCTCATTCTGTTGGTTAAAATGACAGGTGTTGTTGAAGTGGAAGGGCACACAGAGGTGCACTTTGCCATTTGTACAGCATTGGACAACCTAACACTGATACATTGCATCAGCTGAGTACAGAAACATACCTAAGTGTTTTATATATCTAGAGAGATTATGGTTTTGGATTGGAGATGCAGTTGTCAAACAAGGCCCTTATGACCTCTCCATTATATTCCTTTGAGAGGTTTCTTTCCTGGGTATTCTCTGAGTTGGGCAACACATCCTGATTTAAGAATGATTTTTCACTGATACTTTCAGAGTGCACCCCTCAGATATATAGAGGAATTTGGCAGATTCTTCATCAGTCATTTTAATGATATCATTTTGGCTGCTGTTGTCTGTAGAGCTGATGGATGTCAAAATAGTACAGGTGGAGCGCAGCACCCAAGGAATTTCACATAGAGAATCCTGTATGCCAAGAGTGTGGAAATACAGAAAGGATACACAGATGCATGCAGCAGTCAGCAACAGAGGCACGCAAGTGGTGAAATAACCTACCCCTTCGTGACACTATGAGGGGAAGAGGCTGTTCATCATATCAACACATATAGGGGCTTGATGTTAAAGGGAAAGAGAGATAGGAATACAATATAGCAAGGGGGTATGATGATATGTGTTAAAGAGCATTGGTCAAAGGAGGTTGGTGTGGCATCAGAGGGGGAGAAGATGGTACAGAAGTGTAAAGGGTGTTTTTATTTTTATGAATAATAAAATGGTGCAGGTAATACACTTCAAAAAGTATGTTCTGTTATACATACACCCTTTTAACTAACCTCAATTCCTAAAGCATAGTGACCATCAATCTCTCTAATCTGCTGCTCTCCAGTGGCTCAGAACACATGTCCTATTTGACAGCTGCAGCTGACAGCAAAGCTACTGCAGACAGAGTTTGTATTTAAATCTGCATCTCTGATCCACAACCAGATTCACTATAATAACTATCACCTGGTGGTAGGATAATCTAGATATATAAGCTAGATATATAAGCTATGTATAGGTTTGGGTATGGTGTGTTTTAGCTCACATGATTATTAAAGCTACATCCGATTTTTAGCATATCAGTGTCAACCCTGTAAATTCAGACCAGCGATGGCGCTATGTGTATGCTAGGCACCTTGACTATCCACATTTCAATGAATGAGAGAAAAGGCAGGATGCCTCCCTGTGTTGACTTTCTGGGAGAATGTTATGATTAGTATGTCCCGCCAAGAGTTCTCCTGAGTGCCTGAACTCAAAGAGATGCTTCCAAATCATTGGCCTGCCTTCCACTAGGGGGCTGCATATAGTAGTACATTTGAAGGTGTAGGTTTGACAGGGACAGAATTAGGTCAGTTGGAGAGCAGAGGTTGGTTTGAGGAAGAGTTCTTCCACCTTGCCTTTCTGGGGATTTCTCTTTTCCTAGCTATCATCTTGACATCCTGCAGATGAAGGCACTCTGAACATAACATCAGGGGGCATGGGACATTTGTCTCAAGGACAGGGGTTGGACACCTTAAAGCAGACTTTCACCTATAAATCAGGGAGTCCCCACTCCTTCTGTTATTCACTGTTATATCTACTTACATCAAGAAGAACTTATCTAGACCGTGTGGTGAAAGCAGTCCTTTTCAAAGCTCTGAGCCAGAGGTGAAGATATGGGCTCCAACATATAGGAAGGTTCTGCTTTCTACTCATCCCCATGGAACATCGGTGGTGAATTTTACTGATGACCAAGGAGTACGACTCTGCTGGCAAAACTCCTTAAGTGTGGTAAGCAGACACTGAAAATGACGCACCTTGTCCTGGAGCACGCTGCAGTGGTTCTCAGAACATCCAGAGAAGCCAAAGCAGCCAGGGCTCCTATTTTTATTGCTCAAAACAGCCCAAACTGAAATTGAACCATATTCAAAACTATCAAACCACAAGGACCCAGAGTGCTGCCTTTGGTACTCTCTTTCGAACACAAACAGCCACTTGCATTCCTCAAACCAGCTTGATGCTGCTTCGCCCCCGAAGCCGCTAACATAGCTCAGTGGGTTGAGCATTTACTACTGATGTATGTCTGTGATCTTCAGGTAGTAGGTTCAAATCCCAGCAAGGCCAACTCAGCCTAGCACCCTTCCAAGGCCAATAAATGAGTACCGACTTTGGTTGGGTGATATTGTATGTAAATATGTCCCATGGAAAGTTCTCTGGCCAAAGCACTATATAAATAACACATCATTATCATTAAGAGACTGCCATTTATGTCAGGCCCGAGCACCAGGATACTTTGCAGACAAGTTAAAACCATTCTGTCTTCCAACCAATCACTGAATCCCCAGCAGTTCACATTGCTGCTAGACTCGAATTTCTGGAGCATCACATCACCGATCAACCCGAATCAGCAGTACTCATCATTACGAACCACACTCGAGCGTCGAAATGCTCCTTTTCTGCCATCAACCTGCATTAGTCGACGCCACTTTCAAACCACATGGAGCCCTTCCCAAACCCAACAGGGTGCTGACTCTCCCCACAGGATAAATGTGCATGACAACATCGAACCCAGTGCGGCCCACAATCATTGCATCTCAAAACCTGTGTTGCATATTTTTCCCGAAAAACGTATCATTATTAATTCATTTTTTATTCATATTTTTAAAGTGCACGCTCAGCCCGTGGGCATTGTGGCACTGTTACATATAAGCATTTGGCTGGTTACAGAAGGAAGGTTATTAAGTTTACAGGCATTTTGATTTACAGTGACATGTTAAGATATATACGTTTACAAGGCATTTAGATTTACAGTAATATGTTTTAGTTACAAACATAAGCGGTGCAGACATCAGGGCGTTTAAGATATGTGCTGTTCATGTCAGAAGGGAAGGTGGGAGGTGATTATGTGAAGAACATGGTTTTGAGGGATTTGCGAAAGGAAAGCAGCGAGGGTTCCGCTCGGAGAGAATTAGGGAGGTTGTTGCGGAGCTTAGGTGCTACGTGTGGGAAGCCAATGCCTCCAGCTTTAGCTCTTCTTATGGTGGGAACTCAGAGTTGGTTGTCATGGGGGGTCCTTATAGGACGAAGGGAAGATATCCTTTCTGTTTACAATGTTGCAATTGTTTTGCATTTTCTGTCTTTCACAGGGGTGGGTATTTATACTTTTGATAGTTGCATGATTTATTTATTGAACTGAAATGTATATATATTTGTATACAGCCTTGAATGGGCATGTTTTTATTTGGGGACGTATGTACTTTTGCTGTTTGTGTTGCTACTGGCTTACTGTCATACCCTTTCTAAGAGTGTAACATGCCCTCGGTCCACGCTATCACAAAACTGCAAGGAGGTTTATCTCTTTACACTTTTTTAACTTTATGATTGGGATCACTGTTGATTTGTAGAAGTGTGAGGGCTGAGAAGGCGGTTTGCCACTACTCATCCGTCTACTCCTGCAGGATAGTAGTCAATTCATCACAACTCCTCAAAAAGGAAACATTGAAAGTAAAAGAGCCAGGATATCTCGACGTGACATTAAGGGTGGGATTCCCAAGAAGTAAGCAATAGTCAACGTTCCAGTATTGTTTTCATAAAGGCGTGGATGGAGGGTAATGGGAAATGAGCAGCAACAAAACACAAACTCACCTCAGCTGATAGTGAAATGTGTATGTGAAGGGAGAACAACTCTAAAAATGCTTTTGTAAGACATAAAAACGAATAAAATAAAGAAAAATAAATCTTTGTATCTAGCTTAGAAAAAAGAAATGTAAAGCCAATGAAATCCGCATTTTTATTTTATTTCAGTAGCTTCTTAATATTTTGAAAATTGACGGTCCTTACTTTTCTGAGAAATGTTCCTAAGTTCACGAGTGCATACATTCAGAACGAATGGTTGTCCAAGTGGGGCACATCAAAAGACTGATGCAGGCTATGCAATGTTCGGATGTGCTTTCAGGCCCTAGAAACGCTGATATGATTTGCATTGCTTATTTTTGACATTTTGCGTTTCTTAACAACAGCTGCAATGCTACAAATGTGAGATGAGTTCATGTGGAACCAATTCTATTTTTCTCCAATTTTTAATAAGGAGACTGGCATTCAAAATGTTGAAAAATATCTTTGGGCTGGAGCATAGATGATGAAATTCAGGACTCTATGTCCTCTGCTAGTTTGTGCTCATTAGTGCTAACAGACTGTATTTTGTCTGGCTTTGACTGCTACCATTCATCAACATACTCTGGATAGATGTTAAACCTGTTAACCTGCTGTTTACAAGCTTGTTCCCTAGCTTTAAAATATGTGCTGCATCTAGACTGTGTTCCTATAGTGCCTGTGTCACTCGAACACTGTAAATAGTATTAAACCTACATAAAGTTTATCCACACAATTCTGTCATGGTAGGGGTTCAAAATTAGCCCACCTTTAAAATGACATTAAATAAAATAGGTTTCCAATGATTGCTTTTCAATTTATTTCTGAATACTTGTTTTTTTATTCTGTTGATGCTTTTGCAAATTTCATATATAACTTCTTTTCGTGCTTTGGTTTTCAGTGTTTGTTGGGTCTGCCTATTCAGATCTTTAGCTCTCTACCAGATCTCTAGCAGCGGGCATAGTGTCCTTGAAATCAAAAGTTCCATGATGCCTTAAGAGGGCACTAAGGGGAAGGGCCTTTAATCGTGTTGGCAATTTTGTAGAAGCTGGTCCATTTGTATAATTTGGGGAGACGATTGTCAAATGTTGCTTTCAAACGATTCTTCTGTTCTTTTGCTGCTTCATACTTAGCTTTTTTTCGCCTTTTGAGCTGCATTGCAATGTTATAGGATAGTGACTACATCACTGCATTATAACATAGGAGAACACTTTCGAAAACAGATTGCTTCAGTGATGCATAACACAAGGTCCACAGGCCAGGAGCAGCCCCACAGGTCATTATATATGACCCTCAAATTCACCATGAACAGCATTCTCCATCGAGCAATCAAAGCAAGACAGACATTACAACAGGTGACAGGTGAGTGTATCTGCATTGACTATGTGTTATTCATGACTGGAAACTCAAGAAAATAACCAAACCCAGATACAGAACATTGTTTCTTCAAAGAATGCAGCCATCCCGTTTTCGATAAAAAAAAAATG